>NC_091245.1:280892500-281187500 GCF_042477335.2 Ovis canadensis
GGAGCAGCGCTGTGTCAGCTTCGCGTGTCCAGCAGAGCGAATCCGTCACACAGACAAGCACCCTGTTTCGATTCTCGCCCGCTCAGGTCACCACTGCGCGCTGGGGAGCGTTTGTGCTGCGAGGCATGTCCTTGAGTGAAGGTGAGAGTCGCTTAGTTGGGACCCCATGGACTATACACTCCCTGGAATTCTCCAGGCCGGAGTACTGGAGTGGGCAGCCTTTCCCTCCTCCAGGGGATCTTCCTGACCCAGGGATGGAACCCAGGTCTCCCGCACTGCAGGCGGTGCTCCGCCAGCTGCGCCGCGGGGAGGCCCGCAGTGTGGCCTCGCCAGTCATCCCTGTGGCTCGAGGCAGTGTGTTTACATCCACTCCAGCCTCCCAGTCTGTTCCTCCTCGCACGGTAGGCTTTCTTTAATCTGTTCTTCTGTTTGTACCCAGAGGCCCAGACACAGGACTTACTATGTTTTTAATCAGAAGTCAAATGCATTTATTTTGGAAAGAAAAGTGTGAATGATGTTTCTAACGATTCCCTTGGAGTGACGCACCACCTCATCTTAGGAGGGGGTTTCCTGTAGTCTCTTCAGTGACCTCAGGGCAAGGTGTGAGGGGTGTTTCCATGGAGACCACATCGTGGAGCCCGCCCCCACCCGTGCTGGGCCTGGGCAGCCTCCTGGGGGAGGCCTCTGTGACCGCGGGAGAGTCCAGGAGCGCAGGGTGACCCCTAACATCCTAGTGACTGCTGGCCGTTGCTCGTCTGCGTCAGCTCTAACAAGCGGGTGTTCAAGCTGGCTGGCAGGAGGCCAGGGAGGCCAAGGTCAGCGCGCTTGGAAACAGCGACCTGAGTCCTGGCAGCCAGGCCTCGCGCGTCCCCGCAGGACCACCTGCCCGGCCACCTCCTGGGGACGTGTCCACCAGCGCAGGCAGGACACGGGCTGGGGGGCTCCCCAGCGTTCTGCTTTCATGCTGTGAGTCTTCGGGTCAGTGAGGGTCCCGCCCCCTCTACAAGCCTTGGATCTCAGGGCTGTTGAGTGGAGAGAGGGGTCCTGCCAGCATCCCCGTTCATCCGGCAAGACCTCCTGGAATGCGCCGGGCGCTGGCATAGACACCGGGGCCCAGCGACAGAGGGGCGCCCGCTCTGGGAGAGCTTGCTTTCTGGTAGCAGAAGCAGACAGTAAACAAGAAAACAGCAGAGAGTGCTCAGTGCCGCGCGCACAGTGAAAACGGAAAACAGGGCCGTGGACGAGGCTTCCTGGGCGGCTCGGCCCGACGTGTGCCTGGAAAGCCCTCTCCTAAGAGGGGACCGTCCTGGGCCCGAATGACGGCAGGGAGCCACCTCTGCATGGGGCCCCGGGCCCCGGGACCCGGGGAGAGGCTGCCGCAGAGACTCCAACCCAGGGGGCTTGGCGGGGTCACAGGCAGCCAGGACTGCTGGGCTGGGGGGCGGGGCCCCATTGGACCGTCCTCACAGGGTGAAATGATCCGATCTACTTCCGAGCAGTTTCAGCAAATGCGTAGCCAGACCCAGAACGTGTTTGTCCCCTTGGAAAGTGCCCTCAGAAGCAGCCGCGGGTCGTTTGTGTCCCTAAGGCTTTGATATTCCTGTATCTCTTGTAAATGACCCCACGTGGTGCGCACTGTTCTTTTTCCACTCCGCTTCGGCTCTGGGGTTCGTTCATGTTGCTGCATGCATCAGTAGTTTATTTCTTTTTATTGTTGAGAAATACTCCACTGTATGGACGTGCCATGGTCCATCTGTCTACCTGTTTGCAGTATCTCCAGAGAAGACCTGCTTGTTGTAAGCATCCTCTTCGGCTGCTCTCAGAAGGATAGAGTGTGTGAGAGAAAGAGCAGAAAAGAGGCCATTTGAAGTTATTACAGTCTGGGTCTAAGCGGATGGTGGCTTGGATGAAGGCAGAGGACAGGTGAGGAGACAGCTTGAGGCTGGATCATGAGTTTAGAAGCAACAGGATTTGAGTTATTGGGGGGCGTGCTGGCGTGTGAACAAAGGACAGGTGAATGTGTGTGATGTGTAGGTTGTCGCCCTGAGCAGCTGAGAGGAGGGATCCATTTATCAAGATGGTGAGACCTCGGGAGAAACATTGAGATGGGTGAGAGTTGAGAACTCTCTTACGGACGTGTTACGGTGTGATTCTGAGTTAAGGTGATGTTAAAGTGATATGATTCATTTAGCAGTTGTGTGTAGTATCTGGAGCATTCTAAATAGTTAGCAAATGGTAGCTACTATTCCTGGAGAAGGCAATGGCAACCCACTCCAGTCCTCTTGCCTGGAAAATCCCATGGACGGAGGAGCCTGGTTGGCTGCAGTCCATGGAGTTGCGAGGAGTTGAACATGACTAAGTGACTTCACTTTCACTTTTCACTTTCGTGCATTGGGGAAGGGAATGGCAACCCACTCCAGTGTTCTTGCCTGGAGAATCCCAGGGATGGTGGAGCCTGGTGGGCTGCCGTCTATGGGGTCGCACAGAGTTGGACACGACTGAAGTGACTTGCAGCAGCAGCAGCTACTATTCCAGTTACAGGCAGCGCTAATTAAACCTAAGTGTCCGCGAAGATGAATGGATAGAGAGGTGTGGTGTGTTTACACATTGGGCTGTTCAGTTCAGCCGCTCAGTCGTGTCTGACTCTTTGCGACCCCATGAATCGCAGCACGCCAGGCCTCCCTGTCCATCACCAACTCCTGGAGTTCACTCAGACTCACGTCCATCTAGTCAGTGATGCCATCCAGCCATCTCATCCTCGGTCGTCCCCTTCTCCTCCTGCCCCCAATTTCTCCCAGCATCAGAGCCTTTTCCAATGAGTCAACTCTTTGCATGAGGTGGCCAAAGTACTGGACTTTCAGCTTCAACATCAGTCTTTCCAAAGAACACCCAGGACTGATCTCCTTTAGAATGGACTGGTTGGCTCTCCTTGCAGTCCAAGGGACTCTCAAGAGTCTTCTCCAACACCACAGTTCAAAAGCGTCAGTTCTTTGGCGCTCAGCTTTCTTCACAGTCCAATTCTCACATCCATACGTGACCACAGGAAAAACCATAGCCTTGACTAGATGGACCTTTGTTGGCAAAGTAATGTCTCTGCTTTTGAATATGCTATCTAGGTTGGTCATAACTTTCCTTCCAAGGAGTAAGCGTCTTTTAATTTCATGGCTGCAGTCACCATCTGCAGTGATTTTGGAGCCCCCTAAAAATAAAGTCTGACACTGTTTCCACTGTTTCCCCATCTCTTTCCCATGAAGTGATGGGACCAGATGCCATGATCTTCGTTTTCTGAATGTTGAGCTTTAAGCCAACTTTTTCGCTCTCCTCTTTCACTTTCATCAAGAGGCTTTTTAGCTCCTCCTCACTTTCTGCCATTGGGCTGTTACTTAGCCCTAAAATGGATGAAATAATGTCGCTTGCTGCAGCACGGGCGGGTCTAGGGATTGTCCTAGTAAGTGAAGTAAGACGAATACCATATGGTGTCACTTACACGTGTTCGCTAAAATAGCACAAGTGAACTTACAAAACGGAAACAGACGCACAGAAAACAAGCTCATGGTCCCCAGAGTGGGGGTGGGTGCCTTAGGAGTCTGGGTTTAACGTATACACACTGCTGTGCACAAAACAGGTGACCAGCAAGGCCCCGCTGTGGAGCACAGGGGACTGGATTCAGTGTCTTGTGACGGCCTGTTATGGAAGGGAATACATATACGCACACACAGGATAACTGAATTACTTTGCTGTACACCTGAAGCGGCGGAGAAGGCGATGGCAGCCCACTCCAGCGTTCTTGCCTGGAGAATCCCAGGGACGGAGGAGCCTGGTGCGCTGCCGTCTATGGGGTCGCACAGAGTCGGACACGACTGAAGCGACTTAGCAGCAGCAGCAGCACACCTGAAAAGAACACAGTATTGTAAGTCAGCTACACTTGAAAAAAACACCAGTGCTGAGTGGTGATTCTTGATCTTAATACAGTGACTTGCCCAGCTGGAGGCAAAGGAAGAGTGAGTAAACAGAAATAGTGGGAAATAGGGTCCCCTGGGCAAAGAGGAGAGCAGCTGATGGAAGGTCTTGAGTTTCAGGTAGAAAACTTCACACTGAATCCGCGTGCTAACAGTGAGTCTTTGCACCAGGAAGGAAGACACACAGGATATTTTAGAGCCAGGAGATCGAGGTCGAGATCGAGGATTTGGCGTGGGGTGCTCGCTCCTTGGCCAGCCGGGTGAACGTAGCGAGCAGGCTTCTCTGAGCGCGGACTCGCGGGTCCTGCGGGCCTTGGGGTGGGGAGATAGGACGATGCAGGCGACAGTGGCCTTGGGAGCGGCAGACAGAAGTGCTTAATTTTGCTGGTGGCGTTTTTGAGCGGAGCCCTGTTCCGTGCGGGGCGGGGCGGGCGTGTGCTCAGGTTGCGGAGGGGCCGTTCCTTCCAGCCGCTGCTGGGGGGCTGCGGGGCCTGGCGAGAGAGAAGAGTGAGCCGGGAGAGGCTTCGGAAGGAGAGCCAGGCGGCCTGGCGTGGGGCCTCGCAGGCAGGTGGTCGCCCTGGGAGCTGGGGGCATGGATGTAGGGAAGGGCGGTGGGCAGGCTCCCGGGGCTGAGGGCGGCCTGAGAACCCGGCCGCGGAGCCGGGTGGGGAGCGGGGTGGGGGCCTGCCCTGCGGCCGGTGGGGCTGCGAGGCTGACCCCACGCGGGCCCCGGCGCCGCCTGTGCCGCTCGTCTGGTCGGCTCGGTGCCGAGACAGCAGGCGGGACCGAGGGGGCCCATCGCCCGCAGCCCGAGGGGCCCCTGCCCGCGCTGGAGGCCGCGCCGGCCGCCTCGGGGGTCTCCGGCGAAGCCCACGGTGGGGACGCGCAGGACGAGGCCCCGGGAACGGCTCTGCGCTCCGTGGCCGCAGCCTCCGGAGCCCCTCCGGGAGACGCCGCCGGCTCTGGGCCTGGAGGGCTGACTCGGCCTCCAGGGGGAGGCGGCCCCTCCTGGGCCGGCCGCGGCCCTGGAGTTGTTCTGACAGTGTCTGGGGGTCACGGGGGTCCTGGGCCTTGGATTCGCCCGGATCTGATGAGTCGCCGTGAAGACTCAGGGCTTGACTTGACTCCGGCCCGGATGCAGGGACGTCTTCCAGGCCCCGGGCCCCGTCCCAGAGCTTCCCCGCTGGTCTGATCCTGGCGCGCCTGGGAGGGTCCGCAAGGGCGCCGCGTGCCTCCTGACTGTCCCCGGCGCTCCTCCCCGGGGTCATTTCTCAGGGCTGAGTTCTCTTCTCCCCTGTACCCCTGACCGCTCTCAGCCCTTTCTTCCCTGGTTCCACGTGGCTTCCAGACCGGAACGGCACCCTTCCTCCAGGTCTCCAGAGAGCCTGTGTTTCCGAGTGCCTCACTGGTTGTCTGTTCTCTCCTTCCAATTCTGTTTCCACTTTTTTTCTTTTTTTGGCTGTACCCTGCTCTACGTGGGGTCTTAGTTCCCAAACTGGGGCTCAGACCCTCGCCCTGCAGGGGAAGCGCGGAGTCTTAACCGCTGACCACCAGGGGATCCCCAGTTTTCACCTTCAGTCCCGGGCAAATTCCATCTCCTGAGGGAAGACTGTCTCCCCACTCCCACTTCCTTTTACCTGGGCTCAAAGCCGCCAAATCTTAAAGATCCCGGTTTCTAGTCACAGCTTTATGCTGTCTGCGGGCCGTCCACGGGCAGTTGTGTAAGCCAGAGGGATTGTCACCGAGTGAGGAAAGAAAAAAGTTCGCGTCCCAGAAAGGATGGCTTAGCTGCTTAAATTCACAGCGTGTGTGGAAAGCTCCTGTTAATCAGGGAGAAGAGAGGTTTTAACAGTTGCATCCCTGAGGCCACCTTCACATTTTGCTGCTCAAAGTGTGGTCCTCACCTCACTTCTTAGAAATGAGATTCTGGGGCCTCACCCTGGCCCTCCTGATTCTGAATCTGCATTTTAACAAGATTGCTGAGGTAATTCGGGGGCAGATTAAAGTTTGAGAAACACGGCTGCAAATCCCACGAGTATCATTCAAACTGCTTCCAAAGCGTTTCACTTCCAGAGACAACATTTATTGGAATCACAGCTCATACAGCAGACTCCAGGTGTTGCTGCTGTTTTAAAATAGGAGGAAAGACTTTTTTTTTTTTCCCCAAAGAAATACATGATTAAAAAAAAAAAAGACATGCTCACAGTTAAGAGCAGAATTCAGATGGCTCACAGTGGTGGCAAGTCAAGTCTTAGACACTCCCACGCCAGTCCTCCCAACCCCAGCTCACTCTTCCTTCTCTTGGAATCATTTTCAGAAATTGTCAGTCTCCCCTCTTCTCCTGCCCTCCTGAGGCTGCATCTTCCGTTTTCTACTGTAGTTTAAGGAGGGGAACTGGAGTCATTGTACAGAAACCCATTTCTGATTCCAATAGAATGAATTTGCAAACACGCCAGAAAGCTGCAGGGCAGCAGGTCAAAGGTGTCAGTGAGTGAGGAATGCCAGCAAGAGGGCTTTATTATTAGCGCGTCTTAATTGTTTCAGCCTCTCCACTAATTGTGAAAACAGGGCAGCCTACTTAACGACTTATTTCTGTCACTTGTTATTTCTCCTTTGCTGGGGTAGATTCTGACAGGCGTGGCCACCTGGATGTTGTGACTTCTTTTGCTTTTTCCCTGATCAGAAAGGACAGTGATGGAGACCCACCCCCCAGGGGCTGGTTTTTTATGATGATGATGGTTTTTAATGTAACTTATTAAGGTGGCAGCCCACTCCAGTACTCCTGCCTGGAAAATCCCATGGACAGAGGAGCCTGGTAGGCTGCAGTCCATGAGGTTGTTGAGGGTCGGACACGACTGAGTGACTTCACTTTCACTTTTCACTTTCATGCGTTGGAGAAGGAAATGGCAACCCACTCCAATGTTCTTGCCTGGAGAATCCCAGGGACGGGGAAGCCTGGTGGGCTGCCGTCTATGGGGTCACACAGAGTCAGACACGACTGAAGTGACTTAGCAGCAGCATTAAGGTTCTTCCATTTGTATTTGAGAAAATAAGCCTCAATTTTGGGACACACTGTAGAAAACTCATATTTGAATAGATAGAGTTTAATAGCAAGTTCTTGCCCTTTTAAACCACAGCTTTATTGAAGTATAATTTGCATGGCATAAATTTCTCTAGCTTTAAGTGTGCAGTTCAATAATTTTAGGAAACTGTCTGAGTAGTATACTCATCACCGAAATCCAGGTTTCCATTGCCCCAGAAAGGGCCTTGTGTCCTTTTGAAGTCAACCCCGTGTGCACTTCCAGCCCAGACTACCGTCGACTTTCTGCTGCTGCTGCTCAGCTGTGTCCGACTGTGCGACCCCGTGGACTGCAGCCCCCCGGGCTCCTCTGTCCGTGGGATGTTCCAGGCGAGAGGACTGGGGTGGGTTGCCATCCCTCCTCCGGCGGATCTTGCCAACCCAGGGATCGAACCTGGGTCTCCTGCATTGCAGGCAGTTGCTTTACCACTGAGCCACCAGGGAAGCCCAGTCTACTTTCCACCTCTGTACATTTGCCTTTTCTGGAGATTTATATAACTGAAATGTATACTACGTGATGTTTTGGTGACTGGCTCCTTGCATAATGCTTTGCAGCTCTTCCTTGTGGTAGCTCGTATCATCCTGTCGCTAGTTTCTGCCCTGTCATATTCCAGGAGGTATGCCGCATTTTATGAATTCACCGGTTGATGGACTTTGGGTTCTTTTCACTTTTTGGCTAATATGAATAATGTTACTGAAAATGATTTTTTTTAAGTTGTGGTAGAATACGTATCACGTAAAATTTATCATCTTAACCATTTTTAAATTCAGCAGTGTTGATAAATTCACGCTGTTGTACAACCATCATCGTCTCTCTAGTGTATTTCATCCTGCAAAAGGAAACTCTGTTCAACAGCTCCCTACGGCTTCACTTACTCAATTCCTGGCAACCTCCCCTTGTCTCTATGACTTGACTGCCTTTCACTCTGTGTTCTTTCGATGCACAGAAATTTTACATCTTGATTAAGTTGTGTTTCTGTTGTTGCTGTCTGTGCTTTTGGTGTCCTGTCCAAGCCATCGTGGACAAGTCTAATGTTAAGCTTTTCCCTTATGTTTTCTGTCAAGGGTTTCATTGTTTTAGGTCTTTAATCCATTTGAGGTCAGTTTTTCTGTATGATGTGAGAGTCCAACCACCTCATTCTTTTGCATGTGAATATTCAGTTTTTCCATTTGTCGAAAAGGTTGCCTTTTTCCCATTGAATGGTCTTGGCCTCCTGGTCGAGAATCATTTGACCACCTATGTGAGGGTTTATTTGGGGGCTTTCTGTTAGTTTAACTTTTTATGAAACTGCTGAGTTGTTTTCCACGGCCTCTTCAACAGTGTCCAAGGACTCCTGTGTCTTCATGACTGGATGTATTACCTGCTCTTTTGATTGCAGTCATCCTTGGGGGAGAAGTTGTATCCCACTGTGGTTTTCGTTCTTAACCTTTGAAAGTTTTGCTTTTGTCCAGCCTGGAACAGAGAGGTAGCAGAACAGACAGACACACGCGCACAACCACAGGGCCTGAACACACTCGGTGCTTCTGCAGGGCAGGCTGAGCAAATGCAGGGAGCTGTCTTAATGTCCAGAGCTGCTGCTTTCTCTTCTGAGTAGCGGGAGCAGTAAATCCCTTTCTCACACAGGGTGAGACGGGAATGTGTATGCAGGTGCCTGTTTTAGCCCATGCCGTGGTGTTGGAGTCACAGCTTCACTCCCTAATCCCGTCTGTATGTTTCCGCTGTGGGACATTCCCTGTCACTGGCTTGACTTCTCCAGCAAGCACGACTCTGGCATTTTAAGCCTGACGGCGTCCTGCTGAGGGCCTGGCGCTCCTGCTGCAGCTCCTCTGGGTGCCAACCAGGATTCTTTAGGCCCAGAGCACCCCCCTCCCTGTCTGCCTGCCATCTGGGTCATGGTTACTTGTTTATCCAGTTTTGCTTCCTTCTGTCCTGGCTTCTGCATCCTCTGACCTCTCACCCTGGATCCTGCTGGGGCAAAGACCATTTTTGTGCCGTTGGCTTGTCGGCAGCACTGAGGCGGCCTTTTCTCTCTCTGCGCTGCTGCTCTGCAGAGACGGGCTCCTGGGGAAAGAGCTCCCCACCCCCATGCCCGGGTAGTAGCTGCCACAGTAATTGGCTTGGCAGTCACTCCCTGCAAGGTTGTCCTGCAGCTGATACTTTGTTGAAGCTGCAAGGCCAACCCCCTTGGGAGTTCCCCGAGCCAGCAGCCATCTGGTCTAATTAAGGTGTTTTGAAGGGAGCCCTCTTATCTCAGAGAACAGTGGCGGCTGGAACATCTGGAAGGGAGATAGGGAGGCCAAGGCGGAGGGCAGGTAGCAGCAGCTTGGTGCACTTGGCAGAAAATGCTCTGCTGGCATCAGGGGTGATGCTGAGTGTTTTCTCAGAACTTAGTACATCCTCTCTCGTAAAGTGGGCCGTAGGGCCTGCACACTTTGAAAATACGGTGCACTTAGGGCTCAGCATGTCCTGTGATATTTGTACACATGTAGGAAGTACTGTTCTTATCCCACCAACATGAAATATCCAGAAACAAGTGAGCAAAATCCAGAGACTTCCAGATATTTCAATTGGGTATAACTTTCATCACTTGGAAGCATTTAAGAAATATGGGGACTCTTCTGTACCTAAGCAGTTAGGCTCCGTAGTGAAGACGGGTTTGGAGGGCGAGTTCCCTTTACACTCTCGTGCAGCAGCGTCGATAGGAGTAGAACGTGGGCACCTGTCTGTAGCTTGGCATTCCCTAATAGCCACTTGTGCTCTTAAACTTTGTCTTAGAGTTGGCTTACAGTGTTGCGTCAGCATCGGGTGTACAGCGGAGTGAATCAGTTATGCGTGTGCATATATCCACTCTGTTTCAGATTCTTTTCCCACGTAGGTCATTACAGAGTGTTGAGTGGAGTTCCCTGTGTTACACAGCAGGTTCTTATCTGTTTTATGCCACTTGCGTTAATTTTCTCAGAATGCCATAAAAAAATGATCATAAACATTATTAGTTCCTTTAATTCAGTTTTGGAGGCCAGAGGTCTGAAATCAAGGTGTCAGCAGGGCAGGGCTCTGAAGGGTCTGGGAAGAATCCTTCCTGGGTCTTCCTAGCATCTGCTGGCTCCTGGTAGCCTCGGCTAGGACCAGGGATCGACCCGTGCTCCCTGCATTGCAGGCTGGGTTGTTAACCCCTGAACCACTGGGGGAGCTCCCTCTTGGCTTTATAGATTCTCCTCTCCAGTCTCTGCCTCTGTCTCCACAGGGCGTCTTCCATGCGTATGAGTGACTCGGTGTCATCTCTCTCCTTTCTCTTACACGAACACCGCTTACTGGGTTTAAGGCCCAGTCTAAACTAGGCTGATTTTGTCTCAAGACCCTTAAGTAACTCTGTGTCCAGACAAGGTCCCTTTGTGACGTTCTGGGTGGCCATAAGCTTTGGGGACAAGTATTCACCATATAAAAAATGGAAAGGAAACACTTTCACTAGTTTTAATGTTTTCCCTAATATTCCCGAATATCATTATAGCATGGAATTAGTAGAAAAGAGTTCCTAGGTAGATAGTTCAGCATTATTTCCCCACCTCTGACGCTCAGTCTCTGACCTCAGTGCGGATCTGACAACGTGGCTCACCTTGGCCTTGCCCTCGGGTGTCAGAATGGTCTGGAGCCCTGCACGTGGCCGACACAGCTTTCCCACTTCAGGGTTTCTCTGTCCTCCCTTCTCACCCTCCCTCCACCCTCCTCTTAGTTTTCATGGAATTTTTCTTTTTATTTGGGAAAAGTCTCAGTCCTTCTGAACAAAAGAAACAAAACCCTACTTTGTAAAAGCTACCGGGTTCCCAAGACTCAGCGAGGAAGCAAGCTTAGCCGATTTTGAAAGAAGTCTTTTATTCAGTTACTTTCTAAATCATTGGAGTTTCTTGTGCAATTTACTAAGCTCTTCTGTCACAAGTGGCTTCAGTGTGGGGGTGTAGCCTTCTTTTACTGAGTAGGGGGAATGCAAGGGTCTCGGGAGGACTCTCCCTCCTGTGAGGTTCCTGACCTACCCACTTCTCAGGCCCCCAAGAATACGGCAGTCTTCTGTCATATTAAGACAAGAAGAGGCATCAACTTTTAACTTCTGGACTCTTAAGTCTGTTGCAATCATGAGGTTAAGATTTTTATCTCTGAAAACCCATATCCTTTCTCCAAGAACTGGAAGCTTGTTCCTGTCTTGGCTTGAACCTCAGTGAGGGGAGGGGGCTTATAAGCAGGGACAGGGACAAGGGTGTTGGATTCTGGAATTCTTACATGTGGTTTATGGTGAGGATGTGGTTTCCACCCTCTCTGTGCGTACTGAGCCTCTGTTACTGTTGTTGGAATCTCTCTGGAATTACTTTTCATTCAGAGGAATCAATGTCAAAGAAAATTAGCAATCAACCCATGAATATGAACTCCAGAGAAGAATACAGAATACAAAGGGAATATCCCTTCCCCTCCCCAGCTTTCACCCCCCCCACCGCCAAAGTGTGTATCTTTCTAGTTCCTCTGCATATCCGCATTCCTACATTTGAAATTGCTTATGCATTTAACAAACATACATCAAATTATGCTCCATATTATTCTGTGGGTTTGTCTTTGCTGCCACTCACTAGGACCTAGAGAGGTTCCTTGTCAGCACAAATATTTAGCCTTATTTTTTAAAATGTTTTAGGTGTAAGCAAAGTTACATATATATATCTTCACACATTGAAAAGATTCTTTCCCCATATGGTCATTAGAGGGTGTTGCGTAGAGATCGCTGTGCTGTGCAGGAGGCGCTCGGTAGTCACTGTTTTATGTGTGGTGTGTGTAGATATCAATCCCCATCTCCCAGTTGATCCCTCTCCCCTTCCCCTGCCGGTAACAGTGAGTTTGTTGTCTACACTGCAACTCTCTTTCTGTTTTGTAAATAAGTTCATTTGTACCTTTTTTTTTAGATTCCACATATAAGTGGTATCATATGATATTTATCTGTCTCTGACTTACTTCACTCAGTCTGACACTCTCTAGCTCTATCAGTGTTGTTACAAATGGTGGTATTTCTTTCTTTTTTATTGAGTAATATTCCATCGTGTATGCTTGTTTTTGTCCTGTTGGTCAGTTGTCTGACTCTTTGCGACCCCATGGACTGCAGCATGCCAGGCCTCCCTGTTATTCACTATCTCCCAGAGTTTACTCAAACTCATGTCCATCGAGTCAGTGACGCCATCTAACCATCTCATCTTCAGCCGTCCCCTTCTCCTCCTGCCCTCAATCTTTCCCAGCACCAGGGTCTTTTCCAGTGAGTCGGCTCTTAGCATCAGGTGGCCCAAGTATCGGAGCTCCAGCTCCAGCCCTTCCAGTTTATGCTGTGCGTATATATCACATCTTTTTTAATCCATTCCTCTGTCGATGGACATTTCAATTGCTTCCATGTCTTGGCTATTGTAAATAGTGTTGCAGTGAATGTTGGGATGCATATATCTTTTTTGTTGTTTACTATTGTGAGCAAGTGACTCCAAGTTAGGAATAACTTTTTAATTAGAGGATAACTGCTTTACAGTGCTGTGTTAGTTTGCATGTGTCTTTTAAATTAGTTTTCTCCAGATTCCATGCCCAGGAATGGGATTGCTGGGTCATTTACGTGAGGAGCGTCACTTTTCGTTTGTAAGCTGACCAATCTTTTGTTCAGTAAGTGATGTGATTCCACAGTGATCGGAACCAGCATCTTCAAGCTCCTTTCGTTGGCTGCATCCTCTTCAGGTTCTTGCTTTAAAGTACTGTCATAGTTGATCATGACGTATAGAGCTCTGGTCTCAGCTAATCTTTCACCTAACAGGGCTCTCCTACCATGTTACCAGCATCTTCATTACCACTTCCATCCATTCTGCGCCTACCCACCTTCATTCCTTGGTGCCTCTAACAGTCTTGTGGGATGGATATTTTGTGCTCCTTTCATAGATTAGGAAGCGTAAGGTTAAGGGATTTGCCCCAGGTTCATACGGTTAGCAGATGTTGAAGTTAAGATTTGAAATTGCCTCTACATCACTCCAGGCCCACCCTCCTGAACAGAGCTCTGATACTGCGTGCTGTCCCCGGCCGCCTGTCTGCCAACCTCAGCCCAGGCTGAAACACTTGGCTGGCAAACACATTCCTTGCCCCGTCGCTGCTGTGGGTTGGTCGGGGGCAGGTGCCGGGGGCCGCGGCCGAGTCCTCCCGGACGCGCTCCGCCTTCCCCAGGTTCCCGCCAGCCTCTGCGGCGGAGCGCGGTCCTGCCTTCCCCCTGCGCTCCCGCTGGCTCCATCCCTGCCTTCTGCGCGCCCCCAGGCTCGGAGGAAGCATATCCTGAAGGAAGATCCCGGGCCTGGGACTTTGCTGCGGGAAGACCCAGTCTGGGAGAATGTAATCACTCGCTTAGAGAAGATGCAGGCCTGCCTGCCTCTGGCGCTGCCCGCGCTCCCAAACGCCGCTTCACTTCTCTGAGGAAGCTCCCCAGGGACTCCAGGGCCTCTTACGGCCGAGCGCCGCTGGGCTGCGTCTTCATCTCCTGTGAAGAGAGGGTTCTGGTGTCTCAGCATCCAGGCTTGTGATGTGAGGGACACGCACAGGGTGCCCAGGGTTTGGAGCGAGAGTACACGGGGCGCGAGGAGCAGGAGAGGCTTGGGGCTTGCCTCCTTTCCCCTCTCCTCCCGGTGCACGTCACCCCCCGCCCTCCAAACGCAGGGAAGTGCCGCCTGCGTGCCGCCTGCGTGCCGCCTGCGTGCCGCCTGCGTGCCGCCTGCGTGCCGCCTGCGTGCCGCCTGCGTGCCGCCTGCGTGCCGCCTGCGTGCCGCCTGCGTGCCGCCTGCGTGCCGCCTGCGTGCCGCCTGCGTGCCGCCTGCGTGCCGCCTGCGTGCCGCCTGCGTGCCGCCTGCGTGCCGCCTGCGTGCCGCCTGCGTGCCGCCGGAAGAGCCGCGGGGAGGCCCCGCCCCAGGCACTGCCGCGGGCCTTTTTACCTGTGGACTCGGACTTTTGCCACAGGAAGTGCTGTCACGGGGTGATGGCTCTCCTCGTAGCCGTGGAGCGATCAGGGTTGATCAGGCCTGCTGGCGGCCTCCCCGCGTCCTCGTAATGAGGAACCTCATGCCTAACTAGGTCAGCGTCTCTCAGCGTCTGGAGTGGCAGATGCGCGGCCTTTGGTGGCGTTCATTCTGGTCCACATGGAGCTCGTGCCACGGGTACTTCCTTCCCGGGGTTGGCCTGCCTGTGAAGACTGCGGCTCTGGTTACTTACGTGACCAGATGCAAAATCCATCATGTCTGTCAAAAGCTACAGAGGTCGATGAGACAGACTGAGGACAGAGTGTACTTCGGTCATTATCCGCTTGACCCCACACCCGACATAAGCCCTCTGCCTTCCTAAGTCAGGAAACCCTTGACTGGCAGCTTGGCACCTTTATGACAATTCAGGGAGCATCCCGCGGTCTCGTGGTGGGCCTTTCTTTCTGTCCAGGTAACGGAGATTTGTAAGTGCTGGGTTGTGTTTGTTAATGTGCTTCCCCGTGTGGTAAGAGCATTGTTATCCTGGACTGGAAGTTAAAAGCAGAAGGAAGTAAGACGATTTATTGATAGAGATTCAGTTCAGTTCAGTTCAGTTCAGTTCAGTCGCTCAGTCGTGTCTGACCCTTTGCGACCCCATGAACCGCAGCGCGCCAGGCCTCCCTGTCCATCACCAGCTCCCGGAGTTCACTCAGACTCACGTCCATCGAGTCCGTGATGCCATCCAGCCATCTCATCCTCTATCGTCCCCTTCCCCTCCTGCCCCCAATCCCTCCCAGCATCAGAGTCTTTTCCAGTGAGTCAACGCTTCGCATGAGGTGGCCAAAGTACTGGAGCTTCAGCTTCAGCATTAGTCCTTCCAGTGAATATTCAGGACTGACTGGTTGGATCTCCTTGCAGTCCAAGAGACTCTCAAGAGTCTTCTCCAACACCACAGTTCACAAGCAATCAATTGTTCGGCGCTCAGCCTTCTTCACAGTCCAGCTCTCACATCCATACGTGACCACTGGAAAAACCATAGCCTTGACTAGACGGACGTGACAGGAACGTGGGTGGATCCCTGCCCCGCCATGATTGCTGTTTAAGGAAAACAACAATGGGGATGGTTGGCTCTCATGACTAAAGGAAAAAATGAAGGAGAAAGAGAATGTTTGCAGACCCCCTGCCTCAAGCCCTTGTGTTCTGCCTGCACCCCCGTCTGCAGCCCGGAGGACCCTCCTGGAGCGGAAGAGAAGAGACACGGAGCCGGGCCGGCGCGGCAGCGTTCTCGGGAGGCCTTCCCCGCGGGGCCCGCACGGCAGCTCGGCTTTCCGCCCTGAGCTCCGCCCGCCCTGGCCGCCGCGCTCTGCGGAGCAAACCAGGCCTGGCTGCCCCTGCGCAGGTTGCTCCTCCTGCCTGGGATGCTCTTCTGCCAGCGAGCTTCATCGTCAGCCTTTGCTTGCCTGCCCGCGTCTCTAAAAGTCCCGGTTAGAACCGTGCGTTTGACGGCTCTGTTCCAGACCTTCGCGGCCCGCCGTCCGTCTTTCCCGCCCAGCACCAGCCCGCTCTGACAGCCTGTGCGCTGTGCCCGCCTGTGCTGCCCGGCCGCCACCCCCAGCGCCCCCGCGGCTGCGGCCCCGGGCCCGGCAGGGTCTCCTCGGCTCCGTCCATACCCGGCAGGCGTAGCCGGCGGGGAGTAGGCCCTCGGCGCGCATCGTGCAGCCTTGACCTCGGATGTCGGATGTCGTTCTCCCGACTCCAGGTTTCTGGCCGCCGCTGTTCTCTCCTTCTGGGTTTGGCGCGCCCTCCTCATTGGCTGCTTTTGTCATCACTTGTTTTTCTCTAGCCAAAAGCCTTTTTTGGAAAGGGCAGCTGAATCAGACCAACTGCTCAGAACAGCTGGAGGCGGGGCCGCTGGCCCACCATGAGGAGATGAGGAGTGGATGGGGGGGGGTCTCCCCCAGCTCTCGAGATTGTGGGGTGCCTTCTGGGAAGCAGACTCTCATGAACATCACCTCAGGAACGTGGCCTTGGAGACCGTGTCTCTAAGAGGCACATGGCTTGCCTCAGAGAATTTCAGGGCCGGGTTTAGCTTAGCATCAGAGCATGTGCCTGGCCAGACCGAAGAGGGTCCCTGGAGCTATGCACCGGGGGCTGCTCTGCTGGCGTTGCTGGTGGAAGGTCCTTCCTCGGCCCATCCTCACTGTGAGGAGCAGTCAGGTGGGGCTTGCCAGGTTCCACGCACCCACGGGGAAGGGCTTACCATCAAAAGCAGCTTTTTCTTGCGTCTTGACCCTTCCTGCATTGCCAGTTTATTCTTTTCGTACTCTCCTCTACCTGCATACACTTCAGAAACGATTCCTATCTTGGAGAATTTTCTGTGTGAGGTCAAGGCAGCAGCCGTTTTGAAATTTTCAGACTTCTGTTAACTTCAGCCATCTGGTACACCAGGGGCTGGGGTGGGTGGGTGGGGTTGCTGGGACATCCAAACCAGGGAGAAAAGATGTCTGAGGGAACGAAAGATCTAGCACAAAGTCCAAGCCCAAGCACAAAAATCTATTGCAATTTATTTAAAGGCCAGTACTGTCCAGGAGAAAGTGAAGTCACTCAGTCGTGTCTGACTCTTTGTGACCCCATGGACACCAGGCTCCTCTGTCCATGGGATTTTTCTAGGCAAGAGTACTGGAGTGGGTTGCCATTTCCTTCTCCAGGGAACTTCCCGACCCAGGGATCGAACCCAGGTCTCCCACATTGTAGACAGATGAATGTTCTATAGCCGCATTAAAAAAGAAAAAAGAAAACCGTCCAAGTGGGTTTTAATATCTCTTAACTCCATGTATCTAAAATATTGGCATTGCAGCATGTGACAAATGTGGAAACTGCCGAGATGCTTGCTTTCTGCGCCAGTCTTCTAAGTCTGCTGTGTGCCTTGCGTCTCCAGTGTGTGCCCGTGTGCACAGGCCGCGTTGCAGGGGCCTGGTAGCCGCTTGTGACTTGTGAGGCCACAAGTGTTGGGCGGTGTACACAGAAGGCTGTTAGCTGGAGTGAATCAGCCCAGGTTTCATGTTGTTTCAGCAACTCATATTTTTCTTTCTCATCGATAGAAGATTTCAAGCTCTCAGTAAGAGAGGGCTGGTGTGGCGAAGGAGAGAGTCACTCAGTGCGAGCTTTCCACGTTTCCCTCCACACTTATGACCAGTGAAGACCCAGAGTGGTACTCGGTAGAATAATCAGGAATAATTGATACCTTTCCACGCTTGTCCCCTGCTTTATAACCCAGGTCATCACAGAAACACTTGAGCATTTTTGCTGTTTTCTAAGAAGGTGGGGAAATGTGCTAAGTGGGAAAAGCTAAGAATGATGCTGTCAGGCGTTACCAAAAAGTGCTCTGGCGTGGGAAACCGGGGAGATTGTTGGGAGGGAGAACTCGCAGCCTCCACGAACAACTCTCCACGTGTACAGCTGGGGGCCCACGGCGGACTGGGAGGAGCCGGGGAGGGAGTGGGAGGAGCCGGCGAGGGCGTCCTCACCTGCTGTGTCCCTCTGGTGGCTCCGGGGTCGCTGACCTCGTCAGTCCCTTGGGCAGAGCTGTCGCCAGAGCCCCACGTGTTGTGGGGACCTCAGGAGTCTGGCTTTTCCCTTCGGGAAGCTTGATGGATGGACTCCATGGATGCTCGCTGGGGGCGTGGTGCCAGAGCGGAGGGCACAGTCCTCTCTCTCTGAGGCAGGATCACCGGAAAGGAAACCAAAACCCAAAAAGCAACGACAAAACAACATGTCTGAGTCACACACCCTCTTTGCCTCTTTTCTGCTTTTGTTTCCTGCTAATACAGAGAACATTATTAAGTCAGGAGTGGGAAGGTTGCCGTCCTGTGACTGGTGTGTGTTACTTATGTATAAAACATTCAGTTCCTTGCTGTCTAGTATATAATTTTGTTTCTCCCTTTGTTTGTTTTTTAGGCAGAGGAATCTTGTAAGTGCAATGGCTGGAAAAACCCCAATCCCTCGCCCACGCCCCCCAGAGCCGACCTGCAGCAGATCATCGTCAGCCTCACGGAGTCCTGCCGGAGCTGCAGCCACGCCCTCGGTGAGTCCCGCCCCTCGGGCCCGCCAGCGGCGTCCCCGAGACTCGGCCCTGCTGGGCTGGGCGGGTTAGCCAGACTTGTCCACCTTGCCTCTGAGGAGGCCGCAGGCACGACCCCTTAACCTCCTGGTTCTGCTGGGAGCTTCTCGCGGGAGGCGAGTCCTGCCCTGTGCGCACTCGGTCTTCTTCTTGGAGTTGTCGGCTGTGCGGGGTCTTCGCGGCGGCTCAGGCTTTTCTCGAGCTAGGGCAAGCAGAGCTTGCTCTCTGATCGCGCTTCGTGAGGGCTTCCCATCTGGCGGCCCCTCTGTACGGGGCTTCAGCTGCGGGGCTCAGGAGCCTGTGACACTCGGGCTTAGCCCGTCTGGCGCGCGGCGTCTTCTGGGATCAGGGCTCGCACTGTGTGTCCTGCGGGCGGATTCTTCGCATTCTCCACTGCCCCTTTCATCCCTCTCTGTGTCCCCTCACTTTCCCCAGGAGCTGGGCTGACCGCTGATGGGGGCGGGGCAGGGGATTGCCAAATGGGACGAAATGTGGCCGCTGAACTAGTTAGAATAATACTTAGCATGTCCTGATTCACTCTGATTTTTTTTTTTATTCTTTTCTGATTCCCTGAACTTTCTGAGTGCTTAATTTTATCTTCATATTCTTTAATTTCCTGGGTCTGCTATCTCTTTTCTTCCTTGGAATTGTGTTTGGTAAATATTTACTTGTCTTTTCCCTTTCAACATTCTTATCTGTCCCTGCAAGCTAATCACTATCAGCCTAGCCAGACTCTGCCCGAGTTAGTTACCAGGACTGTGCTAATACAGTCTGAGTCCTGATACTAGTTTTAGGACAAACATTTTCTTTTTAAATTATATTCTGTCTAAGTGGATGAAAGTTACTGCGTAGTTTCCCCTAGAAATTCAAATTCAAAGTCACAGGGGGTCTGGGACTGCTGTTCTTACTTTCCTGTCTTCAGTCATCCGGTCTCCCAAAGAACGGTCATTGTGCAGGTTGCCGCCCCCTGCCACACCAGTGCAGCCCCGGCCATGCATCCTAATACATCTTAATTACTTTTCCACCTGCCCCTTGTGAGGGCTGGGTGCTTTTAGCCATCATCTTTCTCTCAAGCTTCCCGCTCATCTCAGATGGAGCATCAGCCTTCGGTAGCCAGCAGGTAGGTCTAGGTAGAAGTGTGATTTTGTACTCAGCTAGAGAGGGTTTCAGTCTGTATAGAACAAAATAGGACATAGTGCGATCTCAGGAAGTTACCACACCGGAGTGACCTGAGGAAAGGAACTAGAGAAGCTCCGTCTCAGGAGAGACGTAAACGCGCCTACAGTCGCATCACTGTGTTGGTTTAACTGGTGTCTCTTCTGGCTTTTGAAGCAGCCAGTGCAAAGCAAAAGGCCAAGGGTCACAGGAACGGCTTTGCTTGAAACTCACCTTTTCCACCGTCATCCTGGAGCATTGCCTTGGGGAATGTGACGCAATAGAGCTCCTCAAACACTGGACTTGAACTGTACTTGGTATTGATTGGGAAATCCTATTATCCTTCACCAATTAACGTTTAAAAACAGAGTCTTCTTTCTTATTTAGCTGAGCAGATTGTCTCCTTTGGGCACACAGGAATGCCCAAAGGCAGAAACAGCCTTTCTTGAAGAAAAGCTGACCTTGTTCCCTTTTATATTTCTTAACAAGCTGTGAAAACAAATACCCTTACTGTACCATACATAATTGAGAATGGGGAAAAGGGTACACATCCTTTATCCTGACAAACTCATGCCGGAAAGTTAACCTAACTGTAAATTGGATACGCCTTCAGATTAAAAGGGCAGCTATTAGAGCCATATTCACGGTACGGAAAACTAAAACAGCCCGAATATCCCAGTGGGAGAGGTCCTTGCTCGAATTATGAGATTCATTGTTCAGTTCAGCTCAGCCGCTCAGTCGTGTCCGACTCTTTGCTACCCCATGAATCGCGGCACGCCAGGCCTCCCTGTCCATCACCATCTCCCGGAGTTCACTCAGACTCACGTCCATCGAGTCCGTGATGCCACCCAGCCAGCTCATCCTGGGTCGTCCCCTTCTCCTCCTGCCCCCAATCCCTCCTAGCATCAGAGTCTTTTCCAATGAGTCAACTCTTCGCGTGAGGTGGCCAAAGTACTGGAGTTTCAGCTTCAGCATCATTCCTTCCAAAGAAATCCCAGGGCTGATCTCCTTCAGAATGGACTGGTTAGATCTCCTTGCAGTCCAAGGGACTCTCAAGAGTCTTCTCCAACACCACAGTTCAAAAGCATCAATTCTTCGGCGCTCCGCCTTCTTCACAGTCCAACTCTCACATCCATACATGACCACAGGGAAAACCATAGCCTTGACTAGACGGACCTTAGTCAGCAAAGTAATATCTCTGCTTTTTAATATGCTGTCTAGGTTGGTCGTAACTTTCCTTCCAAGGAGTAAGTGTCTTTTAATTTCATGGCTGCAATCACCATCTGCAGTGATTTTAGGGCCCCAAAAAATAAAGTCTGACTGTGGCTATTAACAAAAGATGTATTTTGCAACATACAAAGACATTCTTAACATATTGTTAATGAAAAAAGCAGGCCAGAAAGCAGCTTAATTGAAGGTTTTATGATTTTGGACAAAATGGCAAGATCCACCAGCCTAAGTTCAAATGCCAGCTCAACAACCAGTAGCTGTAAACTGGGACGTATTATTTAATTTGCTTGGATCTCCAGTTTTTCAGTTCTGAAATGGAGTCAGTGGTAGTATTTACCTCATGGAAGTGTTTGAGGGGTAAATGAATTAACGCCAATCAAAATTTTAGCATAGTACCTGGCGGAAAATTCGTTATTACTCTTACTGGAGTTCTTTACTTCAGACAATGGATGGGAACTCTGTTCAGTTTAAATGAGAAAACCATGTTTGTAGAAGGGTACTGGTTGCTTTCACAAGCTGGGGACAGAGGAATGCGGAGTCAGTCGTGTCTTGGGATCCCAGCTGCAGGAGTTCAAGGTTCTCTGTCCAGGACCCTGTATGATTCCCGTCCACTACCTTGAGAAGACTCTTGAGAGTCCTTTGAACTGCAGGGAGATCACACCGGTCAAGTCTAAAGGAAATCAGCTCTAAATATTCATTGGAAGGACTGATGCTGATGCTTCGGTACTTTGGCCACCCTAGGCAAAGAGCTGACTCATTGGGAAAGACCCTGATACTGGGAAAGATTGAAGGCCAAAGGAGTGGGCAGCAGAGCGTGAGACGGTTGGATGGCATCACCGGCTCGGTGGACAGGAGTCTGAGCGCACTCCAGGGGGTAGTGAAGGACAGGAGCTAGGTGTGCTGCAGTCCCCGGGGTTGTAGAGAGCGGGACGCACTCAGGGGCTGACCCGCAGCCACTGCCCAACCCCCCCCCCCACCCCCCCTCCCCGCCCTCCTGTTGGGAATTTAAGTCTTCAGAGGAGGGGCTACGTCATACAGGTATCCACTTGCCCAGCCCAGAGTTTCACCCTCCCACTGAGAACCACCGGGAAGGCGGCCCTTCCTGAAGGGGGCCCCCGCCTGGAGAGCAGCCCCGTGCATCAGCTGACTTCATCAGGCTGGAGGCTGTGCTACACGTTTCAGTCAACAGACGGGGATGGTCCCGAGGATGTATGTCGAGTTGCTGCTGAGGTGGTTTTCTCAGGGCGCTGGGGTTGTGGGCATTTAAAACTATTTTCCCTCTTCCTTCCTTCTGCGCTCCAGTCGGTCGCTTCCTTAAAATTGAAACGTCTGCACATTTTCAAGCACTCTTGGGATCATCACCAGAATGCTGGAGCTTGTTTATTTGTCCTGGTGTCAGGATTCTGACACCAGGAAGCTTCCTCTTTCAGAAGGAGGACTATGCCCCCCTCCCTCCTCCCTACTTTAAAAGAAAACTTTTTATTGTGGAAACTTTCATGTATACATAAAGGAAGGAAGAATCATTTAATATAATAAACAGCCTTGTATCCGTCACCCAGCTTTAACAATGATTAACATATGACAGTTTCCCTCTCCCCCTTTTTCGGGCCAGAGCATTTTCTTTTAAGCAAGACATCTTTTCTTCCTGCAGATTGCTTCTTTTTCTTTATGGTTTCTCTGTCTTTGGCGGCGCTGGGTCTTCGTCGCTGTGTGCGGGTCTCTGCAGCTGTGCTGAGCGGGGTTGCCCTGCGGAGTGTGGGCTGCCACTGTGCAGCCTCTCCGTTGCCGAGCGTGGGCTCTAGGCTCACGGCGGCAGTAGTTGCTGCCGCATGCAGGATCTTCCCGGGCCGGGCATGGAACCCGGGTCCCCTGCATTGGCAGGCGGGTTTTTGTCCTGTCCCTCCAGGGAAGCCCCCGATTACTTCTTAAGTATTAACAGCAGTGTAGGGGGTCAGGGCGTCAAGTGGGCGTGAACCCTCAACAGCCTTCCCATCTGTGTGCACGGAACTGTTCTCACAGTCGCTATTCTGAGCCTGGGAATTTGGACCCGACAATATGTGCATTGCTCTCAGACCTGTCAAAACAGCATCCAGGCTCGCCGATTGAAGGGTCTGCTCTGCTGAGTTGCCGCTGGGTGTCCTTCGGTTCAGCCAGACAGTCTTTCGACAGTGAGCTCTGGTTTCACACGGTCTCTTGACAGTGACTCGCATCCCGGGCGTCCGTGGCCTGCCTTAATTTGATACTCTGTGTCTCCTGGGTGTAAATCGCAGGGCCCACGGTCTGACGTTTGGTCGGGAGTTAGAAGCAACTCTAGGCCTGGCTGGGCAGTTTACCCGCCCCCTAACCGCTTTGCTCTTTAGAGTCTTCACCACAGACTGGAAATGTCTCCGTCTTTGTTAATGTTATCGCCACTTGCTACGTTTGTCTAATGAGCACTTGAATTGTAGTTGCTCCAAATTGAGATGAGCTGTAGACCAAATGAGAAAAAGTGAGATGCTTCATTAATTTTGATTACATGGTGAAATGATATTTTGGATATATTTGGTTAATAAAATATATAAATATTCTTCAAATTAATCTCACCTGTTTATTTTTTCTTTAATATTGCTACTTGAAAACTTAAAATCACATGTGTCTAGCATTATGTTTCTGTTGGATAGCATAGGCCTAGAACATTCTACTCCATTCTCTGAAATTATTTGATATCTGGGACTGTTATAATTATATACAAAGTTTGACAGAGGGTCCTAACAGAGCACTTCAGTTGGCCCAAACACATCTCCTCACCTTAGTATTAATCAGAGTTTCT
Organism: Ovis canadensis; assembly: GCF_042477335.2. Taxonomy (NCBI): domain Eukaryota; kingdom Metazoa; phylum Chordata; class Mammalia; order Artiodactyla; family Bovidae; genus Ovis; species Ovis canadensis. The sequence continues at coordinate 280,915,855 of NC_091245.1, forward strand.
TGTTTTGGGACTGCTTGTTTCAGTGGCAGCCTCCTTCTATGACCAGGACATGAGGAAACACCCGTTGTTGCCACGACACAACTGGGGTTTCCGTTGTCTTTTGGAGTCCGTTGTTATGAACTGTGCTGAGGCGTACTGCTTATTAAGTTTGAGTAGGGATAATGTTTTGCAGTTTCGTGGAGATTTCTTATTGTTTTGCTTTTTAATTTATTTATCTTTGGCTGAGCTGAGTCTTCCTTGCTGTGTGGGCCTTCCTCCAGTGTCTGAGCAGGGGCCCCTCTCCAGCTGTGATGCTCAGGCCTCGCACTGGGGTGGCGTCTCCTGTTGCCGAGCGCCATCCCTAGAGCAGGGCTCAGTCTTTGGGGCTCCTGAGCTCAGTCACCTTGCAGTATGTGCGGTCCTCCCAGACCAGGACTGAAGACCACGGCACCATCAGGGAAGCCCGATTGTTCTTTTAATGTCATCAGATTTTCCTGATACATACGTGTAGTTAAACATCAAAAAAGTGGAAACTGGTGTTTCCTGGGTTTGACCTGGGTTTGATCCCTGGGAAGATCCCCTGGAGAAGGGAAGGGCTGCCCACTCCAGTGTTCTGGCCTGGAGAATTCCGTGGACTGTGTAGTCCATGGAATTGCAAAGAGTCGGACACAACTGAGTGACTTTCACTTCCACCTGTGGTTATCTCTGCTTACCTGCTTATTTACGGTAGAAACTTTCCAAGCAAAGTAAAGACCAGCATTAACAATACTACCAGGCTTGTTTCTTGGACAGTATGAAGTGTCTCAGCACGCATCTTACCACCAGCGTTTTTCTGATGGACCGTTGAAGCTGAATCTGGCCTTTGTACCCCAACATCAAATTAAATCTCGGAAACTTGTGGAGATTTGGGGATTTTGGAAATTTTGGAGAGTTTTGGGTGAAGTAGCAGAGAATAGCTTTATTGGTTTGTCAGGCAAAAGGGGACACAGCAGGCTAATGCCCTAAAACCTGTGTGTTTCCACCTGGCAGGTAGCGCAGAGCTTCACAGTAATGGTTCAGAGGGGGCATCAGCTGGAGGACCTCCTTCCGACTGGTTGGTGGCGAGGTCATCGGTAGTCGGCATCAAAAGCCTGGTTCCAGCTGCTCCGGGGTTTGCGTGCTTATGGGCAGCAAGCAGCTAACTTCTCCCACGTGGTGGGGGTTTCATAGCTGAAAGCTGCTCAGAGTCACTGCTGTGTACTGTGTGAGGGGTCCCGGGACCCTGCCTCAAGGCCGCCTTCTTTCTTACTGCGCCTCCCTGGTCTCGCGTCCCCTCCCTTCCCTGCCTAGCAGCTGTTTGAACCTGCTCTTTGGAATTTCTGGAAGGTCATGGAGGAGGAATGAAACCTGTTCCCTGCCAGCGAGAGATGGGGGCACAGGAAGGCTCTCCTGCCCGGGAGCCTCACAGGGTCCTGCCTGGAATCACAGGGGATTCCAGCCCTCCTCTGTGTTCCCACCACATCGCGAGCCCCCCATCTCCTGGTCACCCCCGGGCCCCGTGTACATGTGTCCCTGGCAGACGCCGCATGACGGACCCTCGGGCCCAGCCAGACACGGACACAGCCACCTGGGCCAAGTCTGCTAATGCCTCTCGGGGAGGGGCCCCAGGTTTTCTGTACTCCTTCTCCATGGCCTCAGAGTTGTCGGGAGCTGTGAGTCTGTGGCAGGATTCAGGGATAAAGCTGGCAGCATTTTGTGCCCACTTAGTATATCATTACTTTCCCAGTGCCCTGGGGTCCTGAAGTCCTGGGATTGCTTTGAGCCCCTGGGGTCCTGAAGTCCTGGGATTGCTCTGAGCACCTGGGGTCCTGAAGTCCTGGGGGCTGTCTCTGAGCCCCCAGGGTCCTGAAGTCCTGGGGGATTGCTCTGAGCGCCCCTCGCACCAGCTGGTCCTATGCTACACCTGCTGCAGCACCGGGAGCTGAGTCTCCTCTTGCACACCTGGCTTCCCACACAGGCATGCCTGTGCGAACTCAGTCATGTCCTCGCAGTCTAATCCGGGCATGTTCTTCTGCTTCAGCCCTCTGGGCGCCTTTTCCTCTCAGGACGGAGCCCCCTGGGCTGACTGTGTGAGGGTCAGGTGCCTGCCGGCCCGTCCTCCCCTCTGCCTTGCACGTGGAGGCACACAGCACCGGCCTTGCCCTTCGTCCTTCCCTGCGGGGGAGCCTGACTCGCCTCTGCGTCCTGGCTGACCCAGCCCTTGGCACAGAGAATCCAGGCCTCCCTGTCGCTATACTGCAGCAGCGCTCCCCTTGTTTAACTGTGGTTCTCTAACCCTTGGTGCTTTTCTATGCTGGATGGACATGAAGGCAAAATAAGACCAGGAGCTGCTGTGGCTCAGATCATGAGCTTCTTATTGCCAAATTCACACTGAGATTGAAGAGAGTGGAGAAAACCACTAGACCATTCAGGTATGACCTAAATCAAATCCCTTATGATTATACAGTGGAAGTGAGAAATAGATTTAAGGGACTAGAGCTGATAAACAGAGTGCCTGATGAACTATGGATGGAGGTTCATGACACTGTACAGGAGACAGGAAGCAAGACCATCCCCAAGAAAAAGAAATGCAAAAAAGCAAAATGGTTGTCTGAGGAGGCCTTACAAATAGCTGAGAAAAGAAGAGATGCTAAAGGCAAAGGAGAAAAGGAAAGATATTCCCATTTGAATGGAGAGTTCCAAAGAATAGCACGGAGAGATAAGAAAGCTTTCCTCAGCGATCAATGCAGAGAAATAGAGGAAAACAACAGACTGGGAAAGACTAGAGATCTCTTCAAGGAAATAAGAGATACCAAGGGAACATTTCATGCAAAGATGGGCTCGATAAAGGACAGAAATGGTATGGACCTAACAGAAGCAGAAGATATTAAGAGGAGGTGGCAAGAATACACAGAACTGTACAAAAAAGATCTTCATGACCCCGATAATCACGATGGTGTGATCACTCACCTAGAGCCAGACATCCTGGAATGGGAACTCAAGTGGGCCTTAGAAAGCATCACTACGAACAAAGCTAGTGGAGGTGATGGCATTCCAGTTGAGCTGTTTCAAATCCTGAAAGATGATGCTGTGAAAGTGCTGCACTCAATATGCCAGCAAATTTGGAAAACTCAGCAGTGGCCACAGGACTGGAAAAGGTCAGTTTTCATTCCACTCGCAAAGAAAGGCAATGCCAGAGAATGCTCGAACTGCTACACAAGCACTCATCTCACATGCCAGTGAAGTAATGCTCAAAATTCTCCAAGCCAGGCTTCAGCAATATGTGAACCATGAACTTCCTTATGTTCAAGCTGATTTTGGAAAAGGCAGAGGAACCAGAGATCAAATTGCCAACATCTGCTGGATCATTGAAAAAGCAAGAGAGTTCCAGAAAAACATCAGTTTCTGATTTATTGACTATGCCAAAGCCTTTGACTGTGTGGATCACAATAAACTGTGGAAAATTCTGAAGGAGATGGGAATACCAGACCACCTGACCTGCCTCTTGAGAAGCCTGTATGCAGGTCAGGAAGCAACAGTTAGAACTGGACATGGAACAACGGACTGGTTCCACACAGGAAAAGGAGTATGTCAAGGCTGGATATTGTCACCCTGGTTATTTACCTTATATGCAGAGTACATCATGAGAAATGCTGGGCTGGAGGAAGCACAAGCTGGAATCAAGATTGCCAGGAGAAATCACAATAACTTCATATATGCAGATGACACCACCCTTATGGCAGAAAATGAAGAAGAACTAAAGAGCCTCTTGATGAAAGTGAAAGAGGAGAGTGGAAAAGTTGGCTTAAAGCTCAACATTCAGAAAACTAAGATCATGGCATCCTGTCCCATCACTTCATGGCAAATAGATGGGAAACAGTGGCTGACTTTATATTTCTGGACTCCAAAATCACTGCAGATGGTGATTGCAGCCATGAAATTAAAAGACGCTTACTCCTTGGAAGGAAAGTTACGACCAACCTAGACAGCATATTAAAAAGCAGAGACATTACTTTGCCAACAAAGGTCCGTCTAGTCAAGGCTATGGTTTTTCCTGTGGTCATGTATGGATGTGAGAATTGGACTATAAAGAAAGCTGAGCGCCGAAGAATTGAGGCTTTGAACTGTGGTGCTGGAGAAGACTCTTGAGAGTCCCTTGGACTGGGAGGAGATCCATCCTAAAGGAGATTAGTCCTGGGTGTTCATTGGAAGGACTGATGTTGAAGCTGAAACTTCAATACTTTGGCCACCTGATGTGAAGAGCTGACTCATCTGAAAAGACTCTGATGCTGGGAAAGATTGAGAGCAAGAGGAGAAGGGGATGACAGAGGATGAGATGGTTGGATGGCATCACTGACTCGATTGACATGGGTTTGGGTGGACTCCGGGAGTTGGTGATGGACAGGGAGGCCTGGCATGCTGTGGTTCATGGGGTTACAAAGAGTCGGACATGACTGAGCGACTGAACTGAACTGACATGAAGGGGATTGAGTTTTTCCCTAGTTCCTGGTATGTTTAGTTCCTTGGGCATCACTGGATTTGTTTCTTCATTGCTGAAATATCCATTGCATTCGGGGTCACTAAAAAGATGGTTGGTGGCATTTATTCACAGAGGGATTTTCATGGTTCATGATCGGTACCTGTTCTGTGCAGAGCGGTAGCTGCCAGCCACGTGTGACTGATGACCGGACTTGAAACGTGGCTGTTCCAGTTGAAACGTGCTGCCCGTGGAAAATGCAGACCAGTCCTGAAGACAGAATGTGAGATATTTTAATGTTGAGTGTGCATCGAAATAATTTGGTATCCCCATGGAAGGAGGAGCCTGGTAGGCTGCAGTCCATGGGGTCGCGAAGAGTCGGACACGACTGAGCGACTTCCCTTTCACTTCTCGCTTTCCTGCACTGGAGAAGGAAGTGGCAGCCCACTCCAGTGTTCCTGCCTGGAGAGTCCCAGGGGCGGGGGAGCCTGGCGGGCTCCCGCTGTGGGGTCACAGGGTCGCACAGGTCTGAAGCGACGCAGCCGCAGCGGCAGGTTAGGTGCAGCGTGTTGGCCTCCCCTGTTTATTTTCTCGCTCACGGATGTGGCTCCTGGGGCTCCTGGTGGTCCAGAGGCGGGACTGCTGCTTCCACCGCAGGGGCAGGAGTTCAGCCCCTGGCTAGGGAGCAAAGGTCCTGCAGACTGTGTGGTTCGGCCAGATTTTTTTAAATTAAAATGTTTCTTGAACACCTGTTGTTAAAAAATGCTAAAGTGGTTGCTAGAATATTTATATGTGGTTAAATGTGGTTCTTGGGCTTCCCTGGCGGCTCAGCTGGTAAAGAATTTGAACCCTGGGTCAGGAAAATCCCTTAGAGCAGGGAATAGCAAGCCACTCCAGTATTCTTCCCTGGAGAATTCCATGGGCAGAGGAGCCTGACAGGCTACAGTCTGTGGGTTCGCAACGCCTGACACACACAGACACACACCCATCCACAGACATGGCTCACATGGTCCTTTGCCTGAGCTCTCTAGAGGGTTCTTACTCTTAAATGACCCTTTTTGTCCCTTCCAGATGTGAGGTTACTGAAGATGAGACCACGTTTATCTTTCAGACTCTTTGATTTATTTTTTTTTACTGAGGCATCTCACCATGAAGGCGTACCACGTCGTGCTAGTTTTTGGCGTGCAGTAGAGTGATCCGGTTGTCCGTCTAGCTGCCTACCCACCCATCCATCCGTTTCTGTAGTATTGCGGATTCTTTTCCGTTACAGGAAACTATTAAATTACGAGCCTTTTGCGCGTGGTCGGAATCTGTCATTGAAGGACTTCATTTGATCTCTTCCAGCCTTGACCTCAGATTTCCACGAACCGAATGCGTAATTGAGCCCCTTGCGGATCCCCCAGATGCGGTGCTGCTGGCTTTCTCTCCGGTCCAGAGGAGCGAGCCGTGCTCTGGCCCCGCCCCAGGGCCTGGGACTGGGCTGCCCCAGGAAGAGGAGGGGCTGACTGGGGGCCGCGGCTGGAGGCGCGAAGGTCAGGGTCCCGGCCAGGCGCGGTGCTGGGGTCCCTAGCTGGTGGCTGTGGCCCCCTGGCGTCTGTGGTCTGACCTACTGCGCGGTGGCGGCCCCGCCGGGAGATGCATGGCGGTCAGCCTGCCGTCCCGGATGCGCCTCCGCCCTCCGCGCGCGGTCGGCGCTGCGGGCCCACCACTGCAGGGAGTGAGCCCGCCCCAAGCTGGGGTGCCCATTCTTGGGTAATCATGTGGATGCTTTGTACCAGGATCTTGGACGATGGTTTGAAATGAAGGCAGGGTCCTTTATGTTTGGTTATCAAATTCCACGTGGAAGAAAGATTTTTTAAGAAAAACTTTTATTTGGAAGTGTTTTCAAACTTACGGGAAAGTGGTGAGCATAGCAGCAAGGAGTGTCCTACGTGCCTTCTGCCCAGATGGGCCTGTTGGTCATAGTCTGCCCTGCTTGCTTGGCCCCGTGTCTCATATGCGTGTGGACACGCCCACACTCAGGTATCACGCGTGAGTTTGTGTGTGTGTGTCTGTATGCATCATACCTTTTCCTGGATCACGTGAGAATAAGATGCATTTACATCATGGCTTTTTCCTCTTGAAATACTTAAGTATACGGTTTCTAAAAATCAGGACAGTCTTTCATATAAAGGTTTTTTTGTTGCTTTTTGCCTGTGCTGCGCTGCTTGCAGGATCCTCATTGCCAGCCCCCTCCCCCCCCCTGGACTGCCAGGGGATTCCCGTATACTCTTTTACATAAGCTCAGTTTAGTTACCAGCTTCAGTAAATATTAGCATTGATGTAATACTTAATCCAGTGCTTACTTGTTTTCTAATTTTAGAGTTGACCCAAAAATGTCTTTTAGAGCTTTTTTTCCTCTCCATTAAGCACCCAGCAGGCTAGCATCACATCCGTATTTAGTTGTCACGTGAAGGTCAGACAGAGTCTCCTCTCCTCAACACTTCCAGAAGCTTCTGACAGCAGACGCACAGGATTTTCTGCTCAGCCCTCCCGCAAAGCCCAGCGGGGCGTCTAGCGGCTTAATTCCAGTTCTGCCTGCCTGTGATCAGCGCAGGCCCCAAAAGGTCCGCGGTCTGCACTCCCTTCAGATGCTGATCCCGAGTTCAGGTATCGCCCGTCTTTCCCGCTGGCCAGCTGTAAACTGGAGGCTCCTACTCCCGGGCTTTGATCACTTTGCAGAGTGGCTTATAGAGCCCAGGAAAGCAGGCACTAGATTCCCGGTGTTTTCATAAAAGGATGCAAGTCAGGAACAGCGACGGAGGAGAAGCCGGAGCAGGGTGGGGAGTAGGGTGGGGAGCATGGTGGTGATTAGCTCAGCCTCCAGAGCCTCTCCCCTCCCGAGGTGGGGGTTCCAACCCTCTCCTCTCTGTGCTTCTGTGCAAAAGCCACTCACAGAATCAGGTGCTGCGGGAACGGTCTTTATGAATAACAGCAGACACTCGTTCACCTCTGTTGTTGCCGTCACATGTGCAAGTCCAGGAGTTTAGGAGCACTTTGCTAAGAAAGGGGACAAAGGCCACATGTCGCAGGTCAGCGTCGCTGCACGCCTCTCCCGTCTGCTCTGACGTGGACAGTTCCTCCTCCCCACCACCCTCCTGCTTTTTGTCTTTTATGATATTGATGTTTTGGTGGAGGAATGTTTTCAATTTTAAGACTAAACCTGTTAAAAGCTGGGAGAAAATGCATTTTTGTCATCTTTTGATTCTATGGGAAAGACCTTTGCAAGCAAGACCTTGAAGAAAGGCCAGACTTTTCTGAAAAATGTAAAATTCCTGCATAACCACAAGCCAACAAATAAAACCCCCAGCCAATCTGGGAGGACAGACAGAAAAAGACCCACATCCTAGAAAAGCAGGCAGAGGACCTGAATATGTAGCACACAAAAGAACAAACGCAAGTGTCCAGGGACAGGGGAAACCATCCTGGGCATCCAGTGAGCGCAGATCACCGCAGCGGGGGCTCGGGCTGGCTTTCAGAAGACTGACCGAGGGAGCAGACGCTCCGCTGTTGGCCAGTGTGGGGGAAGGGCTCTGTCTCAGCGCTCCTGTGGTGGACTGGGGTGGACCTTACTGGGAGGATAAATTAGGGGGCGTCTATCAAAACTTTAAAAGCATTGACTCTGTTATGAGGTCTGTGGCCGAATTACCTGTTGTAGACTTGTGCGGTGTAGTATAGAGGCACATCTCTTCAGAAAATACACTTCTGGCTCCTTAAAGTGAACTTCTTTGCGTCAGAAGGTTTCTTTGGAAAAGACTGAGTGTTTTTTCCTTCAGCAGTGAGTGAGTCTTTGGTTACACATGAGTTCAGTAAGTATCTGGCTTTTCAGTTAGAGTGACGTGCCTCCGGGTTTTGCATGGTGTGCGGCTGACTCTCGGCTCCCTGGTGCCTCTGTCCAGTTTGCTTGTGCAGGCGTGCAGGCCCAGTCGCTCAGTCGTGTCCGACTCTTTGCAACCCCATGGGCTGTGGCCCGCCAGGCTCCTCTGTCCATGGGGTTGTCCAGGCAAGAGCACAGGGATCATGCTATGTAACGTCTCCTGCACTGGTGGGTGAGCTCTTCACCAGTCATTCTGGGAAGTCCCCAATCCTGCTCATCAGCCCCCAAGGGGCCATCCCTGGACTCAGTAGACGTGGGTCTGATGGGGACGGTCTCCCTCCCTCCCATGGTGACAGAGCACCCTGGGGGAAGGCTCGAGGTCCCTGTGATCAGAGGTGGGAGTGGGGAAGAGTGTGGGGGTGCCCAGCTGTGTCTGGTGTGGGCACTGTGCCATGGAAGGGCAGTGAGGCAGTAAGTGCCAGGCTCCTTGGCTGGAGGGGCCGCCATTCGGAGGGTGACCTCAAGGACTCTTAAGTCCGAGGTCAAGTGTGTGGGGACGGTGGTGGTGCCCTGGTTGTTGGGGTGGGGAGGTGATGAGGGGTGCGGGGATGATTGGGTTGGCATGGGGTTTAGCTGCTGATGTGGATTTGGTGAGAGAGAAAGCTGAGTGTAGGGTACTCAGAGACCGCAAGGGGCATTGGTGAGAGGGGCCCATAGCTGGAGAGCCTGAGAGCGTCACCAGGGCCCACACGCGCCCTGCGCCCTGCACAGTCGGCCAATGAGCCCCAGAGATGAGGCCTTGAGGCGAGGACTCTTTATTAGGGAAGTTGGCTGAGCTGGAGGAGAGCAGACTAGCGTCTCAAAATACCCATTTATGGATTTTGATGGATATGGATCCATATAAATTTATGGATCAGAGATGGAGGGGTAAGGAAACATAGTACAGAGACCATTTAATTCTTGCAAGCCTCAGGCAGGAGGATGCGTTCCTTTCTTTAGGGTCAGTCACTGGTGGGCAGGTTCATGGTACCTCCCTGTGAGCTAGACTGGAGCTCTTTAGTTTGAGAGAGGCAGAGGGGCAGGGGGTCATTCCCAGGTGGGCAGGCTCACGGTACCTCCCTGTGAGCGAAACTGGAGCTCTTTAGTTTAAGAGAGGCAGAGGGGCAGGGTTCTCAGGCCATTATGTACGATTATAACAAAAAGACAGGAGTTCAAGTCAGCCTGGAGTCAGAATTAACCCTCCAGGCTACTAAGTACTGAGGCCAGTGGTAGGCTGTCCGCTTTCTCGCTGTGGGGAAGCTTCTCTTTCTTGGCAGCTTGTCCAGAGCAGCTTTGTTTCTTCTCTGGTGGGTGGTCTACGCCCCCTGTTTTCATCTGATCTCCCCCCTCCACCTCTACCCATTATTCATTCTAGAAGTTTAACCCTTTCCGTGCACCGTCCTCTTTCTGCCTCCGCGTAGCCCCACCCCTGAGCTGCCCCTCCCTTCTTTCCGGAGGAGGATCCCAACCATCTCCGTCTTTGGCTGTGAGAGTCACCCCTGTCCAGCAGAGCCTCGCCCTCTGCCCTCTGGGAACCTGCTGTTTCGTCTCCGTGTTCCTGCATCGCCAGCTCTGGTTCTCTGCACCCTGGGTCACACAGAGCTGAAGGAGAGATTGCGGATTCCCTCCTGGGCAGAGTCAGAAACAGGCAGACCTCCTCAGGTCTCCTGTCGTAAGCATTTAAAGTTCCATCTAGCCTGCGCTTCACGATGTGCAGGAGGTGGTGCTGCCTGTCAACACAGGAAGCTTGGGGTGCAGGTTTGATCCCTGGGCTGGGAAGATGCCCCCGAGGAAGGCAGGGCAGCCCCACTCCGTGTTCTTGCCTGGAGAATCCATGGGCTGAGGAGCCCAGTGGGCTACAGTCCATAGGGTCGCAACTTAGCATGCCCTTGAAAAAGGCAAGGAAAGGCCTACCTCTGCTCTCCATAGTTGAGACTTTCTTTAGAAGTCATCTCAAGCACTTCTAGGTCCAAGGATTTTCAGCCAGCACACCAAGAGCTCCACCTCAAAGGATCACTCTTGCAGAGCTGCTGTCTGTCAGCCAGTGTAGCGACGGTTCCTGGAGACACAGACTGAGAGCCCTGGTGGGCTCTCAGTTGGCTTACCTCCGGAGACCCTCATGACCCCGAGAGACCCTCGCGGCCCCCGGAGACCCTCACGGCCCCGAGAGACCCTCACAGCCCCCGGAGACCCTCGTGACCCCCCGTGACCCTCGTGGCCCCCGGTGACCCTCGCGACCCCGAGAGACCCTTGCAACCCCTGGTGACCCTCGCGGCCCCCGGTGACCCTCATGACCCCAAGAGACCCTCGCGATCTTGAGAGACCTCCAGAGACCCTTACGAGTGATGAGGACTTGAAGCGAATCAGCTGATTATCCAGAAAGCACATGTGTGCGTGCTTCAGGATTGGAGTCAGAGCTGCTCTGCCTTCAGACCCTGTCTCTGCCTTCAGCCCCTGTCTCTGCCTTGCGGGCTGACACTGGAGGAAACAGCGTTCCGTTTCAGCCTGATTTCTCAGCCGTAGCACGGGGTCACTCAGACCTACCTCATGAGATATTTTGAGGATAAAATGTGTTCACCTTGAGAAGTGGACTGGATTTGGGTAGAAGAGAGGACCGGGGCATGGGAGGGGGGACGATGTGGATAGTTCACGTAACGATAGTGAGGCCACAGAAAGAGGCAGGGAAGGCGGTCTGGGGCGCGACCTTGGAGGATGCTGACTCGAGCGCAGATTGGCCTTAGGGTCTCGCTGTATAGACAGGGAGCTCTCAGTGTTCTCGGGGCTGAGGGACAGGGCTTCATTCAGATTTCACTGACACTTTTCCCGTCTTTCCTGAGATGTGGTGTTCTTGGCCACCAGAACCGTTCGCAGGATTTAGATCTAAACCCTTAGGAGTTTTGTTTCTGCACCCTCTGAACCCACTGTCCTCAGATCCTGGATCCAGGCTCCAGGGCCACAGGGTCCTCTTGGCCTGACGAGAGTTGGCTTCTAGAGGGACATGGCAGAATTTAACGTAAGTCAGTTTTGTGAGTAGACTTCAGTCTTATAGCAGTTCAGAAAGTTTCTCTATTTACAGTGCAATCTGATGTATTGGTATTCCAGAAGGTTCCTGGGAGAGAATGTTCCAGACTGGGGCTTCCCTGCCAGGCCGGTGGCTGAGATTCCATGCTCGCAGTGCAGGGGCGTGGGTTTGGCCCTGGGTGGGGACTGGACCCCACAGGCGGAGAAGCCTGGCCGTAAGGAGGGGCGCGCCGTGCTCACTCGCACTGCTCCTTTCTGTCTGCAGCTGCTCACGTGTCGCACCTGGAGAACGTGTCCGAGGAGGAGATGAACAGACTGCTGGGGATCGTGCTGGATGTGGAGTACCTCTTCACCTGTGTCCACAGGGAAGAAGATGCCGACACCAAGCAGGTTTATTTCTACCTGTTCAAGGTGAGACGTCCACATCTGGAAAGGCTTGCTTTTCCCTTTGTCTGTCCAGATGCAGCAGGTCACGGGCAGCTGGCCCTGGGTCTGCGGAGGCGCGTTTCCCCAGGGGGACTCCGCTGTGGGCACCGTGCTCGGAGCGCACCCCTCTCCCTGAGTGCCTCCTACGTGTTGGCCAAGTCGGGTATCTTTATGCTCATGGATTTCTTCCTGTCGCCCCTCTGTTCATCCCTCCGTCCGTCCATTTGTCCATCCAAGCATGTGTCCAAGTGTCTGTCTGCCCATCTGACAAGGCCTTCTCTATCGGGTGCTCTTGTGGGCGTGAAGCCTGGGTCCCTGGGCAGCGAAGTCCTTGCCTTCGTGGAGTTTAGGTTTCAGTAGGAGAGGCAGGGACAGTCAGCAGGTCGGCAATATGCGGCCTGTGGTGGTGAGCGTGTGGTGAGCCTGCGACCCGAGCCCGCAGAGTGAGTGCGCGCCGCGTGGGCGGGCGGGGACCAGGGCCAGGGAGGCGTGGCACTGACTTCCCAAGTCAGCTAGGGAAGATGAGCTGCCAGCTGCCAGAGACGAGCGGAGGCCAGGGGCCGCCCCTGAAAAGGGCTGCGGAGGCGCCTTCTGGGCGGGGCGCGGTCACATGGTGTCAGATCCCTGGTGGGCGTGAAGCCCCCAGCCCAGCCCAGCGTGGGGGTCGCGTGTGGTCACACAGCATCGAGACCCCACCGTGGACGTGAAGCCCCCAGGCCAGCCCAGCGTCGGGGGGCGGGGTGCGTGTGCTCACAGAGCATCAAGACCCACGGTGGGCGTGAAGCCCCCAGCCCAGTGTGGGGGTCCCAGTGGCGGGGAGGCAGGAGGCCTGGCTGGATGGTGGCTGGACTCGGCGTCCTAAGTGCAGGAGCGAGGGCCACGGTCGGTGGCTCCCTGCTCCCCGCCCCCTGCCTCCTCGGGGAGTGGCCTCAGCTCCAGAGGGGCCCAGTCTTGTCTCCGTAGATGTGGGCTGGGAAACAAGAAATTCAGGCCACCAAGAAGTAGATTCGCAAAGGTGGCTGACAGAAGGAATAATTTCAAAATCCCAAACCGACCATTTCGGGCTCTGTAGACTATGCTGTATGGTGTAGCCCTTACAAGGACCTTAAAAACAAACCCGAGCCCTTCATGGGAGCTGACACCCAGGAGGCGTTTGTGTCTCCTCGCCAGGCTGGCCCCATTTCCTGTGACCGGGAGTCTCCTGGTTTGCTCTGGCAGCCAGGAATCTCAGGGCAGGGTTCCGACCCAGGTCCTGTCGCTTTGGGCTGGGGCAGGGAGTGCCTGAATTTACCTGACACATAATTGTTCCTTTGCTTCTTCTGGTAACTTTTGTCTTTGAATGTAGTACTGGGAATATTTGGGGTCGATAGGGGCAAGAGTGGGAAAGGCGATTATATTTTTAAACATTGGAATCTTGTGGGGATTTTAACACCAAAAAGGTAAGTAATGGGGGGAGGGGTGGAAGAGAGCACAGCTGTTAGCAGTCACCAGACTCCTCCAGGTGACTGCTTGTTGACATGACCGTGGGCCTGAGTCGTCTTGACCGAACCCCACCTTCTTCATGCTGTTTAGAGCGTTTTTGGAAAAAGCTCTCAGTTGGAGAAAAGCAACGTCCGCATGGCTGCGACTATGACTTGTCTTGGAACTCAGCTCCCTGGTGGGTGGCTCCCCAGAGCCCTGCTGGAGGGGAAGGTTTCCGTCCTGCTGACCTCTGCTCAGTTCTGTTTAGAACCACCGAAGAGGCAGAAAATACTGCTCTGCCTTTTTTCCCTCTCTCATCTTTTCCAGTGCATGTATATTTGCTCCTGAGAACAAAACCCAAAGTATTAAGCATCCTCCCCTCCCCTCCCCCAGAGTCACTCGTTGGGCAAGTGTGTAAAAAATCATCCATTTCTTCTTAGCTTTGGAAAAGCAGTTCCTGTGTCCCCTACCTCTCTAAGTTAAACTGCAGGTACACATTTTAGTGCATTTTGGAAACTTTTGCCCTAGATGTTGAAAATGAACTCTGAAAAGCTGCTTTCTGAAGCTGATTTCGCCCTGGAGCCCGTCGGCGTGGTGCCGGAGCACAGCTGGCTGCTTCCAGGCCTGGCTGCATCCCTTAGTGACACGACCTCGGCCAGGTCGTGCTGTTTCCTTATCTGTAAAGTGTAGATCGAGATGCGTGTGTGGCTGAGTTCCCTCGCTGGTCACCCGAAACTACCACAACACTGTTAATCAGCTGCACCCCAGGACAAAATGTTTTTGGTGTTAAAAAAAGATTAAAAGTGTAGACCATGACACGATAGCACTTCCCTCCAAAGGCTGTGAGGAGGGTTCATGAGATGGCTCAGGCAGAGCTGCAGAGGTGCTTGGCAAGTAAGGGGCCCAGCGTCGCTGCTGCTGCCGACATCTTATGTTCAGTATTTGCCTGTTTAATCCCAGCTCCGTCCTGTTTTAAGACAAGGAAGCTAAGACTCAGCATCTCCCCTATTCATCCAAATTGAAACCCCCGATGGGTCAGTTTTCCAAATGATTTTAACTGGGGAAAAAAAAGTAGACAGCCCAAATTATTTGTATCTAAATGTGATGATCAGTCTTTAGATATCCTTAGAAACATATAACAACTTATCATTACGGTACCTTTATTTTTGTGAAGATGGCATGTATGATACCCTGAAAGGATCAGCAAATGCTCAGTGTGAGTAATTGATACGGCACCTCTAGAAGAGCTGAGGTCTTCGTCAGACCCCATCCTCTGTTTCCTCCTGGGAGAAGGTTTGCCATGTTTTGTTTCTGTTGAAAAAGCAATCAATAGAGAAAGGAGGGAAAGATGTAAGTAAATGCGTAATAAATATGTAGCACGTGGGTGCGTGAATACCCGAGTGATTGCACGTGTGGCCTGTGGGAAGGGTTCTGGAAGGCTCACTCGGAGGTGGAAGGTGAAGAAGTTCAGCACCAAGCGGCGAAGGCCCGCCCCAGGCGAGTTTCCAGGTTGGGCCTTGATGACTGGCTCTGGGGTCTTTCTCCCTCTGGCGTTTGCTCTTTGAGGAGCTGGGATTCTCATGGCCGGGATTCAGAGCGGCGTTTTGTTCTGTGGGCTCGGCGATGCCGGGACCCTTGGCCTGCCCTCTGCACATGGAGGGGGAGTGGGAGCAAGCCCGCGACCATGTGCGGCGCCCGCAGGAGCCCGAGGCAGCCCCTCGGGGCGGGACCGCGCCTGTGACACGCGGCCGCTGCACTCGGCTCCTGCCTACGAGCAGGCCTCGGCCTTCTCAGGGTTTAGAGCAGGTGCCCCAGGACGTGAGCACCCCTGCGTGGCCTGGGGGCATGTGCAGAGGGTGCTCCAGGCCTCGGGGTCAGCGGAAGCCAGCAGCGGGGTGGTGAGGGGGTGAGCAGGAGAGGTTCGGGGGTGCCGCGGGGGCCTCCTGGCGTGCGGAGTGGAGTGTGAGGCCAGCCACTCACAGCTCAGGTCAGGACGGGGAGTGGGGCTCCCTGGTGGTCTCCTGTCTGTTGATGTGAGAATTCACTGGCCTGTAACTGGATGGCGTCACTGACTCAGTGGACATGAATTTGAGCAGACTCTGGGAGATCTCAGGACAGGCAAGCGTGGTGTGCTGCCATCCGTAGGGTTGCAAAGAGTCAGACGTGACTTGGAGACAACAGCAACGTAATTAAGATAAATGGAATATGGTGACTTCCCTTCCAAAGGCTCTCTAAGTGTGACACGGAGTGTTTTAGAGAAAAGCCTAAGCTTACGTGTCTCAGAGGAAGATTTTAAAATGAAGGGTAAATTGGGTTCTCTTACATATTACTCTTGATTCACATCTTCGTTGATGAAACGCCTTACGAACTCCATGATCTTGGGTGCCCTCTGACCACCTGCTGGGGCAGCCTCACAGGCCGGGACCCTCGAGCTCCTCAAGGCTGCCGTCACCCCTCAGACGCCGTTCCATCTGGCTGTGTTCCACACCTGTCCTCCCTTCCACACTCAGTACACCCTTTCTCGGCTGTGATGCCTTCCCTCAGTCCCAGATTTCTGAGCTCTCAGCTGAGCTTAGACAGCACTTACTGCCTTTGTGACTTATTTGGAATGTTTCTGCTGGCATCGTGAATTGTTTGTTTTTCTTCCTTTTGTATGTGGGAAACAGCACGATATGACCTGGCCCAGCTCCATTATGTGGCCCTTTTCTCCCCAACAAGATTGTAAGCTTGGAGACGCCAGGTGTGTGTGTGTGTGTGAGAGAGAGAGAGACACTGACTTTTTGATTTCTTACAGCTCTTGAGGAAGTCTATTTTACAAAGAGGAAAACCTGTGGTTGAAGGTTCTTTGGAGAAGAAGCCCCCTTTTGAAAAACCTAGTATTGAACAGGTAAAAAAATAAGAGAAGCCCCCTTTTTAAAATTGCTTTAAGACTGAACAAACCTCATCTTCATCTTCATAGCTGGCTTAGAGATGTTCAAGTCTGTAGGAACCGTCTCAAGCCCTCTGGATCAGAAGTGAATATTCCATGTAGTGAGTGATTTAGCTTTTGTCTGTTCGGCTGCTGAATGCTCAGAATTCACTGTGTGTTTGGGAAAGAAAAACAAATTAAGTAGAACATGTAGCTCGTCAGGACACATGAAATGGGCTTTTTCTTGGTGTTGATGTTTCAAAATTAAGTCTTTGTCCCTGTGCTTGGCACTGTTGAGAAGTCTATTGAGGTGAGGGAATTCAGGAGCAATGTGAAAAACATTGTAAGCCAAGCAAAAAGCACAGAAAAGAAATGAGATTTTGTATCCAGAAGTTGGCTTCCTGCCACATTCTGATTCCTGCAAAGAAGCTGAGATCCACGTGGGGCCTCTGTTAACATGTACAGACCTTTCCTGTTGGGTGTTGTCAGGATCTGTCATCAGTATCAATTTTTTAGCTTCTCAGTATTTAAATATCAGACACTCTGGACTGAGTTTCCTGATGAGAGCAGTTACAGAAGACGTGCTATGAGATACAAATAAGTGTGTTTTATCAGTCAGTTTTTAGTAGAAGAAACGTTGTCTTCAAATCCTACAAAATAAGATTTCATTGTTACTTTATTTGAAGTTAAATTAGGTGAGAGTGTTCTGAAGACAGATTAAATTAATCCACAGATTTTTTTTCAAAAGCTCATATCAAAATTACTCCACATGTAAGAATTTGGAGGGTAAGTTTACTAAAACCTGAAAGAATGGCAGTGAAGAGTTTACAGGCTCGTGGTTTAGGTCATTGCAAGGCCTTGCTAGCAGACTTTGGATTAAAATTTTGTGAATGTAAAAACATATTTATCCACGAGTCTCATTATATGTGAGCTCCTGTTATGGACTGTACAGCAAGAGTTCTTCTGCAAAATAGCCATGTTTTATTGTTTGGGGGTTTTGACCTTTTCAGCCCACTGTTCGGGTTTTTTCTTTGCTGGCTCATAATTGCAGCAGGCAGGGAACTGCAGCCCCCAGCCTCTGTGTCGCTTTTCATAGGCTGTGACCCCAGGCATGCTTCCCTCTGGGCATTCCTGTTTTCTAATGGAAAAAAAGGTTTTTGTGAATAGAGAACTGTCTGTTCTTTTGCTAATGACCACCACTGGTGCTGACTGGGTGGGCGTTCAGGATTGCTGAGCTGCATAAATAAATCGCCTTCCCTCCTTTTAAGGGTGTGAATAACTTTGTACAGTACAAATTCAGTCACCTGCCACCCAAAGAAAGGCAAACGATCGTTGAGCTGGCAAAAATGTTCCTGAACCGCATCAACTATTGGCACCTGGAGGCACCGTCTCAGCGAAGACTGCGCTCTCCCAACGACGACATCTCTGGCTACAAGGAGAACTACACCAGGTGAGCGGGGCTGGCTCCTCCCCTCTGGCCTTGAGGTCTGAGCCTGAAGGGTCCGGGCCATTCCGAGCTGAAGGGCTTGGTGCGGTGGCCGCCCCCCACGGCCGCTGAGCCCCGGAAGTGTGGCTGGCCTGAACCGAGGCCTCCGAGACTGCACGAGAGAGAGCGCGAAGCATCTCACCCGTCGTGGTTATGTTGGCTGCATGTTGAAATGGTAGCCTTTTGCATATATTGAGTTAAATAATATGTTAAAGTTAATTTCTCCTGTTGCTATTTACGTTTTTAATGTGACTACTGGGAAATTTAAAATTACATATGTGGCTTGCATTCTATTTCTATTGAGCACTGCTGGTCTAGATAACTATGTTATGACTCTGTGATTATTATATAGAGACCTTACTCTTTAAAAAAAAATGCAATGCCCAAGAATATCAGTTCAGTTCAGTCGCTCAGTCGTGTCTGACTCTTTGCGACCCCATGAACCGCAGCACGCCAGGCCTCACTGTCCATCACGCAAACTCCCAGAGCTTGTTCAGACTCATCTTCATTGAGTGGGTGATGCCATCCAACCCTCTCATCCTCTGTCATCCCCTTCTCCTCCTGCCTTCAGTCTTTGCCAGCATCAGGGTCTTTTCCACTGAGTCAGTTCTTCACATCAGGTGGCCAAAGTATTGGAGTTTCAGCTTCAGCATCAGTCCTTCCAGTGAATATTCAGGGTTGATTTCCTTACGGATGGACAGTTTCAATCTCCTTGCAGTCCAAGGACTCTCCAGAGTCTTCTCCAAAGAAGGAAAGACCACCACAGTCTCAGCGCCTTGGTGTGAGTGTCACAGTGTTACATACATGGTCTTACCGTCTCTGTCTCTCTGAATACATGTTTCACGTTTGTTAGAATGAAAGGAAAGAGAGCACTTGCATCTTCTTCGCCCTGCCCCGTTTAAACATTTTACTGGTTACACTGTTGTCTGTTGATGCAACTTTTCTCTGTTGGTGGACATCAAACTCTGCACATATTCTTGGATTACATGTATTTTTTCTAAAATGGGAATTTAATTTTATTACTTATGATTTGCAGAATAATAGAATTGCGTTTATGACTTAAGTGTCATAACGTGGACCATACAAAATAGTGTGACATATTCATCTTTAAGGAAGAGAGTGGCTTGAATTACCCACTTTATTCACCTTTTTTATAACTTTTCCCATTTACATTGTATAGGCATATCAAGCTTGCTTCAGGGTTTTTTGTTTTTAGCATTTTTTCCCCCCTTGAGTTAAAATAAGCAATGTTTTTTGACAACCTGTAAAGATCACTTGTACTCAGATTTAACCACAGATGACAAGTAGAAACGGGTGGAGTTAAAGCTGAACTTTCCTCTCTAATTACTGACCAGATTTTATGAGTAACATCCAAGTTTTCGCCTCTCATCCAGCCTTCTACAATGTATACAATTTGAATTACAAAATATTTTATCTTAGGTATAAATAGGATTTGCAGATTGCTTCATAATCCATTTTTAAAATGATACCTTCATTTTCACAAGAGTGTTGTGTTAATAGTAGTTCCTATATTGTAACTGTGATGAGTTGAAATAGTAGAACTCTCTCTCTCTCTCTCTCTCTCTCTCTCTCTCTCTATATATATATATATATATATATAGTTTAACAAGTTTTATTTTACTTTATTTTTTGTCTGCACAATAAGGCATGTGGCATCTTAATTTCCTGACCAGGGAGCAGACCGAGCCCCACTGCAGTGGGGGTGAGGGGACCTGACCATTGAGCCACTGGGGAAGGCCCGTATCTTTTAACTCCATCTGTGAACAGTTGAGAAAACTGAATATTTGTGAAAGCGAAACCCCTGAAATATTTGCCACTCTAAGAGAGGAAAGACTGTTTAATCAAGGAGGAGAATTCATTGTGAAGCGGCACAGGAGTTAATACTGTATTTTAGAAAACAGAGTAAAAATAGTTTGTAGCATGTGGGGATTACCAGGAAATGGGCAGCATTGCAGACCCTCGAGGAGTCCGGAACGTGACGCAGAGTTGCGGAAGGAGTGATGGGCTTGAACCGCCGCCCCGTCCCGGCCCCGCCCCCGGGGAGATGCGTAGACGCTGGTGGTGCTTTTCCTCCGAGCCTCAGTCACCGTCAACGTGGGACTCAGCTGGACTCGAGCTGGAGCGTGTGCCGGGGGAGGAGAGCGCGGGGTCTGGAGTCGCTGAAGGAAGGGCGGTGACGGCCCAGAGCCCAGCAGGGTCCGGGGCCAGCCTCCCCTGGGGCGGAGGGTGCGTCCTTCGTGGGTGGGTGCGTCCCGCTCTAGGCGGTGACCGGCTGGCCCCTGGGCGGTTGACCCGCAGCCTCGGTGGGTGATAATAGGGAAGCTCCCTTGGCACCCGGCCTGCTGGTGAAGAGGGGGAGCGGAGAGGACCAACCTGTGAATGCTGTGAGATGCTCGGCTCTCTTAGAGTCAGACCTCACGGTCCTGATCGCTTGAGAACAGAGGAAAGCTCACACCGCCCGTCTCACTGATGCCGCTTCTCTAACGCGGCCCTCTTACCCCTGCGGGCAACACGGCCCGTGGGGATGGCGGGAGCCAGGGCCCTGGAGGGCAGGCTCAGCTTGTCCGTGCGGTCCACGTGCTGAGCACGGAGGTGGGAGAGACAGGATCCTCGTGGAACAGGATAGACTCAGAAAGTGATTGTGTTCCTTATCACGTGAGGACTTACCCATGAAAGATTAAATACTTGCTGAACAGTAGAAATGCTTATATTACTTATACTGTCTGTTTTGAAGTTAGGCAAAATATAAATATTTTATATGTTGAAAAATCTGATACATTAATGTTAACGTATACTTAACCTTAATAATCTATATGAGTATATATTAAATATACCTTTATATGTCCCCCAGAAGTCACTGTGGTTTTAGAGACAGACCTGGACAAATATTTTGAAATTTTCTGATGGTGTGCCAATATAATTCCATGAGAAAATAGCTGGAAAAGTGTCGGAGAAATATGACTTCTTAAAGTACATCTGACCAACAGAGTATGCTGAAGTGAAAGTGTGAGCTGCTCAGTCCTGTCTGACTCCTTGTGATCCCATGGACTGTAGCCCACCAAGCTCCTCTGTCCGTGGGATTTCCCAGGCAAGAATACTGGGGTGGTTTGCCACTTCCTTCTCCTGGAGATCTTCCCAACCCGGGGATCAAATCCGGGTCTTCTGCACTGCAGGCAGATTCTTCACCATCGGAACCCCCAGAGAAGCCCACACTGAGGGAATGTGGCAGATTATTCGCCTTAGATTCTGAGCTGTGCAGACCACCTCACAGTTAGAAGTTATGCTTATCTTGGCGAGATGTTTGTAAGAATCCAAGCAAATTAGATATAACTAAATTGAGTCTGGTGAAAGTTTTCTGTAACTATTGCACTGTGAGGTATAGACCATCACCAGGCTTCCTGAACGTTCATAATTAGGTGTGTGATCCTAGGATGGTGTTTATCATGAATTGTGGGAGGAGCAGTGTGACGGGGCTTCAGAGAGCCAGCTTCCAGTCTGGACTCTGAAAGTGACTAGTCTTCAGTGCAGCAGCACCAGGAGGGGTCATGTAAGCCCTGAGAGCTGTAGGACTTGCCGTCCAGCAGTGAGCAGGCACCACGGCCTTCTGCACTTGTGTCTCCCAGCTCTACTCATGTTTTAAAGAAAGCAGGGTCACTGCGAGTAACCCCAGAGCTGTGAAAATCTGAGCGTTTGAACAGTCAGTGACTGGCACACCATGCCGTCTCTGTTAGGCACACGAAAGGGACTGAACCGTCCTTTCACTTCTTTTGAGAAGACCTGAAACCAGGGGTTTAGGTACAGCCTGCTTTCCAGGTTAGTCTTTAGAGGAACGACTGAGCAGCAAGACACACAGCCGTTCCTGTCTCCTTTTGTCTCACTGCACGCCTGGCACCCAGAACGTGGTGACTCGCCTCCTGTCTGTTCGTACAGTGCCCTTAGACATTTATAAGGTTAGTTTTGGAAGCAAAAACAACTAAACTAAAAAGTATAAACTTGAGGACTGTAAAGTGGTTTTCAGAGGAAATAAACGAAAACCTTTTATTTGACAATTTTGACCAGATAATATTAATGTACATTGCCTTCCTCTGCCCTGCGGAGAGTGAATGACCTGTTAAGTACTTCAGATAACATTTTATGATTTTATAATATTTATCACTATCATTGTTGTAACAGAAATAGCATCGGTCTTCAGTAGAGTGTCAGACATCTGTGACCTCCATCGATAGGAATGCTCTTCAGACTCAAAATCAGCACTGCCGAATAGAATTTAACATGATCCACAAATGTGAGCCACATCTGTAATTTGACATTTTCTAGTAACTACATTTAAAAAGATAAAACAGAACATTAATATTAATAGTGTTTTATTTGACCCAATGTATAAAAATGTTATCACTTCACATGGAATCAATATGAGCAATTATTAATGATGTCTTTTACTTTTTTTAGTACTAAATCTTTCATATCCAGTGTGGGGGGTTTATAATTACAGCATATTTTAATTCATTTGCCACATTTTAAGTGGTTAAAGCTAAATGGAGTTCTACCAAAACAGTAAAGTTGTGTTTAATGAAAATGTATTTCTCAGGGTTTCCATTTGAAAGTAAATTTTAAAATATTTTTTCCTCTCTTTATTTTAAAATTTCAGTGTTATTGATTTACAGTGGTGTTAGTTTTAGGCATACAGCAGAATGATTCGGACATATGTGTGTCTGTGTCGTAAAGAGATGTGGGTTCAATCCCTGGGTCAAGAAGATCCCCTGGAGAAGGAAATGGCAACCCACTCTGGTATTCTTGCCTGGGGAATCCTGTGGATAGAAGAACCTGGCAGGCTGCAGTCCATGGGGTCACAAAGAGTCGGGCACGATGGAGCAGATGCATGTACATTAGCAGAATATAAGTCTGTTCTTTTTCGAGTCTTTGGCACTGTGGTTTGTCATAGGGTAGTTCACTGCGCCATACAGTAGGCCCTTGTTGGTGGAAAGTAGATTTTACACTGATTAAAGCTAGCTGTCGCTCAGTCGCTCATCACGCCTAACTCTTTGTGACCCCGTGGACGGCAGCGCGCCAGGCTCCCCTGCCCTTCACCATCTGCCTTTTGCTCAGACTCGCGTCCATGGAGTTGGTGACTCCATCAGCCACCTTGCTCTCTGTTGTCCCCTCTCCTGCCTTCAATCCTTCCCAGAATCCGTCTCTTCAGGAAAACGAACGTGGTTACCAGAGAGAAAGGGGTGGGGGCGATGAACTGGAGTTCGGGGCTCGCAGGCGCAGCTGCCGAGCGTGAAATGGACAAGCAAGGACTGACTGTGCAGCTCAGGGAGCACATCCAAGGCTCCGTGATAATGGCCTGCAAGGGAGGGGAGCCTGGAAAGGGCCTCTGCCCGCACACAGAATGCTGAATCACTTTGCTGCGTGCCTGAAACTAGCACAGCCTTGCAAACCAGCTATACTTCAGTTAAAATAGAAAAGGAAGATGTGTGTTCACTTGTCCGAGTGCCCAGCAGTTACACGTGGCTGGTGGCCATACGGCTATTCCGATTGTTGTACACTGTCAATACAGGCGCACAGCAGCCTTGTCATCACAGAAGCCTTCATCGGACAGCACTTCTAAATCCTTAAATCCTTATATCTCCCGCTGTACCACATTGGACACACTTTCATTAAGATTTACAGTCTTACAATTGCCTAAGTCTCATGGAATTGATCTGATGGTTATGGTTTGTGATTACGTTTGTACTTTCATAATTCGCTCCCTGGGAGCTAGCCTGCCTTCAGCTCCAAGTATTCTAACTTCATTAAGTGGCCGTGGACTGACTTCCAGCAAAGACTAGCTTTGCAGGTGATGAGTTTCTACATGATGCGCCGTATAAATCACGAGATAAACGCACCTTTTAGTTTTTTCTGCTACCAAGGTCCACTGTTTCCAACTTGACAGGATGTAAGGCAGCACTCAAGATGCCCGCCTGGGTCCTGTGGCTTAGGGTGACATTTGGGTGTGAACTGTTAGGGCAGGAGAGTTGAGAGAAACAGAGATAGTCGCAGAGTTTTAAGGTTAATTTTGAATCTAGGTAGACAAATGAACACTGACGAAGGCTTCCTTCCCCAAAGATGAAACGGCCCCAGCCCATACACAGAGGAGCTGAAATAATTCAGAGTAACATAAAGAATAAGTCAGAAAGCCTGAGTAAGTGAACATTGCTCCACTCTTTATTGAGGACTGACAGTCATTGAGGCTCCTCCAGCCATCCGGGCGTGTGGGACTCGGCTGCTCACCTGAAAGGGCGCCAGAAAGGGGTCCCCAGCGGGGCAGAGGCTCCTATCTGGGGAAAGGGGTCCCTGTTGGGGCAGAGGGTTCCATCCAGGGGAGAGGTCCCCAGCGGGGCAGAGGGTTCCATCCAGGGGAGAGGGGTCCCCAGCAGGGCAGAGGGTTCCATCCAGGGGAGAGGGGTCCCCGGCAGGGCAGAAGGTTCTATCCAGGGAGAGGGGTCCCCGGCGGGGCAGAGGCTCCTATCTGGGGAAAGGAGTCCCTGGCGGGGCAGAGGGTTCCATCCAGGGGAGAGGTCCCCAGCGGGGCAGAGGGTTCCATCCAGGGGAGAGGGGTCCCCTGCAGGGCAGAGGGTTCTATCCAGGGGAGAGGGGTCCCCTGCAGGGCAGAGGCTCCTATCTGGGGAAAGGAGTCCCTGGCGGGGCAGAGGGTTCCATCCAGGGGAGAGGTCCCCAGCGGGGCAGAGGGTTCCATCCAGGGGAGAGGGGTCCCCTGCAGGGCAGAGGGTTCTATCTGGGGAAAGGGGTCCCTGTTGGGGCAGAGGGTTCTGTCTGGGGGGAGAGGCCCCTGGTGGGGCAGAGGGTTCTGTCTGGGGAGAGGGGTCCTCCCCCTGAAGAGGGGGAGCTGGGTCTTCCTCCGAGGAGCAGGACTTGGGCACTGAAGCCCGGTCCCTCCTTGGTCTCCGGTGTCCGCTGGGCCCCCCTGCCCCGACTGCTGGGAATTTCAGGCCTTGCATCTCTGGGAGGGCCTGGAGCAGGTGGTGGCGGATGAATGTTCGCTTTCCAGCTTCTCGGCTGATGCGGTGTCCTGAATCTGCCCTGCATCAGCCCTGTGCCCCGCTCTATGCTCAGGCGTCAGGAAAGGTCTTGGGACTTTGGGGGCCCGGCACCCCTCCAGCCCCACGTGACAATGAGAAGCAGTTTTGACTTTGAGTCACTGAACACCTAGGCGACAGATGGTAGAAACTTATCACTTCCTGCGTTTTGACTGAGTTTTGAGCAGTTGTGGAGATCTTTATCTTCCCACTGAAGCTGTTGGGGTGTGAGTGCTGTGTAGGCATTTTAAAGAAGCTTTTAAGTTTTATTCAGAGGGTTCATTGGGGGAGTTCTCCTCCTCCAAACGGGGCATCCTCTGTTCCCTCGAATCCACCCTCCTGTTGAAAGGGTGCTGCAGACTGGAGTGGTTCTCTAGAGCTGGGCCCTAGGGCTCTGGCCGGGTGAGCCCGCATCTGACCCACTGATGGCGCGTCCGCAGCCTGGTCTCCCACCGAGGGCGACGGTGTCGAGCAGCGTCCTAGGTGTTGCTCGTGGCGGGGCTCACAGGCGCTGATGCTGTGGTCTCCCCCGTGCAGGTGGCTGTGTTACTGCAACGTCCCCCAGTTCTGCGACAGCCTGCCGCGGTACGAGACGGCCCAGGTGTTCGGGAGGACGCTGCTGCGCTCTGTCTTCACTGTGATGCGGCGGCAGCTGCTGGAGCAGGCGAGGCAGGAGAAGGACAAGCTGCCGCCGGAGAAGCGGACTCTGATCCTCACGCACTTCCCGAAGTAAGGGAGTGCTCCTACGGGCCTCTGCTCCTCACGCACTTCCCGAAGTAAGGGAGTGCTCCTGCGGGCCTCTGCTCCTCACGCACTTCCCGAAGTAAGGGAGTGCTCCTGCGGGCCTCTGCTCCTCATGCACTTCCCGAAGTAAGGGAGTGCTCCTGCGGGTCTCTGCTCTGTGCCATGCTTGAGATGGACGGACGCACACCGGAGCCTCAGGGGCAGAGCTGGGTTGGGGGCAGGACCCCCATCCTCACAGCCCCTCGGGAGCCTTGTGGGCATTCCCAGCCCGCCTGAGATGAGCTTGACTTTGGGTTGACCGCTGCCTTGGCGTGTCTCACCCTTCCCGAGTCTCAGGACGCAGGCCGGGGCTGTGTGTGGGGCTCCAGCTCCAGGGTGCTCCAGGGCAGTGCGGACGCTGCAGAAGTGGCCTCCAGGGGGGGCAGGAGAGCCCGGGGCTGTTTCTGGCACCCAGTTCCCCAGCGCTTCCTGAGGCTGACGGGTCATCCCTGTCTCACCTGGAATGAACTGGACTCCGAGGGAGGGAGCCGGCCTGGGGTAGACAGGTCTCTGGCAGGAGGATCTTCATGCCTCTGTACTCAGCTTCCCGGGCACACACGTGCCCTTGGCCCCTTGCTGCTTGAACCTGCTAGACGTCCAGCGTGTAAAGACTCACTTAAATATTTTCCAAATGTAGGAAATAGGTC
The DNA here is from genome assembly GCF_042477335.2 of Ovis canadensis. Lineage (NCBI taxonomy): Eukaryota > Metazoa > Chordata > Mammalia > Artiodactyla > Bovidae > Ovis > Ovis canadensis. The sequence goes on from NC_091245.1 coordinate 280,942,056, forward strand.
AGAGGGGTAGGAAGGTACAGTGTACACCACTGAGCTTGGAGATGGGTTTGCAGTGTGAAGAATGCAGACTTTAGCCTAAGTGGCTGGGGGCTGAGGGTGCAGGTGACGACACATCAGAGCTGTGACAGCGGGGGCGGAAGCTGTCATTTGAACAGGCTTTCTAGGTCTGAGAGAGTTCTGCCACGGACGGCTGTGAGGTGGAGAGCAGTTTAGGAGAGGTGCTGTTATGTTCCTGGAACAAAGATGGATGGAAGCCTGTTTTATCTGAAAAGCTAGATTTTTATGATGCTACTGTTTCTGGGTTCCCCAGCTTGTGTCTCAGGAAAGATGATCATTTTAATTTTTAAAGATAAGTTAGGTCCAAAACAACAACAAAGATGATTTTCTGACGGAAACGGACAGAACAGTCTGTTTTTGCAGTTGAGCATGAATCTCCAGTGTTAGGTAGAGGATAATTCTCACGAGCTTTAGCTGCACGTGAGTCCTAGTGACCTGATTTGCAGCATTTCCTGAGGACAGCCAGCATCCAGGATGAGGCAGGGCCCGAACACTTGGTGTCCTGCAGGGAGGAAGGTCCAGAAAGACTTCAGCAGCAGCCCGGGCGTTGTCCCTGAACAGGTTAGGAACTCTGGGATGCTCGTGTATTTCGGGCGTGGTCCCTGAACAGGTCAGGAACTCTGGGATGCTCGTGTATTTCGGGCGTGGTCCCTGAACAGGTCAGGAACTCTGGGATGCTCGTGTATTTCGGGCGTTGTCCCTGAACAGGTCAGGAACTCTGGAATGCTCGTGTATTTCCGTGGCTGCCTCTTAACTGGTCTGCGTTCTTTCCTTAGCAGTTAAAGTAGTTTCCTTGTTTCTCTGTTACATCTGCCTCATAAGCCGTGTTTCGTGTGTTCAGATTATAGTTGTCGTCTGCCTCTAAGCCAAGGGACAGAGGACCCCTCCCTCATCACACCTTTTCTGGTGCTTAAAGAGAAATTTTAATTATCTTGCACAGGAGCAGGTTTTTCCCGTAGCAAGCTCATTTTCCTTCTTGCAGATATTTGCTGATTACAGTGTTCTCTTCCTTCAGCCCGGAGCTCTGGCATGCTTATGCTGGTCAGCTGAGAAGACCAAGGCCGCTTTCTTTCCTTCTCTGTTACTAATGGTAGGGTGAAGCTTCCACCCACTTCTCCTCCTCAGTCCCTTTCCATTGAATATGACAACATTGGAGGCTGTTAGGGATTTATAGCTGCAGACTCGGCAGCCAGAGGTGCCGTGTGGAGCCAGGGCCCGGCTCAGTCAGGCTGCAGATGCCGTGGGGCCCCCCTGTTTGTCAGGTGTGTCCTCAGGGCTTGCTTTCCTGCACTTCCTACGCACCCTGTCTTCCTTCTTTTTCTGGCTGTGCTGCTCGGCAGGCTGGATCCTGGTTCCCCAGCTGGGCGTTGAGCCCAGACCCCTGCAGGAGAAGCACGGCCCCGCCCTGTGCATCTGCAGCGGCTCCAGCCCTTCCTCCTGCTTGGCCTTCGTGTGTGCCGTCCCCTACATGCACCGAGTCACACAGGTGTCCTTTAAAACGTCAGTCTCTGCATTTCATTTCAAAAGTGATGAATGGGCCTTTGGTGGAGATTTGATTCAGAGAGAACAGAGAGGCCAAGGGCCACTGCAGCCTGCCGCTGTGATCTACTTTTTGTGCTTTTGGACATTTCTGGTTTTTTTCTCCATGTATGGTGTTCTTTTATTCTACAATTTTGTATCCTTTGTGTATATAATAAGCACTTTCTCATGACATTAGATGAGACTTTTATTGTATTGAAATAATTATACATATGTATAACACACACATGACTATTTTCCTAAATTATTAATGGCATTCTTCTTTGGTAAGTCTCCGTAGGGCTTCATGAAGTGTTCCTATTATGTAATTGCTCGTAAAGAAGGAGCCTGGGAAAGGAAAGGAAATTTGCTTCTGTGATGAAGGGCTGTCGGGAAGTCTTGAGGGCTGGGCGAGGTGACGGCAGGCTCTGCTGGGCCAGCGGAGGAGATGCATCTGGAACCTCCCCTGTCGTCAGCAAGGGCAAGCTGTGATCTCAGTAAGGATGCTGCTTCCTGTTGCTGTCAGCCTTTCTGTGTTAAGTGAGAAACATCCGAAAGTGTTCTGAGGCGTCAGTTAATGGTGACGGGCTTGGCACAAGTGGCTCCTGCTGTTTCTTTAAACCGTGTGTCCCATGGCCGAGTGCAGGACGGCGCTCGTGCGGTGCTTCCTTATTCTTAAATCTTCTGAGTGTGAGAGGCAAGTCAGAAGACCCTCAGGACCTTTCCCACCTGTCTTCACTGTCGAAACCCAGCCTCCCCCTGCCTTCTGCAGTCTTCCTGGGTTTGATTAATGAGGAGATTAGTGGTACTTTCCCTAATTGTGATGATGATGATGTTAATTTTACTCTAAGTCCTTAATCAGTGATCCAAACTTGGTAGGATTCACAATTCAAGTGTTAAGGTAACCTGACCCCTTTATAAAGGTAACAGAACACACAGAATACGTAGCTTAGCTTTGGGGTGGGGGCAGGTCCCCGGAGCAGATCCATTCATAAAGACTGTAAATAATTCTGCGTATGTTCAGGTCAGTTTTTTTGCTAAATGGATTAGGAACAATACTTTTTCAAGGGTTTTTGGATTTCAAAATTTCAGAGCTGTTTAATCGCTAACCTTTTACCTCGATGCAGTATAAACTTCTTGAAGGCAAGGCGAGGTTGTGCTCACTGTCCTCCAGGGCTTGGCCCGGCACCTGCGTGTGGCGGGCATTCAGTGCTGCTGAGCAAACGGAGGAGCAGCTTCTCAGCAGTCAGCACCAGCTGAGCATGGTCCTGGCCACCACCTCGTGCAGAAGTTGCTGTTGCTGTTTCCATTCTATAAAAGGGGAACCGAGGAAGAGGAAAGCTAAGAATTTGTCCCAAGGTCACGGAAATAATAAGTGGTGAGCTTGGTAGCTGGGTTTAGACCCTAAGCTCTTAGCCGTTATTCTATATTCCTCCATGAGAATGAATGTGCCCTGAAAAGACGTTTGCAGGAAGACTTTCCAATACCAGAAGTATAGATTTGTGCTGGTATTTTAATCACAGTCTTTGCATCTTGGAGGGAACACAAGAGCTGCCCAGGGTGCTTCTCAGCGTCTGGTTGCTGGGCCTCTCTCGCGGCCTCCAGTTCAGTGAGCCTCGGTGCGGCTCGGGGGCTGCGCTCTGACCAGGCTGTGCAGGCAGCCTCTGTGGGCCCAGAACTTGAGGCCTGCTTGCTTTATGATGCGACAGGAGATGTGACGGGGTAGTTGGTCTCGGCCCTGCAGGCTATTGGCTGTGGGCATTTGAACCAGTTATCGAGTCTGCCTGTGCCCTAAGTTACTTTCATCTGTGGAACGAGCACAGTGGCGGATCCCGTCTCATCGGGTTATTCGGAAGAGCGAGCAAGTTAATACACGTTGATTGCTTAGAACAGTGTCCATCCTGTAGTAAGAGCTATGTGTACATGTGTGTGATAAATAAAAATAAAATCTGTAACTCACTGTGTTGATGAGAAGATTCAATAAAACATTCTCAGAACAGTGTAGGCGTGTGGCAAGGACTCAGTAAACACGAGCAGCTTTTGTGAGGGAAATGACGACGACGGCTCTGAGGGGAGACGAGCTCTCCTTCCAGGATTCTCCCAGGGAGACTTGGTGAAGTGCGCTTCCACTGATGTAAGCCTCTGTGTGGTCCAGGTTGTATCTATTAATACCTACATGGAGCCCAAAGAGAGTACATTTGTAGAAATGCATTTCTGTTTGAATATACCAAGGCTGCCAGTTAAATCTTCACGCGGGTCATAACTGACTGTTTCATGTTTCTGAACTGAGGGTGAGATGCTGGCGTTGGGGTGGTCGCCATGGGTGCCCGGCACTTGTCCCCCTAGTAATGCATCCCGTGTGATCTCACTCTTGCCTTTATTCTTACGCCTAGGTTTCTGTCCATGTTAGAAGAAGAAGTTTATAGTCAGAACTCTCCCATCTGGGATCAGGATTTTCTCTCAGCTTCTTCCAGAACCAGCCAGCTTGGAATCCAAACAGGTGAAAAAAATAATTGTCTCTTTTTTGCATAAATCAGAACACAACCAAGAAGTGTTTGTTGCCGTTTACTCTGCATTTGTTTGCATCTTTCATCAAGAAGCTGAAGACTAGAGTCAGCAAAGAAAAGTAAACACTTGGCAAACCTGGCATCGACATCTCTGTTCCCGGGGAGAGCAGGTGCAAGGCAAACAGCTAAGACTGCAGCAGGCGCTGCTCTGCCCCGAGATTTGCTCAGCCTGCCCTGCACAGCTGCGCGGAGGGCGACACACCCGGCGCGCAGGCCTGCAGACAGACGTCGACTGTTCAGAGACACAGTCTTGGTCACAGCCTGCCCTGCAGTCATGTCTCAGCCTGGCTTGTGGGTCTGGACGCCTGTTTTGAGCATCAGGCTGTTCTCGGGTAACGGTGGGCCTGAGTCTCAGGACGTGCAGTGCCCCGTGGGCTCAGGGCCTCAGTGGGCCTTTGGTGAGGATGTGTGACTTGAAGTCACACTGACTCTGGAGACGGGGTCTGAATTCCTGCCTTGATGCTCAGAGGCCTTGGAGAAGGTTGTCAGGCAGGCATTTCCGTGTGGCCTCGGGGAGAGGCAGAACGCAGAATTTTGGTGTCGCCTTTGCAGTAGATCTGGTTCAGTGTGTCCCAGGGGCCCGTGAGCGCCGCCCCCAGCAAAGGGCATTTCTTCTCCTCATTCTCGACACCTCCTCCGGTTTGTTTTTATATCCAGCAAAAGTCACCCCTAGTGTGTGGTCCTGTGGCTTCTGGTGAACCCCCGGCGCTGTGTCGCCCCGCGGCCGCGAGCCCCGCGCTGAGCTCGGCCCGGGCAGCTCCCTCTGGTCCGCCCCGCGGCCGCGCAGCTGTGCTTTTCTAGAGCGCCACGCGAGTGGGATCACACTGCATGTAACTTTTGACTCTGGCTTCTTTCACTGAGCATACTGCGCTGGAGAAGGTGATTAAAGCATCATTTCATCTGGAGCCTGAGTTTGGATTGGAATATAATTAAATCCTACTCAAATACTTAGGGAATGAGGTATTTTGGTTTGGATCAAACCTTCTTTGTTTGGATTCTTGTTCCCAAAACCATGTCAAAGACATCTTTTGTGTTGTTTTTTCACCTTAGGCCGTAAAACATGACCTCACATTTCTCTGGTCCGCAGTCTGCGGCCCTCCGGCGCCTTTCTGCGTGTGGACAGGGCTGCAGCCCCGCGTCAGCCCTTCCCGCGAGCTCCCCCGCACCGGGGCGCCGTGTCCGCCTCTGCCCCCATGCCGGTCGCCTATCCGTCTTTTAACTCACCTGACTTTAGGACGACATCTCTCCCACAACCCTCTTCTAATTCTCACCATGCCTTCCAGCAAGAGCTGAGTCTCCTTTCTTCCAAACATTCATGGAACCTTGATAATATCCTGTCCCCGGTTCTTTAGCTTGGCTGCTCAGCAGCACCACCCATGGGATCTAAATGCCGCTGATGTTGGGGCTTCCCTGAGGGCCAGCGGCTCATGCTCCTCACTCCCTGCCAGAGGCCTGGCTTCCCTCCCCAGCCAGTGAACTAAATCGCACATGCCACCACGAAGAGTTTGCAGGCTGCAGCTAAAACCCCACAATCCAAATGCATAAATATTTTTAAAAAATGAAAAAAAGCCTGCTGATTCTGAGGCCCCTGCCAAGAGGCTGTGGCATAATTGACCAAGGGCGTGGCTTTCGGATGATTGAGCTCCTGGAATGTCTGATGGCATCAGCTGTCCTCAGCACGCACCACGCTGCCCAGCCCCTTTTTCTTGAGCGGGAGGCCTACCTGGTCAGACCCAGTTTATCCATGAGAATAGCTCGCACTTCCAGTGAGTGCTGCCTGATGAGGTTTGCTTCGGGTCTTTAAGCTCTAGCTGGAACCAGGAGAAGTTGGTGTGGTTAACCCCTGTATATGGATGAGAGACGGGAGCTCAGAGAGGAGCAGACAGTGGCCCAAAAGCAGAGCCTCCCAAGTGACGGGACTGGGTTTCCCATCGCGTCTGATTCCTACTGCACTGCCCTGCGCGTACCTGTGTGCCTGGCAGACGCACAGGCAGACCCGTGCACAAGGAAAGAGGAATGATCAGGCGGGGACCCGGGGCTCCAGGCGGGTCCGGTTAGTTCCCTTCTGGAGGGATGGTGGGGGTGAGACTTCCCTGGCCCTCCTGCTCAGGACACCTCCTGGCCTGCCCTGCTCCCCACGTCTCACCCGTCACCGCACAGCGTGGAGACGGCGGTGTCTCTGCCCGGGGACGCCAGGCTCACCCCAGGAGCTCTGGCCGTCACCTAGCTCAGCTGGGTCGCACTCGTCAGTGTTCCCTGCCGCCATCGGAAGCCGGCTGACTTCTGCTCTGCTGTAATTGCAGTGTGTGCTCTGGGGGGAAAGAAGGGGTAATCTTCTCCTTAATTGGCATGTCTGCGCATCCAGGCGCCTGTGAGAAATGACAGGCACAGTGAGGGCTCTGAACTTGGGCAAGGCTCTCAGATGTCTCGTGAGTCACCAGAGCTGCCTCTGTGTGGAAGCACTCCAGTGTCCTTTGAAGCCCAGGAGGCCTGTTTGCTGGAAGGGAAGGCCTGCAGCCTGGCGCTTCAGTCTCTTCTCATCCCTTCATGTGTGCATCTGAGGGGGTCTCGCCTGTATATGGCTACTTCTATTTTTGACACTTACTGTGATGGCCTGTATGAGAAAAGCAGATAAAGAGCGGATATATGTAAATGTCTAACGGATCCACCTCGCTCTGTACCTGAAGTTAACACACATTGGCGATCAGTATATTCCGACTCCTTACATGCCAGTTGCTCTTCAGTTAGGAGCTGTGTGCCTGTGTCTCCGCAGCTCGTTTCGCTTATTTCACCGCTCTTGGCTGCGGGGGCATCCCCTGTGGTCGCCCTGACACCGAGATGGCGTGCTCTGGGGCCTCCGTCTGCGCCATCAGACGAGGTCTGTGCGCCGCGTCACTGGCGCCCGTGCTGCCGCCAGCCACGCGCGGGCAAACAACGCCTACTTCCTACCTTGGCTTTTTCTTTTTTTTTTTTAAAGACAAAACAAAATGGTTTTGTTTGGAGACACTCTTGAACTTACGGAAGAGCAACAAAACCAGGACCAAGCAGCCCCTTGCTGTGTGTTTGCTGTTCCAGACTCACCGTTGCTAACGCTGGCCCTGTTGTGCTGGCATTCTGCGGCTTCTCTCTGTCTCTCTCCATGTACTAACGTGTGTGTGCGTACCTGTCTTCTGAACAGCCTGATGGTTACAAAGGTCATGCCCCTTTGCTGGCTTCAGTGGGGATCTCCTAAGAGCAAGAGTGCTTTCATATTTAACCCCAGCAGAGTTATCACAGTGAGGAATTTCAGCCTTGATGCAGTATTATTCCTTAATCTGGGTACTGTTTTCCATCTTGCCTCTCATCTCAGCCACAGGGTTCATAGCCATTTTCTGTCACAGCAGGAGGCATGGAATGTTGGCCTCTCCCATTATCGCTGGTGTGAAGTTTGTCACTGGATTAAGGTGGGGTTTTTGAGATTTCTCCATTGCAGTGTTAACTTTTCCACTTTGGTAATTAAAAAAAAAAAAAAGGTACTTTTGTGGGGAGATGCTTTGGTGCTTCCCTAGTGGCTCAGACGGTAAAGTGTCTGTCTGCAATGCAGGACACCCGGGTTTGATCCCTGGGTTGGGAAGATCCCCTGGAGAAGGAAATGGCAGCCTACTCCAGTATTCTTGCCTGGAAAATCCCGTGGACTGTGGAGTCCATGGGGCTGCAAAGAGTTGGACACGACTGAGCGACTTCACTTTCACTTTCACTTTTCACTTTGAGGCTTTTCTATTTTTATCAAAATTACAGTCACAAGATTCGGCGTGTACAGATGGCTCTTCCCTGAATCAGTCACTATGTGCCGGCTGTTCCCTAACTGTCCCCCTCTCCCCACCTTCCCTCATTGCTCCCTTATTTCTTCCCATTCTCCTGTAAGGAGAGTTTTACCTTCTCTCCATTACTTATTTGTTCATTTCTTATGTTATCACTTTGGACTCAGATGTCTTAATTTTATCCAGTGGGTTGTAACTACCCTTGTCTTTATCATCAAGCTCACACTGGCCACATGGCTTCTGTCTTAGAGATGACGTCTTCGGGTGCTGGGCAGGAATGGAATGCTCTCGCGTACACTTGGTTCATTACTACCCAAGAAAGACGGCATTTAATGCCTTCTCTTCCTTCTCCTGGGGGCAGTTATCAGTCCACCTCCTGTGGCCGGGACAGTTTCCTACAATTCGAGTTCCGCTTCCCTTGAGCAGCAGAACGGAGGGAGCACCAGCCCATCCTGTCGAGGCGCGTCCGGGCTTGAGGCAAACCCAGGTAAGCTCGGAGGGCACCAGCGAGGGCTGTGATTCCCAAGAAGCTCCGTTATCTGAGGAGTGCCAAAGGGAGCCTTAAGTCAACTGCGTACTGTGCGTGTCAAGGATCTTAATGGCTGGAACTCCCTCTGAGCTGCATTGGTTAGTTATTGCTGTGTAACAAGCCAACTTGAAATGCAGAGTCTCAAACTGTGATCCTTTATCGTCATAGCTCACTCATTCTGTGTGCTGCCTAGGAGGTGGCTGATAAGGCTCGACTCCAACAGGCTGTGCTTGCATAGTTCTCGTCCTCCTTTGAGGACCACCGGGTGTCTTTTCCTTTCCTTGGGGCAGAATGCGTCCTTATGATGATGGCAGAGGCACCAGAAAGCAGGCAGAAATGCAGTTTCCTGCAGCTTAAGCTTGTAGCTGGTGCTCCGTGACGCCTGCCTTATTTTGTCATCGGAAGCGAATCACGTGGTCAGACTCAGAGTCAAGGGGTGGGGAGACGGCCTTGACGCCTTTTGTAGGAAGAGCCACAGAATCATATGGCAGAAGCTGGAGGCAGGAGGGGAAAGAATTTGGCCGTGAATGTAATCTGCCACATGGGCAAAAAAATCTCTTAGTGCTAGAGGTGTTTCGCAGTTATAGAATGTTCCAGAGGCTGCATTTGTGTCCATAGCCGTGACATGAGACACATCTTGGCACAAGCAAAGTTTGACACTGAGAGGTGTCATGAAATGGGGAGAGAACAGGGTTTTCTGTGAAGGACTAAGCGGGCAGCACTGGGGCCACTTCCAAGGGGGACGCTGCTGATCATTCTAGAAACTCTGCCGTTGAACTCGGATATAGCCCAGGGTGCTTTCTTATTGCAGCACTCAGCAAGCTATCAAGTTTGGAGCATATTGGGTATAAGTCTCAGCTCCAAAATAAATAGTTCACACCATTATTCTGGTGGAATTGTGGGATTTGAAGCGTTGGTCAAATGAAGGAAAATATTCTCACTCACCTCCAATAATAACAACTAAAAAGTTATAAAAACACGAACTCAACAAAAGTTGTTTTAGTAAGAAGCCTCATTTGGAAAAGCAACTTGTATGGACAAGATGCTTGACGTTGCCCTGCTGCTGTTTAGCTCAAGATGGAGCGAATGCTGTATGGAGCCTGCTTACTGGAATTCACACCTGAGGAATAAATTAGATTTGAGCATTTAAAAATTTAATTGTAAAAATAAATAAATTATGACAGAACGGGAAGAAAACGAAAAACCAGACATCATGCCAGTAGGACAGAAAGCAGCCAGGTAATCTAAGGAGTAGAGTGGGAGAGCCTTCTCCCTGCTTTCGCCCGGCCTTTCCCAGCTTGTGATACATTGTGACATCCTGGGAATGAATGTGCCTGCTTCCAAGGCCAGGGCCCTGCTCACTTTGTGAGGCATCATTTTAAGGCAAAAAAGGATTATGAGAGATCATGAGGGTCAGTTTGTAATGACAAAAATTAAATTCACCAGCAAAGTGAAACAGTTCATGGGTGTATTTCCAGTATATGTAGACACACACACATATACAACATACACTGTACATACAACACATATACACTGCACAACATACACATACACGTCCATGCACATATATGAAAGACTTTCTGGAACTACAAGGAGAAACGATCCACCAGAAGTTGAACACTTGAAGAAACATCTCTGATTAATTCATAGATCAAACAAACAACACTATCAGAAGATGCTTAGTTTACAAACAGTTGGTCAAGTTTTAGGTCATAACTTGCGTTTCAGGCAGTTTTGGCCTTTGTTATCATAAGGACCGTATTCTTCTGACCACAAAGGGACAATTAGTCTCCAACATGGAGATTAACAGCCAGTGGTAATTAGACAGCCTTCAGTGTGCACATGAAGAGGCTGCGCTTTAATAGCTCACATGTCAAGTTGGAACCTTAGTGTAGAGAGCAGTTGCTCTTCAGAATGGTGGGCACTTGGGGGACTGTGGGCCAGCAGCTAAGACTCTGTGTCCCAGTGCAGGGGGCAGAGATTCACTCCCTGCTCAAGGAAGTCCCACATGCTGCCCAGCCAATAAAGAAAGAAAGTGGGAAAAAAAAGAATGGTGGGCAGTTCCTGCGAAAAGAGTTACCTCCTCTTTCCCGCCTTCTGCCGCGCCGCTTCTCCCTGGTACAGGGGGGGTTGATGTCCACACCTTTCAGTGATATTAGAAAATCGGTTGGATTAGTCGGCACGTGCTTTGTGTTTGAAATAACCCATCGTTTGCCCTTTTGTTTTGGTCATCAAGGAGAAAAGAGGAAAATGAGCGACTCCCATGTTTTGGAGGAGACCAAGAAGCCCCGGGTGCTGGGCGACATCCCACCGGAGCTGATCCGCGAGGCCATGTCCGCCATCACAGACCCCGCGGCGACGCTGGCGCCGGAGGTCAGCAGGGGGCGCGCGAGCCGCCCGCGGGTGGGCCCCGTGGCTCCGCAGCCGCTCGCGCTGTCGGGGGTGGGGCGGAGTTGCTGGATGCTCAGGGCTGAGAGGCGGGCAGGCGGATGAGAGGTTAATTCTGCTGATGACGGCCGTGTCGTGGGGAAACATAATCTCCGCCATTGAAGGCATTCCTCCTGCTTCAACTTTTTATCTTGAAAAATTTAAACCCTCATGAATGTTGCAAACATTCCGTGGTAAAGACCCAGAGGCTCTTTATTTAGACTCACAAACGGCTTGCATGCCACGCTCACTATCCCTCTGTCTCCCTTTGCTGTGACCGTGTGGAGCCATTTCAGAGGTAGATACAGATGTTGTAACGCTTCACCCCTTACTGTTTTTTGCACATGTCTCTGAAGACTGAGACTGCTCATTTGCATTCCCACAGTGTACTTATCACTACCAGAAACTTCAGCTGGATTACAGTATTAGCTAATGTGTGGATAGGCAGTCCACAGCCTGGGCACCAAATCCTGTCCACTTCTGGTTTTATAAATAGAGTTTTATCGAAGTACGTCCACAAAGCCTAAGATATTTGTCACCTGGCCCTTTCTCAAAAAGTTTGCTTAGAGTCATATTCAGTTCAGTTCAGTTCAGTCGCGTCTGACTCTTTGCGGTCCCATGAATCGCAGCACGCCAGGCCTCCCTGTCCATCACCAACTCCCCGAGTCCACTCAGACTCATGTCCATCGAGTCCGTGATGCTACTCTTGGCCTAATGTACAGCCCATACCCAGATTGCCCATCTGCCCTAATTCTGTTGTTTATGGTATCTATTCCTGTTGCTGGAGGGCCAGTCTGGGGTCACATGTTGCATTCAATTCTGATCTCTTCAGCTTGTTAATCTGTTTAGTTTATTCCAGAGCACTTTCCCAGCCCTCTGTTGGCCTTTTGTGGCAGCGCCATTGTTGCAGAGCCCTGCTTTGGCATAAGGGCCCTGTATGTGTGTCTGTTCACTGATGATTAGATTCAAGTAAAGCCTTTGGGGCAAAAGGGCTGCTGTCATCTCCTGTCTTATCCAGGCGCAAAGCAGTCCTAGATGTTTCTGACAGCTGCCAGGAAATGAAGAAATAAGATGATTTTTTCAAAACATCTGTAACAATTTTTTTTAGAATGGCTCTGCTGGGTGAAGGTATCCATGTTTAATTTGTCGTGTTTCCTTAGAGATTTATTTTGTGCAGTTGAGGATAATTCACGGGATTGGAATGCTGTTAAGAGAGCGATCTCCTTGTAAAGTTGCCCTTTCCATTTCCTTTTGGGTGTCCAGTCCTTGGGGCCTTCTGTGTACATGTCTTTCGGGGATTTAGTGACTCCACAGAGTAGTTTTGCTCAGTTTGTTTCAGCTGTGAAGTGTGGATGTCGTCACACATTCCACGACCTGTTGGGTGGATTGCGTAGTGTCCTGAAGTTGCCTTGTACTGGCATGCACAAGGCACCTGTTAAATTCTCAGGAGTTTTAGGAGATGGCCAGTAAACGTGTTGACCACAGTGGCAGATGGGCCTCCAGCATCAGCCGTAGACCAGTGAAGCGGGCAGTGCCAGCAGCTGGCCCTTCTGCCTTGGGGGTCTGTTTGTTGAACACTGACCTGCACCCCACTGCCTGGGTTAAATAGGATGGGGCGCAGGGTGCTGGTAGGAGGTTGTACTGCCAGCTTGATTGAGAGTGGTCAACACGACTCCTTTGCAAAGAAGCCTCTCTTCCTCCGAAAGAGAGGTGCTGGTAGTATAGACGTGACTACCACTCATGGGCCTGCAGGGAGAATTGGGGTCTGGGATCCCAAGGGTACTCAGCCAGACGGGATTCCCAAAACCAAGGACTGGCTGGCTGCAGCGCACAGGACAGACGCAGGCTGCCTCCCCCATCAAATCAAGTCCTCGGGTGCTCTGCCCTGCCCACACGTGTCTGCGTGGTCCCTCCGCGTTCTCCCCACCGTGGTGTCTGCGTGCTCCCGGCCGCGTTCTCCCCGCTGCGGTGTCTGCGTGGTCCCTCCGTGTTCTCCCCGCCGCGGAGTCCGCATGGTCCCAGCCGTGTTCACCCCGCCGCGGAGTCCGCAGCTGCCGCAGAGGCCTCCTGACTTGCAGATCCAAACATGAGTTGTTTGGCCCTTCAGAGAAAGTCTGGTGACTCCTGGTCTGTACCACGTCTCCATGGACACGTGGGAGGCTCTGGTCTGGCAAAACGCTCTGCCTAGCTGCCTTTTCATGGCTTGTGTGTTACCGGTTGGGACCCCGAAACCCAGGAATGCGTATCTCACTAGCACACGGAGGAGGGGCGCTGCTGTGAGCTGTCCCTTCCGTCTTAGGGAGGCGCCCTGTGTGACCCCTTGTCTCCTCCTCCCAGACCAGCTTTCTGTCGGCACACTCGGCCAGGGACGAGGCGGCCAGGCTGGAGGAGCGCAGGGGTGTGATCGAGTTCCACGTGGTGGGCAACTCCCTGAGCCAGAAGCCCAACAAGAAGGTGCTCATGTGGCTGGTGGGGCTGCAGAACGTGTTCTCGCACCAGCTGCCGCGTATGCCCAAGGAGTACATCACCCGGCTCGTCTTCGACCCGTGAGTCGTGCCCGGCTCTGCTTTCCACTTTCCTGATTTGCTTTGTAAAATGCATTCCTTTTTTTAAGATTTTTTTTTTTTTTACTTAAAAAATTACTTATTTTTAATGGAAGGGTCATCGCTTCACAGAATTGTGTCTGTCTCTACCGAGCATCGACGTGAGCCAGCCTTGAGGCGCTTTTTCTTGACGTGGGCCATTTCAAAGTCTCTTGAGTTTTTTGCAGTATCGTTTCTGTCCTATGTTTTGGTTTTTTTCATCCTGAGGCACGTGGAATCTCAGCTCCCTGGTCAGGAGTCAAATGGGGGTTTGACCCCACCCTCTGTGTTGAAAGGTCAGGTCTTCACTGGGCCATCAGGGACGTCACTCTCCTTTGTAAAGGAGAGAGGAACCGCTCGGGTAGTGAAAGTCAGGCACAGTCACCCACCGCGTCCTGCTGCTGCTTGTCAGCTGCGCGGGCAGAGCGACGTCCCTGCCGTGGCCGCGGCCCCAGGCATGCAGACGAGTTTCCCAGCAGCTGACTAGCTTCTGTTACCGAGGCTCCTGCTTCAGGCTGCCGGCGGCGCCCTGTGCTTCGGTCACTGCATCAGTGGAGGGACATACAAACCTTGAGAGGATGCCCCAGTTTTCTCACAGTCAGGCTCTGATTTTGGCGTCTTAAGTAGGTTCAGTTCTTGCCTGAGTCTGTAAGCCCTGGCAAGACTACTGTGCTGTTAGGTTCACTTTGATCATCCATTGCATTAAAAAAAGGGGAAAGACAGGAAAGGAAGCTTCCGTAATTGAATGCATTCTAACATATAGAGCCCAGTTGCCCGTGTGGACTGTGGCCCATGCCCGTGACTGTTCAGAGTGACGTTTTAGGCAGAAGGCCTGATGGAATTCTGGAAGGCAGGTTTTAGCAAGTCGTGCAGATGGATTGTGTTTTCATTTCCTTATAGCTTCTGTGGTATTTCTGAGTGAGAGTGAACTCTTCAGAAACGTGTGCCCATGTCCCTGGCTTTTGCTCCCCCTGGGCTTGTGGGCATCGGACATGACCCTGTTTCACCACCTGTCAGCGCCTGTCCACAGGCTCTGTTCTTCGTCTAGGGGCTCAGGCCCCTTCAGGTGGCTGGCGCTTGTCCTCATGAACACTCCGGGGATGTCTTGGGAGGCAGGCTCACTCTAAGACATTCACTTACAGAATGTTCTAGTGAGATGGTGGCCAGACAGAGGCAGTTTCCACAGAAAAATCAAGAAAGAACCCCCCCTCCCTTCCAGTTTTCCTGATGTGTTAGTGAGGAACACCCCAAACAGGAGGTAAAACAGTGATGCAACCTTATTCTTCCAGGAAACACAAAACCCTTGCTTTAATTAAAGATGGCCGTGTCATTGGCGGTATCTGCTTCCGGATGTTTCCGTCCCAGGGCTTCACAGAGATTGTTTTCTGCGCTGTAACCTCTAATGAACAAGTCAAGGTAAGGCTCACCCAGGGTCTCAGAAGAGATGCAGGATGTGGTGCTTTTCACAGAAGCTGCAGAGCGTGGCAGGGTCTCCACGTCCAGAGAGTCCTGGACTCTCTGAGGAGCATCCTCTCATTGCAAGTGTGTGTGTGTGTGTGTGGGGGGGGGGGGGCACACGCTTCCACACCCACAGTCATTCTCTACTGGGCTTTGTTGGACCTCAGAGCTGAGGCTGGGGACACCGGGCTGGGACTGGGGACACCAGGCCACACCAGGAGCAGCTCAGGTTTAGTCTGTGGCACGTGAAGAGGTGTCTGAACCTCTCGGTGGCGTTGGTGATTTCCACGTGTAGACGTGGCCACACATGCCTGGTCACGCAGCACCACCGGAAGGGGTGGGGTGCCGTGTAGGTTAGGGAGAGAACTGAGGTGGCTCAGACCTCAGGACAGTTCCTTACGACCTTGTGCCAGAAGTGGGGAGGCAAGGACTAAAGAAATGCTGTCGGGGAATTCATGAAAAATTTGAATAAATGTATGACTAAGTTTCAGAAATACTCAGGGAAGGTTTGGACCGTGGTCTTTTGGGGAGTGTGAGTGTGTGAGCGACTGATCTGTGTGTGTGTGTGAGATTGTGATCTGTGAGAGTGTGAGAGTCTGATCTGTGTGAGTGTGAGGTCTGATCTGTGAGTGTGTGTGGTTCTGATCTGTGTGAGTGTGTGTGACTCTGACCTCTGTGAGTGTGAGAGTCTGCCCTATGTGAGTGTGAGGTCTGATCTGTGCATGTGTGTGACTCTGCCCTGTGTGAATGTGAGGTCTGATCTGTTGAGTGTGTGTGGTTCTGATCTGTGTGAGTGTGAGAGTCTGCCCTGTGTATGAGATCTGAACTGTGTGAGTGTGTGATTCTGCCTGTGTGAGTGTGAGGTCTGACCTGTGAGTGTGTGTGATTCTGCCCTGAGTGTGAGGCCTGATCTATGAGTGTGTGTGATTCTGATCTATGAGTGTGTGTGACTCTGATCTGTGTGTGTGAGTCTGCCCTGTGTGAGGTCTGATCTGTGAGTGTGTGTGATTCTGATCTGTGTGAATGTGAGATGGATCTGTGAGTGTGTGTGATTCTGATCTGTGAGTGTGTGTGACTCTGCCCTGTGTGAGTGTGAGAGTCTGATCTGTGAGTGTGAGTCTGCCCTGTGTGAGTGTGAGGTCTGATCTGTGAGTGTGTGTGAGTCTGCCCTGTGTGAATGTGAGATGGATCTGTGAGTGTGTGTGATTCTGATCTGTGAGTGTGTGTGACTCTGCCCTGTGTGAGTGTGAGAGTCTGATCTGTGAGTGTGAGTCTGCCCTGTGTGAGTGTGAGGTCTGATCTGTGAGTGTGTGTGAGTCTGCCTTGTGTGAATGTGAGAGTCTGATCTGTGAGTGTGTGATTCTGATCTGTGAGTGTGTGTGGTTCTGATCTGTGAGTGTGTGTGATTCTGATCTGTGTGAGTGTGTGTGATTCTGATCTGTGAGTGTGTGTGATTCTGATCTGTGTGAATGTGAGATGGATCTGTGAGTGTGTGTGATTCTGATCTGTGAGTGTGTGTGACTCTGCCGTGTGAATGTGAGAGTCTGATCTGTGAGTGTGTGATTCTGATCTGTGTGAGTGTGAGAGACGGATCTGTGTGTGTGACTCTGACCTGTGTGTGTGTGTGTGACTCTGCCCTGTGTGAGTGTGAGGTCTGCCCTGTGAGTGTGTGTGGCTCGGCCCTGTGTGAGTGTGAGCTCTGCCCTGCGAGTGTGTGTGGCTCTGATTCGCCTTCCCGGCTGCCCCTGGCACACATCCCTCCCCAGGAACCAGCGTGTCACGCTGGCAGTGCGCGTGTCTCTGCCATCTCCCTGGAGTAACCAGACTCCTCGTCGGCAGGAAGATCGAGATGATGCTGTATCCTACTCAGTTGCTTTTATGAAAGTGGAACCAGAAATGTGTCTTCAGAGTGTTATTCATTTGGTACTTGGGGAGTCCTGAAGTCAGGCAAAACTATGGCAATTGGTGGAAAGATAAGTAGGTCAGGATTCAGTAGCTACTGAGATAAATTACTGCCTAATGGTCTATAGCATGACGCGCCCACGTCAGCCACGTATGTGAGCTTAAATTTTCTGTTAGCTACATTGAAGATATGCAGAAATAGCTCTAAAAATATATACTTTATTTTTCTCAGTACATCCAAAGGGCTGTCACTGCAGCGGCACTCGGTGTCCAGGAATTACGGAGGCCGCTCGCATCTTTGGTTTGTACTGAGTCTCTGAACCCCACTGCGTTTTCCACTGCACCTGTCTCGCTCTGGACTAGGCTCTCTGGTCTTGGACAGCGGGGCCTAAGGACACTGTTGCCTTCTTCAGTCACCATGAAGCTGTGCCAGATACAAAAGCCAAAGACGCATGCTCTCTGGAAGGAGTCGTGCGTGGCCCGGGGGCGCAGCCAGCGCTGAGGGTGCTTTTGCTTCAGTAGCAGCTCTGTGTCACAGTCACCATGTCGATTACAGCAGCTGTAGTCTCCTCTCAGAGAGCACAATGGGGCTTTTGACATTGGCTCACAACGCGAAGCGTCCAAGGGCATTAGAATGCACCAGTGCCGCACTGTCCTCCTGACTGGGGAAGGCGAGGGCATGCATCTGCATGAGCCCGACCTCGGCCCCGTGTCAGGGCGCTTTGGCGATGTGTCTTCAGATGGTGCAGTCGCTATGCTTGTCACAGGTTCATTTCCGCATAGCCACACTGAGAAACAATTCCAGGGGTCCAGAGTTTAGGAACTCGCTTAAAAAGAAAATTTGGTTGGGCTTTTCGTAGGGAGAGGAACTTGAAAATATGCCCTTGGTTTATAATTTCAGAAGATTGCATAATATTTGTTTGCACAGAAAGCTACACCAAGCAACTTGTTTGGAAAGGTTGGCTAAGGTTACCTTGGACACTTTTAGGATTCCAGAGGGAAACTAAAGGTGTTTAATATGAATTGGATGCTTTGTCTTACTACTTCCCAGAAGGGCAATGTATGTTTTCTTCCCCAAAACCGTGTAATTTTCTAAAGACTTGAAGGAAGGTGGCCAAATATCTGAAACTGAGCAGGAAAAATGAAAAGGAAAGCCACTTGGTGTGAGTGACTCGAAAGTGAAGTGAAGTGGAGTGGCTCAGGCGCGTCCGACTCTGCGACCCCGTGGACTGGAGCCACCAGGCTCCTCCGTCCATGGGATTCTCCAGGCAGGAGTACTGGAGTGGGGTGCCATTTCCTTCTCCAGAGGATCTTCCCGACTCAGGGATCAAACCCAGGTCTTCCGCGTCATAAGCAAGACGCTTCACCATCTGAGCCACCAGGGAAGTCTTGAAAGTGGTCCTGGCAGATGAAGATTAATCTGTGAAAGCTGAATAGAGGGATGAGTCTGGTGGAAGCCAACGCTGCCAGTACTTATTCGTGAAAACAGCACGGTCGTAAGTGGGGGTCTACAGTTTTGATTTGAGGTATTAAAAATCTGGGCTAAATGGTACTTTAAAATTTGCAGCCACTCATTTTGGAGATTTAAGCTTATATATGAATTCCTTTAATGCTTCAAGTAAGATTTTTGTGTGAATTTATCTTGCTCAGAACACATACAAGATAACATATGAGAATTTACTTTAAGCTCCTAACTTGGTTTTAAAATAGATTATCTAACTATTTGGTTTTGACGTTATATGCAACTTTAAAGTTATGGGGCTAATACTTATTTAACCGTAATAAGTATTTGAAGAAACGCTGAAGTTACCAGGTGGATTTGAAAGGAGCCCTTTTGGTGACAGGTGAAGTGAAGTGAAGTGAAAGTTGCTCAGTTGTGTCTGACTCTACAACCCCATGGACTATGCAGTCAGTGGAATTCTCCAGGCCGGAATCCTGGAGAGGGTGGCCTTTCCCTTCTCCAGGGGATTTTCCCAACCTAGGGATTGAACCCAGGTTTCCTACACTACAGGAGGGCTCTTTACCAGCTGAGCCACAAGGGAGAACCAAGAATACTGGAGCAGGTAGCCCATCCCTTCTCCAGCTGATCTTCCCGACCCAGGAATCGAACTGGGGTCTCCTGCATTGTAGGCAGATTCTTTACCAACTGAGCTATCAGGGAAGCCCAGGACTGCTGAAAATAAAGGCATGCAGAGAAGCGAGACGGTGCTGGGGGGAAAATCCAAGCATTTCTGCATGTAACGGCTCAGCTCTGTTACTGCTTCTGTAAACAAGCAGATACTTGCGCTTCTGCTACTGCTGGTCACAGTACTAGGCACACAGGAATCAAGATGAAAGACAGCCCCTCCTCACAAGTAGCTGGGATCTGGAAATTCTTTGGAGAGGTGACGGATCAGTGGCCAGCGATGAAGACTATCTCATGCAGAGTTTGAGACGCTACTGACAACAGAATCGTTACTGTTCCTTTTGAGGAAAATTCTTGGATTGTGGGTGAAGGGGAGAAAATGTATAGTTCTGTTCAGTTCAGTCGCCCAGTCATGTCCAACTTTTTGTAGCCCCATGGACTGCAGCACGCCAGGCCTCCCTGTCCATCACCATCTCCCGGAGTTCACTTAGACTCACGTCCATTGAGTCAGTGATGCCATCCAGCCATCTCATCCTCTGTCGTCCCCTTTTCCTCCTGCCCCCAATCCCTCCCAGCATCAGAGTCTTTTCCAGTGAGTCAACTCTTCGCATCAGGTGGCCAAAGTACTGGAGTTTCAGCTTTAGCATCATTCCTTCCAAAGAAATCCCAGCGCTGATCTCCTTTAGAATGGACTGGTTGGATCTCCTTGCAGTCCAAGGGACTCTCAAGAGTCTTCTCCAACACCACAGTTCAAAAGCATCAATTTTTCGGTGCTCAGTTTCTTCACAGTCCAACTCTCACATCCATACATGACCACGGGAAAAACCATAGCCTTGACTTAGACGGACCTTTGTTGGCAAAGTAATGTCTCTGCTTTTCAATATGCTGTCTAGGTTGGTCATAACTATTCTTCCAAGAAGTAAGCATCTTTAAATTTCATGGCTGCAGTCACCATCTGCAGTGCATTTGGAGCCCCCAAAATAAAGTCTGACACTGTTTCCCCATCTGTTTCCCGTGAAGTGATGGGACCAGATGCCATGATCTTCGTTTTCTGAATGTTGAGCTTTAAGCCAACTTTTTCACTCTCCTCTCTCACTTTCATCAAGAGGTTTTTTGTCCGTTTTCGTGTAAAGCAGGAACCCCTCCCCCACATCTCCCAGTCCGTCCCATCGCCCTTCCCCCTGCTGCGTTCTCTCTGTCTGGGAGTTTGTTCTCTCTGTCTGTCTGTCTGTCTGTCTGTACGTTTGTTCTCTCTGTCCGAGTCTCTGCTTCTGTTTTGCAGACATTTTCTGTGTGCCTGAATCTGTCCAGAACACTGTCATGTCGGTGTGTGATAGACCCCGTTAGTGAGAGGCTTTTCCGTGGCGTGCACTCTACGCTTGCACACCTCAGTCTGGACCTGCCCTGTTTCCACTGCTCAATAGCTGCACATGGCTGGCTGCTGCCGTGTTGAACAGCTAGTTGTATATTGTAGCTATGAGTTTCGCATGTTTATTTTCCCCATTTTACTCTCTTCTCCTTAAGAGAGACTTTCTTCATCCTTTAATCTGAGTTATATTCAGACTTGCAGTATGTCGGTATTGTGATATTTTTGGGAAAGGCTACCATCTCTATGGTTAATACCAATGGAAGAATAATTTCCAGAATAGGGAGACAGCTGTACTCTTTTCCTACGTACTGGACAGATCATCCCCTGGATATTATTATGCCTGGTCTTGGGATCCGTGCTTTAGAAGTGTGTTGCTACACAGGAGCCAGCCTTGAAAGATAGGAGTGGCTTGAGATAGGGTCTCCCAGTCCTGCATGCGAGGCAGGACTGAAGCCTCGATGAGGCTGGACCTGGGACCTGGGAGGCAGGGTGGACGTGGGTGATTTTCAAGGGCTTGGGGAGTTGTTAAGAGCAGGGAAGAATCACTGTTACTCTAGGAGCAGAACTGAGGTCAATAGGTAGAAAGAACAAGGGGTCAGATCACAGATCTGATTAGAAATTAGAAAGGACTTCCCAACCACAACAGTGGCTGAAGACGAACTGGCCCAAGGACTCAGCGAGCACCCTAAGCTGGGGGTTTTCCAGCAGCCGACCTCCCCGAGGTGGATGGCAGAAGCCTAGCTTCACATGGGGAAGAATGAGACCAAGTGACTTCCCGAGACCCTTCTCCCCTGCGGTGCTGTACTTCCATGATGTCATACCTGTGAGCCTCTTTGAGCTCTTTAGGAAAATGTCGTCGAATTCTAAAATATTGATGTAACGGCATTCATGTCTGGGCTCACTTTCATTTTTCTGTGAGACTCTCAGACCATCCCTTTAAATCTGTACATTTTCTTTAAGCTTTGTCCATTACCAAAACACATGCTTACTTTTTTTTTCATGTTTCAATCGTTAAGTTACTCCACATTGCTCACTGTTTTCGCCGCTGTTGTTCAGTTGCTGAGTCACGTCCAGCTCTTCACGACCCCATGGACTGCCACATGCCAGGCTTCCCTGTCCCTCACCATCTCCCAGAGCTGCCCAGATTCATGTCCATCAAATCGGTGATCCTGTCCAACCATCTCATCCTCTGTCACTGTTCTTAGTTGGTTCACAGTGCCTCTGGCTCACTCAGAGCTCCGGGCTCCTCAGACTTTGCTGGGCAAGGTCTGAAAAGCCCAAGCTGAAGGTCCTTTGTGCGTGATGGTCCAGCTGTTTAGAAGGATTGCTGATTGTTGTATATAGGAAGCACTTGGGTTAGTTTATATTCTAGAAAAGGTTAGCCCTTCTCATTTACATTGCTCTTCTGATCTCAGATTCTCAAATACTCCAAGCATAAGCAGAAATTCATGATCAGTATTTACTCCACACACCTCTTTATTAATATTCAGCTTGTAACCTCTAGGTGTGAATGAGTAGCTTGTAGCTTTGGTATGTTCTTTTCTAAGAGCCGGAAACTTGTGTTTTCAAGTGATGATTGTATCTTGATCCAAGGATTTTGAATTTTTTGACTCATTTTCAAAGTTCAGAAACTCAAGAACCCTAACCCAAGGTGTTGGTATTACACTGTTAATACATACTCCTAAAGTTGCCAGTATTTCTTGGTGAAAATGTGGGACTTTCTTTTGTCCAGAACCTAATATATTTGTCTGCATTCTGACTTGCCCTTAGGGCTATGGAACACACCTGATGAACCACTTGAAGGAATACCACATAAAACACGACATCCTGAACTTCCTCACCTACGCAGATGAATATGCAATTGGATATTTCAAGAAGCAGGTGGGCTTTTTGGCTGTGTAAACCTGCTCTGTCCTTCCTTTTCCTGATGTGCACACAAGTAGCTTTCATGCAAAGAAGTCCTCCCCCCAGCCGTGTCTTCTCCTTATAAGGAGAGGTAAACCAGAGGTAAGCTTCAGCCTGGATTAGAGGGTGTGACCAGCACACTGTCAGTACGAAGTGAATGTCTGAGTGAATGAAGGGGTGTCATCTGTGAGTGGAGTGCACTGTTGCACCCTAACAGTCTAAAACGGGGTCTCCCCAGGCTGAGGAGAGAGTCACGTTGGGGGACTGGAGTTCGCCTTGAATGAGAGAAATAGATTTAATCTCTGGAAGGCAGTGTGCGTTTCTGATGGCGGAGAGGAGGTTCTGATGCTACAGAGGGCTCCCGACACTCCTGTTCAGTCAGCACGTGGGCGGCCGGGCGCCTGGCCGCATCTTTGTTCTTTTCCACCAGAAGCTTCGTCTCAGCTCTCTGATGCTTCTGTTTGTTTGCCCTTGTGGCTTGGTGTGTGGGACCCTCCTTCCCTGACCAGGTGTGAAGCCCTGCAGTGGGAGAGTGGTGTCTGAACCCCTGGGCCACCAGCGAAGTCCCTGCTACGTGCTTTTTAGTAGTGCTTTATAATTCTAGATTCCTAAATGTTCTCCGTTTACTTTTTTGATGACAAAAGTAATGTATAGTTATTATAGAAATATAATAACTGGAAAATGAAATTGGAAAATGAAATAGAACTGCAAAAGAAAAACTGCATATGATTCCACCACCCAGAGAAATTTACTGTTAATGTTTTGACAGATACCCTTCTGATGTTTTTTCTCTGTTTGTATGTATATAAACAGAAAGTTGGCTCATACTATATACAGTTTAATTAATTGCCTTTTTTCCTTAATATAGTCTGATTTTTAAATAATGACTTTTGATGGTCCTCTGAATTGTAGAAATGGAAACTAATTTCTCAAAGCAGCCCCACATTTAGGGGACATTTATGTTTTTTGTGAATAACTGTCCACGTGTGAGTGTGGGCTTCCAGACATAGCTAATGTTTTGTTGCGCACTGTAACGAATAATAACAAATAAGGTGACAGTTTCTGCTCTTGTCAGCAGTAAGTAAAGGGGCTCAGCAAAGGAGTTGATTGGAACAGTTTCTTCACCCCTTTCCTAGGTCACAGATTTCTCCTGTCTGCATCCATTTGATTATCTGAGGTGTGGCCTGTTTCTCCTTGTTTATTGACCCTTTGTATTTCTTTTTTTCAAGTGCCACTTCATTGTATTTTGCCTCTTTTTTCTATTAAAATATTTATTTTTCTGTTGATTTCTGAGAATTCATATATAAGGATATGAGAGTAGTAACCTTTTATTTTATGATTTTTCTCCCCTACTTGTCTGTTTTAGCATTACTTATGGCCTTTTTTCAATGTACAGAATTTTAGATTTTATTACATAAAATTTGTTAACCTCTTTGAAAAATATAAGTCCTTATACATATGACTGAAGCGCTTTCCCTCCAATGTCAGATAATTAGCCTTTCTACTTTGTTCTCATTCTTTGGGACGCCTTGGTGGCTTTTCTAGTGGAACTCGCTAGAGGGGACGCTGGCTTTAAACACTGGGGCTTGAGCGCCAGCTTTCCCAGGCTGTGACTACATTGCAGGGATAGTAAACTCAGTCAGGATGGTTTTTAGAAAAAGATTAGGAATTTTTCACTAACTTGCCGCTGGCTGTGCTGCCCGTCGCTGCGCGGGCTTCTCTCAGCTGCCACGAGCGGGTGCCCGCGGCCCCGGCTCCGGCTCCGGGGCATCTGCGCTGTTTGCGGGGCGCAGGCCCCGGAGCGCACGGTCCTGGAGCGCGTGCGCAGTGGGACCTTCCTGGACCAGGGCGCAAACCTGTGTGTCTGTGCCGCTGAGCCAGCAGGGAAGCCCTCGGCCTTGCTTTTTCTGCCCCCAAAGAATTTATTTTTAATGAAGGAAGATTGCTTCGCCTCCCTGTGCTGGCCTCCGCCACATCGCATGGATCGGCGCAGGCTCGCGTTGGCTCCTCCCTCCTCGCCTGCCTCCCACCGCCCACCCCTCCCCGCTGCTCTGGGGAGGTCCGGGTTCCGGAGTCACACAGGAAACCCTCGCTGGTTATTATTCTACACGCGGTGGTGTATGTCTCTCTCCGTTCTTTTCTCGGCGACTTGTCTGCACCTGTGGTCCTCTCTCAGGCTGATGGCAACGAGTGCTGGGAAAATAAGTTTTTACTGAAAGAGGAGGCAGGAAACTGCAGCCCCAACTAATTTTCTGCAAAAACTTGAAACATCTTTAAGGAAAATTGTTATAAATAACATGACTATGTTCCCTGTGTCACCGTATTATTATAGGTTAAGCATAGAAATGAATATGTTGCGAAGCATTAACTGCAGACCTGAAGCAGCCACGTCTGTGATGGTCTGGAAGCCTTTTGCCTGTTAAGTGTTTCATTTCTTCAAATCAAGGTTGTTCTTGCTATATTTTTGGACAAATTTTGCTTTCAAAATAGGGTTCACTGTTGGCTGATTTCCAGAATATCCTAGAGGCCCCCTCTCTTCTTTGGGAGAAAGTGTGCAGTTTAATGCTAAATTAAATCTTATTTTTACTTAATAGCCATTTATGTTAATGAATTTTTAATATTGTGTTTTACTAGGATTATTATTATTTTATGTTGGATTGCTTCCTATTTGCACAGTTTGATTTTTGAGGAACTTCTTAGAGGAGTTTCATGCTAATCCTCTAGGATAGTTGGGAAGGAGCTTGGACCTCTGCCTGCACCAAGCCAGGCTTTGCATGTAGTTCGCACTCAGACGGGGTGTTTGATGCTCAGGGCCTTTTTAAATGAAGTTATTGGTTTTGCAGGGTTTCTCCAAAGAAATTAAAATCCCTAAAAGCAAATATGTTGGCTACATCAAGGATTATGAAGGCGCCACTTTAATGGGATGTGAGCTGAATCCACGGATCCCGTACACGGAGTTCTCTGTCATCATTAAGAAGCAGAAGGAGGTGAGCCTGCGGCCAACTCGGGCTCCTCCTGCGCAGGTCGGGCGCCTTGGAGAGAAGTGCGCACCCCTGGGCTCTGTGTGGGCGCGTCTGATGGACACCAGGGCCTCAGTTCGCTCTGGTTTGTGTGGGTTTCTTCTTTGAAGGTATCCTTTACCTCCTGTCTAAATTATCACTTTGAAGCGGGGGTCAATACCTATCAAATTGGTGTAGAATGCAAAGCTTGTAAAATACAGTGGTTTTACCTTCAAGGCCTCTTACATGCTGGCCCCACGCCTTCTTCCCAGACTTGGCTCTTTATTCCCTTTTCTAAACTGCAGGCTGTCGCTGACGCGCTGACCCTTTTACGTGGTGTCTTCATCCTTCACCCACTTCCTCTCCCAGTTCACGCGCACACACACTCACGCGTGCACACACACTCACACGCGCACACACTCACACGTGCACACACAGTCACACGCGCACACACACTCACGCGTACACACACGCGTGCACACACACTCACACGTGCACACACAGTCACACCTGCACACACACTCACACTTCTGCCTGTGTCCCATTCCTCTTTGAACTTCTCCAGCACTAGTTTGATACACTCATTTGAACTTCAGTTACTCATCTTCTTCCATATTTATCTTAGTGAGTATTCACCTCTCTTTTCCATTGCAAGTTCTGAGAGTGTATGCTTCCAGATATTAAGTGATTTGTGATCTGGAGAGAATTTTTTTTTTGGCCACACCACACAGCTTGCAGTCTTGGCTCCCTGACCAGGGGATGAACCCATGGCCCCTGCAGGGGATGTACCAAGTCTTTACCACGGGACCCCAGGGAAGCCCCAGGTGATTTGGCCTCTGATACTGGGGTCAGGTCTTTTGTGCGTATGAACTAAAAGAGAAGGGGTAAAGGGGAAGGTTGATGGATTTTATTATGTAGCAAGTTTTACCTTTCTGTAAGACAGGAAAAAGAAACATAAAAAGCATAATTAGGGCAGTGCAACACAGGCCATTCATTAAATGAATAAACTTTACATATTAAACCCAGGGCCACCCTCCTGGTCCCCTAGTTCTTGAGTTCAGAAACTGGGACATCGGACCCAACGTCAGTCCCGCTTTGTACCTGTCCTGTCAGCTTGCTTCGGTCGAGTCCGAGTCTCTGCGACAATGTGCACTGCAGCCCCCAGGCTCCTCCGACCGCGGGTTCTCCAGGCAAGAGCCCTGGAGTGGGCTGCCAGGCCCTCTTCCAGGGGATCTGCCCAGCTTGCATCTCCTGGGGAGACCTCACAGGGGTGGGACTCGCACCTGCTGTGTCTCCCGCAGTGTGGGTGGACACTTTACCCCTCAGCCGCCTGGGAAGCCCCAGCCCCACGTTATGCTTCTGTTATTCAGCCAAAGGTGCTTTTCTCTAGTGAGTAAGGAAGAGACATCGGCCTCAGCCTGTCTTTGTTTTCTGGTTTCTGCTCCTGTGCCTCCATCCCAGTTCTTAGTTCCTTGGCGATGTCTCTGACATCGCAGAGATAGAGCCGCTTTCTCAGGGTGTGTCCTAAGAACAGGTGCTCAGTGAATGCCTCCCTTTTAGTTAAAGTAGCTCAGACTTTTCCGTACATGTCCCACGGAAGTGAGCTAAAGGCTTTTTATTAAACTAGAAAATAGAAGCAACCTCTGTTGTTGGGCAGAGGTTCCAGCGTGAGTCGGAGTTCCCAGCAGGCTGCTGGGAGCTGGCGCCCGGCTCCCTGCGCCCCGACTGTGGAGGCCGGAACGGGACCCCATGGGGTCCGCAGACTCTGAGTCCCAGACCCCTGGGCAGGGGCCGTCTGTCTGGGCTGCTTCAAATCCCGTGGAGCCCAGCGTTGGAGAAGACAGGGCCCCACTTCCCCTCCGTCCCCTTGGGTCCCCCACCTCGGCTTGCAGTGTCTCCAACAGGCACCCCCGAATGCAGCTGTTCACCACCTCCTTTTAAAAGAGCTCGGAAGTCTCTTCAGTGAGGTTCTTGGATTTACCTGGTAACCTCTACAGAATTCAGGTGACTGTGACTTGTGTTCAGTCCAGCTCTGGAGGGCCCTGAGGAGGCAGGGATGGACGGTGCTCAGGAGCAGATGGGCAGATGGGTCTTCCCCCCCGGGGCACAGGCACAGAGGCCGCATGGTTGCAGTGAGCGGGGTGCAGAGGGGGACCAGGACTGCAGCTGGGGGGTGAGCCGGAGTCCTGCAGGAAGAGGCCCCCGGCCCGGAGCGCCTGGAGCCTGAGGCGTGCGCGTGATGAGAGCCTCTGAGAAAGGGTGGCCGGGCGGAAGCCGGCAGGACGGAGCGCGGCGCGTGTGTGGGGCTGGGGGAGGGTTGGCTTTAAGCTCGGTTCACGCGTGAGGCTGTGACCCGGGGCTTGGAGGAGCCACAGAGTGAAGAAGAGCAGCGGGCCTTTTGTAGGAAGACATCCCGCGACTCGGTGAGCTATAAAAGTGGGCGATGCGCCCCCTGGTTCTCTGTTTGGGAAGATGAAAAATGACAGAAATGGGATGAAAGATGGATTTGAGGAGAGGGAGATGAAGGCATGGTGATGGAGAGCTGAAGAGAGTTTCTAGGGAGGCGAAGACGAGAGGCTGGAATGGGGTTGAAAGGTCTGTTTTCTCTAAAGTGATCTCAGGGTTAGAGAGGTCGGGTAGCGCCCCGCTCCCCCATTACCAGTCGCCTCAAGGTGCTCGTGAGGTGGCGGAAGCCCCCGTGCGCTATCACATCTGCGAGCACCCTTGGTGAAGAGCAAAAAACATTTCAAGCTGTGTTTGAAATTAAGTTTTCTGAAGGCCTTCATTTAAGAAATTGCCGTTGTGGTGCTTTGAAAAAAATTTTAACTGAATTATAGTTGATTGACAATGTTGGTGTTAGTTTCAGGTGTACAGCAAAGTGAGTGACATATACATGTATTTGTTTTAGGTTTTTTCCCATATAAGGTATTAGAAAATACTGAGTAGAGCTCCCTCTGCTATGCGGTAGGTCCTTGCTGCCTGTCTGCTTTCTCTATAGCAGTGTGCATCTGTTAATCCCAAAGTCTCAGTTTATTCCTCCCCTCCTCTCCTTCAGAAATCATAAGTTTGTTTTCTGTCTGTGAGTCTGTTTCTGTTCTGTAAATAAGCTCACTCGTGTCGGCGTTTTTAGGCTCCGCACATGAACGGTCGCGTGTGGCGTCTCTCTCTCTGCCTTAACTCCGGTCAGTGTGGCGCTCTCTGGCCCTTCCATGCTGTTGCAGCAGCATTATTTCATTCTCTATCATGGCTGAGTAACATTCCACCGTATGCACGTTTCCAGAAAGTCTTCTATTTTTTGGTGGGATCTTAGTTGGAAGTGTGGAGTCTTAGCCACTGGCCCACCGGGGAAGGCCCGAGGAGTCTTTTTAAAAAGACCTGGAGTACACCTCACGCAGAGCGTCCATTCAGCTCTGCCTGTCCACAGAGGCAGCCAGCAGCCGTGTGTGGCCACGGGGTGCTAGCTGCACGCCAGTCGAAGCTGAGGCATTCTGCAAGTGTAGACGCATTCGGATTTTGAGGACCTAGTGTGAATAAAAGCATGTAGAATATCTCATATTTTTTTCTCTTGATTATATGCTACAGTGATAGTATTTTAGCTATATTAGCTTAAATAAAAATATATTGTTAAAATCAATTTCTTCTATTTCTTTTTACTTTTTTTTTTTAAGTAGCTCCTGAAAACTTAAATTACGTGAGTGGTTTACATGATACTGGACAACCCTGAGCAGATTCACCAGCAGTCTGTCTTGCCGCTTCTGTCCATTCTGTGACGTCCAGTGTCTAACTGTTAAGATTGTGTATTCCTGCTGTAGTATTTACCAGTCTTCCATTCGAGATCAGGAAGTTAGGAAACTGGATTTTTCGCTAATGCGATTAATGACTGCTACTGTCGCAGTGTTTTCCAAATTCAGCGCTGATACAGGCAGTCTCAAGGTGGTGGTTCTGAGTTTGCTGTTGCTCGCTCGCTCTCTGGCTGCTCTCTGTAGCGTGCAGGGTCTTAGTTCTCTGACCAGGGATCGAACCTGTGCCCCTGCATTGGGGGCATGGGGTCCTAACTACTGGGCCACTGGGCCCTTTCCTTCTTTGCAGGGAGAGCTGTAACATCAGAACATTGGGCTTCCCTAGGGTCTCAGATGGTACAGAATCCAGCTGCAGTGCAGGAGACCTGGGTGTGATTCCTGGGTCGGGAAGCTCCCCTGGAGAAGGCAGTTATTTTGTAAGACAAACAGACTCCTCTCAAAATTCCCTGAGTAGTTCTGGCAGCCCCTGTCCTGACTGCTTTGCCTTTTTGGATGTGAGCATCGTAGGTTGGGGCTCACACCTTGAAACACGTGAGCATCAGGAAGTCTGTCCTCCTGGGCTCTGAGGACTTGGTGAGTCTGCCTGCCCCTCAGGTTGCAAGGGGGCAGCACCCGGTCCCGAGACGTCCGGGGATGCTGCCGGTGCCGGGGCTGCAGGGCTTATCTCCTCGCTGTGGCCGAGGCTCGCAGGGGAGGGCCGAGATAACTGGCCCTTAGGCTAAAGAGGGCAGTGGGCTCTTGGGCAGTGAGGTCTCTTAATACTGGCTTTTCTTTCCAGTGGCAGGAACAGCATTCAAAGACGCCTCTGTCAGTGGCACCAAGTGTGCATGGCCTCGTAGAATGTTCTCGTGTCTCACCGTTTGATAGCATCCACCCTTCAGTTTCCTGCAGCCTTAATTTCGTTGGGGAAACAACTTTTTAGATCGACTGACTTAAGCTGGAGCCACAAACTTCGGTCACTAAACGTAGTTTCTTCTTGTGCTTTGCAGATCATTAAAAAGCTGATAGAAAGAAAACAAGCCCAGATTCGGAAAGTCTACCCGGGACTTTCCTGTTTTAAAGATGGAGTTCGGCAGATCCCGATAGAAAGCATTCCTGGAATTCGTATGTATTGATCTTCTAAAGGCAGAAGCTTTTGGTCGTGCCCCGACACCCCAGAAGTAGCTCCGCCGGAGCGCAGTGGTTCGGGAGGCTGCTTGCCCGCCGGCTCTAGTTGGGATGCTTCGGTTGCAGTGCTTTCCTTTGCGTCTGCTCTGCTTTCCCCGGGCAGGCAGACCTCGCAGAGCCGGCGCCATCTCCGGCTTTAGCTGTTAACGCGCATCTCTTTGGGAGCCTGTTGTTTGTGGCACAGTGTCGGCCACTCCCACAGGTGACCTTGGAGGCAGGGAATTCTGCTCATAGGGTGGGAAGTTGAGTCTCAGGCTGGCTCAGCTCTGTAGCCGCGAGCGGCTCGTGGCCAGTGACCGAGGGAGCGGCGGCCCTGCCTCCTCCAGGCGGCTTCCCGTCCACGTCCTTCTCCGCGGCCCGGGACAGCCCGGGGCGCGGAGAAGGGCGCTGCCGGAGCTTGGCGCCCCCGACTTTGAAACCAGGGTACCGGACCACGTAATGCTGGTTTCCGGTTCCCTGTTTTAGAGTGGTTTTCTAAGGGTTCTTCTCTGTGAGTATGTTAGAAGTGGATATTGGGTTAAAATAGGTGTTTTTGTCGATCAGAAGCTATAAATATTGGCACTTTCATTCAGTTCAAATCCAGGATCTGCTAGTGTATTGAAGATTTAATAAACCAAACTAAAATTCTGCAGAAGAAAGTAAGACATTATTTGAGCAAGATAGATGTCTTCGCTACGAAGTATACCCTACTGCGGATCTTCCTTTCTTTGCTAGACCTGGAAATTGTACTTCTGTGTATTATCCTTATTAACGGCATAATAGCTACCCTGTCACTGAATATGTACGTGTGCCAAACATTCTTCTGTTTGGGGTTTTTTTTTTTTTTTTAAATTTTTTACACATACATCAGCTAATCTCAAAAGGAATCAGCTCAGTTCTGGAGTTCTGTCTTATACATTGATAAACAGAGGCAAAGGCTGACTAACTTATGGAGGGTAGCTTAGCTTAAGGAGAGAGGAAGAAATCAAATCTGTTGGACTCCAGGCTGTGTCTTCTTTCTGCTGCCTGAGACCATCTTGGTTACAAGCAGGTTCTGTGCCAAATAAAACAGAGAGCAGGACAGAGTTTGTTCCAACCTAAAATAACAGCTTAACTCTTTCACATGGTGATTAGCAGAAAATGTGACTTAGAGTTTTAAAAATATATGTGCCCACAGGACCAGACATGCTTGTTTATTATGCTTTCCTCTGAAAGGTTGGAGTTCCTGCTTTAAAAAATACTAGCAGATGGAGCAAGGCCAGTCTTGGGAATGTTTTATATATTCAAGTGTGTAAGGAAGTAAAGAATTAATCGCAGTTAATTTCAGTCTGTTTTCAGAAGTAGCCTTTTATTGAGTCATGGCTGTAAGTTATTGCATTTTTGATAAGTATTAACTGTGTTATTCTCTTGACTGAAAGCAGTTCTCATTCAGTGTTTAATTTTGTTGGTATGTGTAGGAGAGACAGGCTGGAAGCCGAGTGGAAGAGAGAAAAGGTAAGTGTGATGGGCCGGAGGATACTGACGGAAGTGCTTCTATCTCCCCTCCCAGCAACTTAGAGCAAACAGGGACGCTGGTCGTAGTCACCACAGCACTTGCTGGGTTTCACTTGTCATAAACATGCTGAAGTAGCTCCACCCTTAGGTTTCTGCACAGGTGAGCTGGATAGGAGTCGCCTGGCGAGGGGGCAGGGTGCTAACCCTTGCTGCTTCTGTGTGCCCTTTCCTTTCAAGTAAAGAGGCCAGAGACCCCGACCAGCTGTACAGCACGCTCAGGAGCATCCTGCAGCAGGTGAAGGTGCGTGTTCGCTTTTCCTCCACTTCGCGCACATATTTTGAAGTGATTTCCCGCATGGAATTTCCGTATTAGATACCTTACTTTTTTCTTTACCCAAGAGCCATCAAAGCGCTTGGCCCTTCATGGAACCCGTGAAGAGAACAGAAGCTCCGGGATATTATGAAGTTATAAGGTTCCCCATGGGTAATGCCATTAACATTTTCTAAGTATAGACTCAAGCTCTGGACGGCGGTGTGGGGGACAGCGGGCGGCCAAGGGTGTGCTTCTCTGTCATAGGGCAGCGTGCGTGTGCCCAGCAGTGGAGGGTTAGGAGTGTCAGAGCAGGGAGCGGGCACCGGGGCGGGCAGGGGCTCAGAGCAGGGAGCGGGGAGCAGAGCGGGCAGGGGTCAGAGCAGGGAGCGGGCACCGGGGTGGGCAGGGGCTCAGAGCAGGGAGATGGCACCGGGGCGGGCAGGGGCTCAGAGCAGGGAGAGGGGAGCAGGGCGGGCAGGGGTCAGAGCAGGGAGCGGGCACCGGGGTGGGCAGGGGCTCAGAGCAGGGAGCGGGCACTGGGGCGGGCAGGGGCTCAGAGCAGGGAGCGGGGAGCAGGGCAGGCAGGGGTCAGAGCAGGGAGCGGGCACCGGGGCGGGCAGGGGCTCAGAGCAGGGAGCGGGCACTGGGGCGGGCAGGGGCTCAGAGCAGGGAGAGGGGAGCAGGGCGGGCAGGGGCTCAGAGCAGGGAGTGGGCACCGGGGCGGGCAGGGGCTCAGAGCAGGGAGAGGGGAGCAGGGTGGGCAGGGGCTCAGAGCAGGGAGCGGGCACCGGGGTGGGCAAGGGCTCAGAGCAGGGAGCAGGCACCGGGGTGGGCAGGGGCTCAGAGCAGGGAGTGGGCACCGGGGCGGGCAGGGGCTCAGAGCAGGGAGAGGGGAGCAGGGCGGGCAGGGGCTCAGAGCAGGGAGCAGGGCGGGCAGGGGCTCAGAGCAGGGAGAGGGGAGCAGGGCGGGCAGGGGCTCAGAGCAGGGAGTGGGCACCGGGGCGGGCAGGGGCTCAGAGCAGGGAGAGGGGAGCAGGGTGGGCAGGGGCTCAGAGCAGGGAGCGGGCACCGGGTGGCTGTGTTCTTAGAGGCAACTCTGCTGTCCTGGCAAGGCTGCTCCGTCAGTGTGAGCTCAGATGGCACCAGAAACTGCTGTTAGAACACAACCTTGCTTATAACCTGATGGGCTGCAAGTGGAAAAGGATCAGCTTGTCCCCTTGTAGCTTTGAGAGCCTGAGAGGTTTGGAAGGTAAACAGGAGAAGCTCACTGAAGCCGCTGGCCCGCTGTCCTTGTAGACAGCCGTGGCAGTTCCCGCTGCGTTGGCCCTCCCAGGCACTCGATGGAGACTGGGAGGCTCACTAGTTGGACTCCTGTGTCCCACACCGGAAACAAACAGAAGATGCCTGTAGAAGTGTAGACCCGTGGGATTCCTGCCGAGTCTGCGCCAGCCTAAAATGAACGATCAATGGAACCAGTTGAGAATCCCCAAATTAAACGAGTGTGGCATTGTGCAGACTGAAGACCACTAGCTGGATTTCTGTTTTTCCAGTTAGTTGTGGGGCCATCTTTTGGGAGAGAGCCTGCATCTTCTGCCCCTCTTCTCCCTGCGGTCTCCTGGTGCTGAGAGGATGTTAAGTGAAAGGAGAGGGAGCGGGGCCCCTCGGCTCCCTGTAGCAGTCCTTTGCGGATGCTTCTCTGCCCTCAGTCACCTCAGGAGTGTCTCCATCGTGCAGCGGGGGCTCCAGTGGTCTAAAGGCTTTGCAGTGAACACACATGCTTGCTGTTCTCTTTCCCTTTTGTCTTGGCCTTGTTTCCGTGGATTTCAGTCTGAAAGTCCGAGTGAGGGTGGGAGAGTGAATTCTAGATGGAAGGCTGACCGGGGCATTGGTAATTCCCGTGATGTGGAAAGGGCTTCCCAGCTGGCACTTGTGGTGGAGAACCCACCCGCCAGGTGGTGCTGGTGGTAAAGAACCCACCCGCCGGTGCAGGAGACAAGAGACAGGGTGGATCCTGGGTCTTGGAAGACCGTCTGGAGGAGGGCCCAGCCACCCGCTCCAGCGTGTGCCTGGAGAATCCATGGACGGAGGAGCCTGGGAGCTGCAGTCCACGGGGTCGCAGAGAGTGGGACGCACGATGTGAGAGAGATGCTGGAACCCTCTAAGCCCGTGTCCAGACCTCAGTGGCCTTTGTAGCCTTGTCCCTGGGGCTGCCCCAGGCCCTCCTGAGAACCGGCCCAGGAGGTTCCTGCTCCCAGTCCTCAGCCCTGTCCACTGATTGGTACCGCTGGTGTGCGATCACCTTCTGTGACCCGGGCCATTTGGTCAACTGAAAGATTCTAAGAAGGTCAGAGGAAGGAAGATGCTCTCTGTCAGTTTAGAGGAGAAACAAAATGGAGAAGGAAGCACGCCGTGTTGGCTGTCCCTATTCAGAAAGGTCCAGACACTTTCGCGACTGTCCTTCTGCCGTCCCCAACTGTTCTTTCGTCCTCTTCCAAAGAACAGTTTGAAAGGTTTAGGCTAAGCTTCTTTGTGTCAAGTTTCATTCCCCACCCCCGCTCTCCACTTGTTTTTGCTAGCACCTGTCTTCCTTCTAAACATTGTAACATGTTCTCAGCCACTAGTAGCGTGCATTTAGGTGGAAGGAAGGGTAAGCCTCCAGTCTCCCCCAGGAAGGTGGTGGCTCTTCATTAAACGAGAACACGTCCTCTCCTGCTCACTCACTCCTCTCCTGCTCATTCGCACTTGGGAGACGGTTCCTGGGGGGGGGGTCTGCTGAGCCTTCACACACTTTTCAATTTTTGTCTCCCTCCAAACTGTTTGAGAAGAAAGTGGAAAGTTGAACTCACACATGTGATGACTTATTTCTAACCGAGGTAGGCTTCGATCATCAAAAGAAAAAGACAGGCTTTAATCAAAGGAGGTGGGGGAGCAGGTATTTCCAGTGTCTCCTTTCGAGTTTCCAGTTTCTGCCCCTTTGGGATGTTGCACATAAATTTATTTATCTTATTAAATGATGATCCCAGTGTATTTAATTTTAATTGTCTTCCCCTCTGGAAAATTTGATAATAGAGTGGGAATTTGGGTCGTTGGTAGTCAAAAGCATTTCTTGAGTGGTTTTGACTCATGCTTAATTTATACATATATTTTTTCATGCTTAGTTTATGCAGTTTTTCTCATATTCTTTTTCATTTTGGTTTATTACAAGATATTGAATATAATTCCCTGTGCAACACAGAAGAGCCTTGTTGTTTATCTGTTTTATATGCAGTAGTGTATATCTGCTAATCCAGTTTAATAGTTGATGTGATTTTAATGATAGAAACAGGCTAACAGACAACTAGGGACCTGTAAACAGGCAAATGCCAGCGTCTTCTAATCTGCATGGAACTCTTCAGATTGGTTCTGAGAGTGAGAATAAAGAAGCCCCATTATATTCTTACAAGTTTAGATGAAGCACTGTTTTCTTTTGTAAAGTAATATTATTTAAAGCAAGTAGATATATTGGATAAATATTCTTTTCACAATTGTCTTGCAAGGTTCACATGCTTCAGAAAATGTTTGATGAAGTAAACTCTGTCACCCCTATCTTGTCAGTGGGGCATGAAGCGAAATGCACCTGAGACATTTTACATGCAGGCCACCGGCGCGCTTGCAGGCGCGTCTGTGATGCTTCCCGACTTTAGTTCTGTCTCTGAAACACCAAAACAGCCGGGAGCTTAGAGGAACAGACTCACCCTGACTGCTTAAGCGATGAGTGTCCAGCCGCTGCACTGCATGTAGGCAGGGCCTCTTCTCTGTGCTTTTGAGTGAGTAGCTCGCAGTACTTAGTTTCTCGTACTTGTCACTGCTAATCTACTTAGCTTCCTTGCACTGAATAGGGATCGCACCAGATGACTACGAATGGTCCTTCCGTGTTAAAACACTGATTTTGCACAGGATACTCTCACAAAAGAAAGGACACAAGCCTCAAGAACTGTTTTCCTTGATCACGTGAATCTCTCTCAGACAAACCGTTGAGGTGGTGGAGATGTGGGCAGACTGGTGATACATTTCTTTCCCAGTCTCACTTGTCAGCGAGTGTTTGAAAGGAGTCAAAAATTGCTGATATTTTTTTTCCTGTGTAGATCTGAAAACCATGAGTGAGCGCCTCAAGAATAGGTACTACGTGTCTAAGAAGCTGTTCATGGCAGACTTGCAGCGAGTCTTTACTAATTGCAAGGAGTACAACCCCCCTGAAAGCGAGTACTACAGGTGCGCCAATGTCCTGGAGAAATTCTTCTTCAGTAAGATCAAGGAAGCTGGGCTAATTGACAAGTGACACTTCTTTCCTCTGCTTCTTAGAAACTCACCAAACAGTGTGCCTAAAGCATGGTTTAGTTTTACAAAGAGTTGGACGTAATGTATTGAAGATACTTGTAACAATTAGCACTTTTGAAAAACAAAAAACCTCTTAGCTTTTCAGATATGTATTTAAATTGAAGTCATAGAGCATTTCTATTTTACGGAATAGATTCTAGTCTATTTACTACTATCAATGTCAGTTTCCTACGGCATGTCCATTAGCTGAGTGTTCAGTGCTAGACGATCAGGGGGTTCCTCACAACTTGTATATGAGGACATTGCACACAGTACCAAGATCTGGGGGAATGCAGAAAATTTTGAGACCGTGAATGTTTCCTTTTTTTGCTAATGGAATGTGAGAGTTTACTTTTATTTTATTCTGAAGGACTTTAAAGGAAGGGATACGTGATAAAAAGCCCATAGAAGGTGAAGCGTGATGTGTGAAGGCTCATGGTGGACTTTATATACATATTTTTAAACACTCATCTAGACGAGGTGCTTTGAGCAGTTCTGAAAATGCGGTTCCAGAGAAGCAGCTCCTTTGGTTTCTAAAGAAGAAATTCTAAATAATGCAGACTTTTTTATAAGCATCTGGGTTTTTGATAATTCTGTCTACCTGCAACAAACTTGTGAGTGCATGACCACTATCTTAATAATTATTTTCTCTACACGAGTCTGTAATACTATATTTGACTTTGCTTATGCAGGCCATAAGTTCTAAAAGGCAATTTCTTGGGCCACAAAGGCACCCATTTGAAAACACTTGAGATTGAATTAACATGCTTTAATTTAAAAAGATGTATAATCTATATCATGGATCAAATTTAGTGAATCCTTCACTTTTTTTTACAAATAAAGATTTTTTTCCCCCCTTTTCTACAATACACTCAGCCCAACTGATAATGTATTTATGGACACTTGTCCTTTGGCGTCTCCAGACTATATTCATTTTGGAGATGAATTCAGTTACCGCCAAGACCTTCTGTCAGTATTTCAATGCCTGCTTTGGTACAGGGCAATAATATCCCACTAAAATCCATCATACAGCCTTGTTAACCTGTCTTGGGATGCCGGCTTCATGCTGGGATCTATTTCCTAATCAGCACTACACTGAGAAGTGGGACATCGCAACCCCAGCTCTGGGGGAACCAACTCATACAAAGCAACCAGTGGCCATCTTGATGGTCTCGACACTAACTTTTATGATACAAATTTATAAACTGATTTTTGTAAAAGGACTAGGTTTTAAAGGTGTCTCTAACTCAGTGTTTTCTATCAGCATAAACTAATCGAATGATCATTTGATAGACATTGGACACAGTTGCCAGCGAATCTGCGTGAAGGGGAAAGCCTGCAGATGGCCATGCAGTTGGAAGGACGGTTTCAATGTGTAAGGGACACTCAGAATGCTCACAGCTGAGAAATGCCTCAACTTTTTAAAGAGACCACCTTGAGTGGCGTCTAGATTGCTAATGAAGAATGATACAGTTTGGATCAAGTATCTCGGACTGGTTTTAAACAAGTGCTTTGTCCTGGATCTGCTGAAGCACCTGGCCAGCTTGGTATCCTGTGAAACGTTTGTTATTTTCTGGGTAGACATTCTTATAGAGTATTGTCTTTAAAATCAGATTGTCTCTTCTATATTGAAA
Source organism: Ovis canadensis (assembly GCF_042477335.2). Classification (NCBI taxonomy): domain Eukaryota; kingdom Metazoa; phylum Chordata; class Mammalia; order Artiodactyla; family Bovidae; genus Ovis; species Ovis canadensis. Next base: position 280,980,037 of record NC_091245.1, read on the forward strand.
GCATTTCTATGTTTTCTAATTTAAAAATTAATATTTTCTTATAGATATTGTGCAATAAAGCTGAAGTAGGATGTGTGGTTTTTGCAAATGCTTTAACAGCGGATAAAATTTTACATTTGTAAAATTAATATATTGTATTGGTACCAAATAGTTTTAAATTATATTTTAAAAAGCTCTGTCTGCTGGTATGTTTTCTTCTGATGGATTTGTGTTTAACGGGGCAGATGTATGACCTGGTTGATGACTGACGCCATCCTTCGTGCTTAGGATGTAAGTATTTGGAGGGAGGCGTTCAGAATTGTTGCATTTGTAGAAGTTTCATAAAAATTCACAGCCCATTACTGGGAGCTTTTCAAGAGGAGAGACACTGTGTCTCTTGAGTAATCCACGGCATCTTGCTGGTTGTCACTTACCAAAAAAGAAAAATCCAGCTAAAGAAGTGGTCTTGGTTTTAGAAGCAGCCACCTCATGGCCCAGTTTTTCCTGCTTTGCATCTGTGAGATAGATGAATCAGGAGACACCCCTTCCCCCAAAAAAATACAACTGATTTTTAGACATCTCCGATACATTTCTAATGTTATTCACAGTGCTGAAAAAACTATATCCTCCTGGGGTGTGAGTATCCACCACAGAGCATCATTCTTCCTTTCTGAATTCTGAGCCAGCTCAGCAGTCGAAGGAATGAGGCAGGCAACGGCCAGAATGTCTTTATTAGAACTAGAACGCGTATCGGAGAGGGTGACTTCCGCATCTGCAGGAGATGGGCTAATACTGAACCTCGGGCCGTGGCTGACTCACCAGCGGCTCCGCTCCCCGTCCTGTCCCCCTCGGGGCAGGGCCTTTCCCCTTGAGCCCTGTGCTTGGCCCAGGCAGCGATGCCCTCCACAGCAGGCCCGCTCTGAGGACGCACAGGAGAGGAAGGAGCGGCCAGCCCAGGCCAGGCCCTCGTCTACGCGCGTCTGAGGGGAGCTGCTCCTGGAGGGGAAGGCGTGGGGTGCATGTGCAGCCGATGGCGTCCTCCTGGGGGCAGTGGGCACGTGCAAGGTGACTGCCTCCCTCGCACTGCAGCCCGCAGTCCGCAGTCTTCGTAAGTGTTGTTTTGATGGTCCAACTCCAGTGTAGTCGTGATAAAAGAAAGCATTGTGGTTTTCTTGTTACCTGGAAGTAAAAGTTGTAGTTATGGAACCTAAGAAGTAGAAACGGGGTCAGACTGAGGTACCGTGGCCAGCTTAGTCATGTGTCGCCCCCCTAAGCTGGCGTTCCTCAGACCAACCCTCACGGTTTTGTGTAAGAGGCGCTAGAGCAGCACAAGGGAGGGCTACTGGCCGCAGCCCTCGGCCTGTGCTGTGTTCTGAGCTGCTCTGCTCTGGCCCTGGCCTTACTTTTCTTAACAAAGTAGAAAACCCGCAGAGAAGACCAAAGCCACTCTGGAATCTCAAAGGGCATGATGGCCGCACGTTTGCAATTCAGTCACTCAGTCATGTTTGACTCTGCGACCCCATGAACTGCAGCACACCAGGCCTCCTTGTCCATCACCAACTCCTGGAGTTTACTCAAATTCATGTCCATCGAGTCGGTGATGCCATCCAAACATCTCATCCTCTGTTGTCCCCTTCAACTCCTGCCCTCAATCTTTCCCAGCATCAGGGTCTTTTCCAGTGAGTCAGCTGTTAACATCAGCTTGCCAAAGTATTGGCGTTTCAGCTTCAGCGTCAGTCCTTCCAATGAATATTCAGAACTGATTTCCTTTAGGATGGACTGGTTGGATTGCAGTCCAACGGACTCTCGAGAGTCTTCTCCAACACCACAGTTCAAAAGCATCAAATTAAGGTAACTTTTTTCTTTATCATCATGAAATATATGTTTAGATTTGTTGACTGTTCGTTTATCCCTGGCAGGAAAAGAGGGATGTGTTGGCAGAGGTGGAAGCTGGGGTGGGAGGAGGGCAGCAGGGAGGGAGAGCGGTGCCTTTCCCTGAGTCTCCAGGCTGTTAGTGACGCTTTCCCCTCTGGGTGCATCAGCGCTGTTGGTAGCAGATGGAGGCCGAAAGGGAAAAATAGGGTCAGTAATGGTCCGGTTTGGGAAAGAGAGAAACATGAAGCTAGAAAAACAAGAAACAGAAAGCAAAGTGGAAGAAGGCTTTCAGGGGCTCTTAAGACGTTTCAACAAAGTAAACAGGACTTTGGGGGTGCGAGAACACCTGTAAATATAAGTTTTCAGACGTGATTCATGTATTCAGGCCTTGGTTTCTTTGTGGTAGAATCTTTTTTGTTTTTTTCTTAAAAAGAATAAGGAAGCTAATGATGTCAAAGCTGGAGATGTTCTTTGGGTTTATTTTAAAAAGCAATATAATTCCAAAAAAGCATAGAAAAGCCAGAAAAGCACAAGCCAGCCTTCCTCCCCCCTCCTGTTACGGGGAAGTCTGGCACCACCTGGGCAGAATTAGCTTAAAACAAGAGAAGCAACACAGGTTCTTTGTGTAATTTTCTGAGCTGAACTGAAGGTTACTAGTTTTTGTTTGTCTAAGTTTGAGGGTTTTCTTGAGCGATCCCCTGGAGAATGTCGGGCTAAAGGGCCTTCTTGGTGCACGTGCTCATCAACATTCTGCACGCCTGCCCCCTTGGCTCCTGGGTGCTCCCTAAAGTTCACTGATCTCTCTGCTTTGCTCTGCGAACCTCACATTTTTGACAGTAAAAGATGGATACCTAGTTTGCACTTTAAAATGTCTAAGAACAGAGAATCTGCCTTTTTGTACAATTGGGCTGTCCAACAATAGACACAGGGAAAGGTGATAAAGTCGTTAGGTTGATGCTGGCTATTTTGAAGAGTTGAGTAGAACACGCTCTTGGTTCATGCAGTCTGTGATCAAGCTCCCATCGAGTCTTTGCCCCTCAGAGCGCTGTTCAGCCATTGCAGCAGCACTGTTTCTCCTCAACACACCCCCGATGCCGTGTCCAGCCGCTCAGCCACAGTCCACCCTTTGCTACCCTGTGGACTGTAGCCCACCAGGCTCCTCTGTCCATGGGGTTCTCCAGGAAAGAATATGGAGTGGGTTGCCCTGCCCTCCTCCAGGGGATCTTCCCGACCCAGGGATCTAACCCAGGTCTCCCACGTTGCAGGTGGGTTCTTTACCATCTGAGCCACCAGGGAAGCCTGTATGCATTTTCGGTCCAAGTACAGCTGGTGGGCAGCTGAGGTGCAGTGCTGTGTTGTGCAAAGTGATCCAGTCACACACACACACACATTCTGTCTTTATATTCTTTTCCACTGTGATTCTCACGGGACAGCGAATACTGCTCCCTGTTCTGTTAAGCAGGACTCTGTTATCTGTTCTTGCTTTTTAGAAAAACACCTATTTATTTGGCTGTGCTGGGTCTTCGTTTGGGCAGGTGGGGTCTTCACTTTCTGCTGCAGCCCGAGGGATCTTCAGTTGTGACTTGCAGACTCTTGGTTGCCACCTGTGGTGTCTAGCTCCCTGGCCAGGGGTTGAACCTGGGCCCGCTGCACTGGGCGTGTGGAGTCTTGGCTGCTGAGCCGCCAGGGGCATCCCACGTCCATTCTGTGTGGAAGCGCTCGCCTCGCTCGCCTCCGGCTCCTCCATCCCTCCGCTCGCCCTGGGCCGTCACGAGGCTGTTCTCCGCGTCTGTGGCTCTGTTTCATGGGAAGGTTCATCTGCGTCATGTCCTCATATAGATGGTGTCATGCGGTGTTTGTCCCTCTCTGAGTTGCTTCTCTAGTTCCATCCTCGTTGCTACAAACGGCATTATTTCATTCTTTTTATGGCTGAGTAATATTCCATCTGTATATACACAGACGCATGGAGAAGGAAATGGCAACCCACTCCAGTATCTTGCCTGGGAAATCCCATGGACGGGGTGGCCAGAGAGTCGGCAATAACACACACACACTACATCTTGTCCATGCATCCATCAGGGGCCTTGATTGCTGCTGCCATGTCTTGGCTGTTGTAAATATGCTGCGGTGAACATTGGGCTGGATTACCTTTCTGAACTCAGCTTTGTCTGGACGCATGTCCAGGAGCAGGATTGCAGGAGGTGGCTCTAGTTTTAGTTTTCAGAGGGCCCTCCCTACTGCTCACCACAGCGGCTGCCCCGATTCGCATTGCCACCAGCAGTGTGGGAGGCCCCCTTTTCCCGTACCCTCTGCCGCATTTGTGATTTGTAGGCTTGGATGGTGGCCATTGTGGATGGTGCCGCACCGTAGTCTCGATCTGCATCTCCCTAGTAGTGAGCAGTGTTGAATGGCTCTTCATGTGCCTGTTGGCTACCTGTCTCCTTTGGAGAAATGTCTGTTTAGGTCTTCAGGAGTTTTTTGATTGGGTTGTTTTGCTGTTGAGTTATATGATCTGTTTGTGTATTTTGGAAACTAAAGCTTTGGAGGTCACAAATGTTTGCAAATATTTTCTCCTGTTCCACAGGCTGTCTTTTTCCCCTGGGCATATATACATAGTTTCTCCCAATACATTTTTGATCCCCTCTCCCCCCTCTCGAATCTCTATTGTGTGTAGGGTGGCACATGATCCCGTGAGCCTATTTTCCCTAATCTCACTTTGTCTGCTGGCCTGGCTGGCTGACTCCACTGTCGTCTTCCAGAGCGCGGACTCAGCCTGCCTGCAGCACCTGCAGCCCAGCTTTTTATCTTAGCGAATGTTTCCTGAGTTTTCATGGCTCCTGTTTCTAGTTCTTATCATCATCCCCGTTTCTGTCAATGGCTTTTCTTAATCTCTTTAGTGTTTTTATTATCTCCTTTTTGAACTCTATATATCTAGACTGAAGACGTCTTTTTTGTTGTCCTTTCAGTTTTCTTGGTCTTATAACGGGATGGTTCCCTTGCTCTGTGAAAGTGAAGTCGCTCAGTCGTGTCCGACTCTTTGCGACCCCATGGACTGTAGCCCACCAGGCTCCTCCGGCCACAGGATTTTCCAGGCAAGAGGACTGGAGTGGGGTGCCACTGCCTTCGCCCTTGCTTTGTGAGTTTAGGAGAAAAAAATCACCTTCTGTGTCTTCAACGGCTGTTTTTGTGGGACTGCCCCTTGTAGGGTTAAGTTTTCTGGGGTGAGGGCCGGTGAGTGTGGACGCCTGCTGCTCTGCCCCCGGTGGGTGCTGGCCTGTGGGCGTGGCGGCTGGGGCCTGCCCCGGAGCCCGCGCCCGGTGGGCATGCCTGCAGTGCCTGGAAGGGTGCCCGTGGCTGAGAGCAGCAGGAAGAACACGGCTTCTGGGGCCCAGCGGGTTGTGTGCACCGCCTCCCGTGCTCCCCCCAGGCCTGGGCCTCAGCCCTCAGCCTCCCCCGACACGCAGACGCACGACTCCGGCTGGGGGTGCGGGGCTGCCCCCGAGGCGGGTGAGCCCCCCGGTTGCTGGGGGGTTGCGGGCCTCTGTCCACCTGCGAGAGCGGCTCTCCCGCCCAGGGGCACTGAAGCACCGCTCCGTCCTGGCCGACTTCCCTGCCAGTGTGGGGCCTTTCCAGACTTTTCTCACGCCCTACCCAGTTACATGGAGACTTTTCTCGCCCTTTCAGGAGCCTGAAGTCCTCTGCTAGGGGCTCCGGGGGATTCCCGTCAGCACTGTCCCACGTGGGATGTGTTTTTGATGTATTTGTGGAAGGATGTGAGCTCTACGTGCCATCGTGATTGTCCACCCCAATATCTTTCTAACATAAAAAACAAGTATAATTAACAATGCAGATTATACACAGATTTTAGGTGTTCTTTGTGTCCTTTTAATTTTTAAAACTTTTACTTTTCGCTGTTTGGGTCTTTGTTGCAGCCGATGGCTTCTCTCAAGTTACCGCCGTGGCGTCCAGAGTGCACAGGCTCAGTGGTGGCAGCACGTGGCCTCAGTTGCCCCTGGATTCATACAAGTAATTTTCTTTCCTGGGAAGCACTTACCAAGCACTGACTAGGTGTCAGGCACTCTTCTTAGCATTTTACTTAAGCATATTAAGTCACTGAATCCTGGCAACAGTTTAATAAAAACACTGAGATACAGAGGAGGTTTGCTAAAGAAGTCACAGCTGGGATTCTTGATCCAGAGTCAGGATTATTAAACTCAGAGCAGCACCAGCCACGTCTACAGCTAAAGAGTGACCGTCTCGTGCGTTGCACGAAGTGTCTAAAGACTATGTATCTACATATTAACTGTAGTTCCAATTCCTTTTATACTATGAATTCTTACTATATTCCACATTAAACATTTTTTATGCATAAAATGACAATACAAAGGTGAGCTGCCAGCTTTTGAGACTAAAATCTATTATTGGAGATGAAATGTAAGCCATGTGACAGGGTATGACGTGGATTCAGAGGTGGGATTGTGAGGCTGGGGTGAAAGCTGATAATGTGCTCTGAATGGGTTATCAGCCACCTCCCTAAGGAGCCTGGGCTTTACTAATAGGCTCACAAGAGCTGCTGAAACTGTTTGTGTATTTTTTATGTGTGTGTGTGTGTGTATGCACCAGATGACCAAAGTTGGAGGCACACGTCACAGAGGTCAGACACACACGGCTGCCGTGAGAGATGCAGCTTGCAAGAGGTGGCGCAAAGGGGGGCTTCAATCAACACACAAGTTGATAGAAAAAAGTAACGATATTGCTTATATGTGGAATCTTATTTACAAAACAGAAACACGTACAGAAAACAAACATGGATCTAAAGGGTTAAGGATGAGGAGAGAGAAATCAGGAGTCTGGGATTAGCAGACACACACTAACACGTGTAAGATGAAGGCGGGCCTAGTGTATAACAGGACAGTGTTTAATCACTCGTGATAATCTATAACGGAAGAAAATCTGAAAATCACACAGACGCACGCACTCAGAAGCCCCACAGGTGGTGCAGTGGAAAAGAACCTGCCTGGCAATGCAGGAGACACGGCACACGTGGGTTCAGCCCTGGGTCGGGAAGGTGCCCTGGAGGAGGAGACGGCGCCCGCTCCAGCTCTTGCCTGGGAAATCCCGGGGACAGAGGAGCCTGGCAGGCTACAGCCCGTGGGGCTGCACAAGAGTCAGACAGGACTGAGTAACGACGACAGAAATCAAAACCGTAGGGAACTCGCACAAGACAGAGATACAGTGACGTGGACCAGGACAGAAAGCCAGAAACGAGCCCTCTCTATCGTCAACCAACCCACAACAGGGTGGCAAGAATATACACTGGAGAAAAGACGATGCCTTCGATCAGTAGTGCTGTGAAAACTGGACTACCACTTGCAAAAGAAAAAAAAAAGAAATTAGAACATTCTCTAACACCACACAGAAAACTAAAATAGTTTAAAGACCTAAATGTAAGACTGGATACTATAAAACTCCTAGAGCAAAATATAGAATAATCATGGACATAAACCACAGCAATATCTTTTTGGTGCTGTCTCCTCTGATCAGTTCAGTCGCTCAGTCGTGACCGCATGGACGGCAGCACACCAGGCTTCCCTGTCCATCACCAACTCCCGAAGCTTGCTCAAACACATGCCCATCGAGTTGATGATGCCATCCAGCCATCTCATCCTGTCGTCCCCTTCTCCCGCCTTCAATCTTTCCACCATTAGGGTCTTTTCCAATGAGGCAGTTCTTCCCAACAGGTAGCCAAAGTATTGGAGTTTCAGCATCAGTCCTTCCAGTGAATATTCAGGGTTGATCTCCTTTAGGATGGGCTGCTGGTTGCATCTCCTTGCAGCCCAAGGGACTCTCAAGAGTCTTCTCCAACACCACAGTTCAAAAGCATCAATTCTTTGGCACTCAGCTTTCTTTATATTCCAACTCTCATATCCATACATGACCACTGGAAAAGCCATAGCCTTGACTAGATGGACCTTTGTTGGCAAATGATGTCTCTGCTTTTTAATATGCTCTCTAGGTTGATCATAGCTTTTCTTCCAAGGAGTAAGCATCTTTTAATTTCATGGCTGCAGTCACCATACGCAGTGATTTCGGAGCCCAAGAAAATAAAGTCTCACTGTTTCCACTGCTTCCCCATCTATTTGCCATGAAGTGATGGGACCAGATGCCATGATCTTAGTTTCCTGAATGTTGAGCTTTAAGCCAACTTTTTCGCTTGTCTTTCACTTTCATCAAGAGGCTCTTTAATTATTTTTCACTTTCTGCCCAAAGGGTGATGTCCTCTACATATCTGAGGTTGGTATTTCTCCAGGCAATCTTGATTCCAGCTTATGCTTCATCCTGCCCAACATTTCACATGACGTACTCCGCATATAAGTTAAGTAAGCAAGGTGACAATATACAGTCTTGATGTACTCCTTTCCCGATTTGCAACCAGTCTGCTGTTCCATGTCCAGTTCTGTTATTTCTTGACCTGCATACAGATTTCTCAGGAAGCAGGCCAGCTGTCTGCTAGTCCCATCTCTTGAAGAATTTTCCACAGTTTGTTGGGATTCTCACAGTCAAAGGCTTTGGTGTAGTATATAAAGCAGAAGTAGATGTTTTTTCTGGAACTCTCTTGCTTTTTCAGTGATCCAGTAGATGTTGGCAATTTGATCTTTGGTTCCTCTGCCTTTTCTAAAACCAGCTTGAACATCAGGAAGTTCACGGTTCCCGTATTGCTGAAGCCTGGCTTGGAGAGTTTTGAGCATTACTTTACTAGCGTGTGAGATGAGTGCAATTGTGCAGTAGTTTGAGCATTCTTTGGCATTGCATTGGAATGAAAACTGACCTTTTCCAGTCCTGTGGCCACTGCTGAGTTTTCCAAATCTGCTGGCATATTGAGGGCACCACTTTCACAGCTTCATCTTTCAGGATTTGAAACAGCTCAACTGGAATTCCATCACCTCCATTAGCTTTGTTTGTAGTGATGCTTTCTAAGGCCCACTTGACTTCACATTCCAGGATGTCTGGCTCTAGGTGAGTGATCACACCATCGTGATTATCTGGGTCGTGATATTTTTTGTACAGTTCTGTGTATTTTTGCCACCTCTTCTTAATATCTTCTGCTTCTGCTAGGTCCATACCATTTCTGTCCTTTATTGAGCCCATCTTTGCATGAAATGTTCCCTTGGTATCTCCAATTTTCTTGAAGAGATCTCTGGTCTTTCCCATTCTGTTCTTTTCCTCTATTTCTTTGCACTGATGACTGAAGAAGGCTTCTCTCTCCTTGCTATTCTTTGGAACTCTGCATTCAAATGGGTATATCTTTTCTTTTCTCCTTTGCCGTTCACTTCTCTTTTCTCAGCTATTTGTAAGGCCTCCTCAGACAACCATTTTACCTTTTTGCATTTCTTTCTCTTGGGGATGGACTTGATCACTGCCTCCTGTATAATGTCATGAACCTCCATCCATAGTTCATCAGGCACTCTATCTATCAGCTCTAGTCCCTTAAATCTATTTCTCACTTCCACTTTATAATCAAAAGGGATTTGATTTAGGTTATACCTGAATGGTCTAGCGGTTTCCCCTACTTTCTTCAATTTTAGTCTGAATTTTGCAATAAGGAGTTCATGATCTGAGACATAGTCAGGTTCTCGTCTTGTTTTTGCTGACTGTATAGAGCTTCTCCATCTTTGGCTGCAAAGAATATAATCAATCTGATTTCGGTGTTGGCCACCTGGTGATGTCCGTGTGCAGAGTCTTGTGTTGTGGGAAGAGGGTGTTTGCTGTGACCAGTGTGTTCTCTTGGCAGAACTCCGTTAGTGTCTGCCCTGCTTCATGCTGGACTCAAAGGCTAAACTTGCCTGTTACTCCAGGTGTCTCTTGACTTTCTGCTTTTGCATTCCAGTCCCCTATGATGAAAAGGACATCTTTTTTAGGTATTAGTTCTAGATGGTCTTGTAGGTCTTCATAGAACTGTTCAACTTCAGCTTCTTCAGCATTACTGGTTGGGGCATAGACTTGGATAACTGTGATATTGAATGGTTTGCCTTGGAATTGAACAGAGATCATTCTGCTGTTTTGAGATTGCATCCAGGTACTGCATTTCAGACTCTTTTGTTGACTATGAGGACTATTCCATTTCTTCTAAGGGATTCTTGCCCGCAGTAGTAGATATAATGGTCATCTGAATTAAATTTTCCCATTCTGGTCCGTTTTAGCTCACCGATTCCTTAAATGTCAATGTTCATTCTTGCCATCTCTGGTCTGACCACTTCCCATTCACCTTGATTTATGAACCTAACATTCCAGGTTCCTTTGCAGTATTGTGTTTCACAGCATTGGATTTTACTTCTATCACCAGTCACAGCCACAGCTGGGCGTTGTTTTTTCTCTGACTCTCTCTCTTCATTCTTTCTGGAGTTACTTCTCCTCTCTTCTCCAGTAGCATATTGGCCTGGGGAGCTCCTCTTTCATGTTACATCTTTTTGCCTATTCATACTTTTAATGGGGTCCTCAAGGAAAGTATACTGGTTTGCCGTCCCCTTCTCCAGTGGACCACATTTTGTCAGAACTCTCCACTATGACCTGTCCATCTTGGGTGGCCCTACATGGCCTGGCTTATAGTTTCACTGAGTTAGCCAAGGCTGTGGTCCATGTGATCAATTTGATTAGTCTTCTGTGATTGTGGTTTTCATTCTGTTGGTCCTCTGATGGATAAGGATAAGAGGCTTATGGAAGCTTTCTGATGGGAGAGGCTGACTGGGGAAAACTAGGTGTTGTCCTGATGGGTGGGGCCATGCTCAGTAAACTTTAATCCAATTTTCTGTTGATGGGTGGGGTTGTGTTCCTTCCCTGAGACCAAAGTATGGTGGAGGTAAGGAAGATAATGGTGACCTTCTTCAAAAGGTCTTGTCCATGAACTGTTGTTTTCTGTGCCCCTGACCCTGCAGCAGGCCACTGCCAACCCACGCCTCTGCCAGAGGCTCCTGGACACTCCCAGGCTAGTCTGGGTCAGTTTCTTGTGGGTTCACTGTTTCTTTCTCCTGGGAGAAATCAACTACACTTCAATTAAAAAAAAAAAAAGACAACCCTGCCCCCTAAAAATACATGGAAATGCTGGATAAAAATGCACTGAATTTAAGGATATATCTGGATTTACAAGGAAGAATTAGGCAACCTTGAAGTGACATAAAAGGAAATTTTAAACAACGTCACCAACACTGGTACTAGTTCTTGTTCAGTCTGGGAAAGGTGATATCTCCATAATTAAGGGGCTTAGGTTTTAATATATCTGTGAATTGATGAAAACAGGCTGTGACCCCGTTCCATCCTCTGACATATAAAGCCAGAATCCATAAAGGTCTATACATACTAGGGAGAGCACGGCAGACAGGCTTCCTAGAAGCTGAAGCCCGGGAGCTTCACCCCGGCTTGGTCTTCAAGTTTACTTTCCCTGCCTCGTCCAGGAACCGCAAACCAAATCCCCCAGTGTCACAAAGTAAAAACTGGTTCTTAGATGATACCTGCAGGGCTTCTGATGAAAGATAAAATCAGTCTGTAGGGATGGTACACTGTGGGCAACCAAAATTTTGGACAACCTAAGTCCATAAATTTTCCTCAAAAAAAAAAAAAAATCCAGTGAAAGATGAGCTCACAAAAAGCTGGGAAATATGGGCAACCAAATCATATTAAAAAGTCGGATGATCAAATATCAGGGTTAGCCACCTAATGTGAGAAAACCCCCATACTCTCAAAGAAAACACACATTTAAGGAGAAGGAAACAAGGGGCTGGCTAAACAGACCGTGAAACAGCCAAGAACAGAGTGGACTAGAAAACAGAGCCGATGGAATTTTACAGAAAGAACGAAAGAGACGGAAATAGGGAAGAGCCAGGACAGACCCACAGTGTGGACTGCCTCGGAGCCGAGCATCTGTGCACTGGACTATTCTGAATGCTAAGAACCGTGCCTAATGCTGCTGGCACAGTTGATGCTGAGTATTAGTTAAAGCCCAATAATTATCAGAAGTTAGGAGAGAATGAGGAAAAGGTAATTTTTAATGAACTAAGAATTTTTCTTACAATGAAAAGCATGAATATTTATAATCAGTTGAATGCCAAGCATGATGAATTATGCTCCACGTGTCCCCATGAATGCATACCAACTGCAGGACTTCTTGGCCCACTGTAAGTGAGGAAACTGGACTGACTATAATGACCGCTTTTATAAAGTGGGCAATAGATATTACAGGTTTAAGATCCTAGACAGAAGGAAATGAGGAGAGTGGACCCTATTTTCAGCCCATATTTCTTCCCCAGGGAGTTTCCCTAGGAAAGCAGAGGGAGTCCAGAGTTCAGTGTGATCACTGGGTTAAGGAGACAGAGACGGGAAGTTTCCAGGAAGCAAGAAGTTGCGAACAAAGTGTTGGAGAGGAAGGAGCCATGCAGGGGAAAGGTTCCAGAATTCTGCTCAGGGATCCCTGAATCTCAGTTGAATACTAATCTGCCGTGTGTGGGAGGAAACTTCATGAAGCCAGGGAAAGAACAGCTGTAAGGCAAAGAACAATCATGTGAGCCAAATCACTGTCAGGGTTTACACGGGGTAGGAGCCCTTCATGTGCTCAGCAGCCAGAAGGGACAAACCTGATCCCTAACAGATGCCACGCGGCATGCAGTGGAGACCTTAGATGCTTCCCATTTACTACTGGGGCTAAGGGAGCCTAGAGGAAAAGGGGTCCTAGACCTGCCCACAAAGCCTAAAACCAAGCTCATGGAGGATCAAGCTGATCTCCAAGGAATTTAATTGCCCAACAAAGTTCAAAACTCTGTTTGAAGACCTGTAATAAAATATAGCTTATACAGATGTTAAATTCCCAATGTACAATATCCAATAAAAAAATTGAGATGTATGAAGCCAGAAACTGTGGTACATAACTAAAAGAGAAATTTGCCAATAAAACTGATCCAGAAATGAGATAATTACCAGAAAAGGATATTAACACGTCTTTTTAAACATAAATATGCTTAAGGATATGAAACCATGAATATACCGAGGAATGAAATAGAACGTATATAAACAAGACCCACATGGAGTTTCTAAAGGTGAAAACATGCAGTATCAGTCAGTTCCCTTCAGTGGATGGGGTCAATAAGAGATTTGACACAGCAGAAAATACAGGCAAACTTGAAGACGACACCCAGAATGAGGCACAAAGGGAAACGTGACCGAACGTCACAAACAAAACTAGAGCACATCTTGAAGTAAATGGGAGTGAAAATGCAACATTTCAAACTTGTGAGATGTAGCTAATGCAGTGCTTAAAAGAAAAACTACTAATTCCCACCAGTGTCAGGAATGAGAGAGGACAAAATTAGAGCTCTTTCGTGCAAGACGTTAAAAGGATGAGGAGATTATAAACATCATTCCCATGTATTTGATAACTTAGATGAAACGAATACTTTGTGTTACACAAAGTAGCAAAACTGAAGAAATTAAAACCTAAACATCTTTTTTATCAAGTTAAAAAAAACACATAAAGACTGAGGAAAGAGGTTCTAACCCATGTAAATAAAGACAAGGAACAGAACCTAGCATATGGAAGAGCCCATACTGTGTATCAAGGAACAGACACTCCAGTGGAGGAGGAGGCAGCTTTCAGTTGCACGAGCAGCGCACGGAAGCAGTGAGAAGGACCTCGACACTTGAGTTGTCACAAGTGATGAACTCAGTGAGAGAAAATCTCACAAGTAATTAGAAATTGTGTCGCATTCACAGGCTTGGCTAGTTTAAACGCTCAGTAATACAAGTGATCACACGCGGGGAGCCTGGAACTTGTGAACTGCTGTTAGGGACAGCGGCCAAGGTGGTGGAGGAGAAAGGCCACAAGCTCACCCGTCACAAGCAGGCCGAGATCACACGTACCTGCAGCATAGCCTCAAAGAACAAGGCTGGAACCTCAAGGTGACAGCTTCGACAGCTAAAGACAGAAAGAAGGAACCACAACAAGGCGTACCTGTCTCATGAGATAATCAAATCTGACATGCCCTGGGTGGGTGACCCACAGGCTAGAGAATAATTCTATCATAGAAGCTCTCCCACAGGACTGAGAGTTCTGAGCCCCACGTCAGGTTCCCAGTCTGGGGGGCTGGCACTAGGAAGACGAGCCCCCAGAGTATTTGGTTTTGAAGAGCAGCAGGACTTGATTGCAAGAGTTCCACAAGGCTGGGGGAAACAGACTCTATTCTTGGGAGGGCTTACAGGAGATTTTTATCTTTTTTTTCTTTTGTAATTTACTTATCTTTGTCTATGCCTTAGGAAGCATCACTACAAACAAAGCTAGTGGAGGTGATGGAATTCCAGTTGAGCTATTTTAAATCCTAAAAGATGATGCTGTGAAAGTGCTGCACTCAATATGCCAGCAAATTTGGAAAACTCAGCAGTGGCCACAGGACTAGAAAAGGTCAATTTTCATTCCAATCCCAAAGAAAGACAATGTAAAAGAATGCTCAAACTACCGCACAATTGCACTCATCTCATATGCTAGTAGAGTAATCTCAAAATTCTCCAAGCCAGGCTTCAGTAATGTGTGAACTGTCAACTTCTGGATGTTCAAGCTGGATTTAGAAAAGGCAGAGGAACCAGAAATCAAATTGTCAACATCCACTGCATCATCAAAAAAGCAAAAGAATTCCATAAAAACATCTGCTTTATTTATTACATCAAAGCCACTGACTGTGTAGATCACAACAAACTATGGAAAATTCTTCAAAAGATGGGAATACTGGGCTAACTTACCTGCCCTTCTGTGAAATCTGTATGCAGGTCAGGAAGCAACAGTTAGAACTGCACATGGAACGACAGACTGGTTCCAAATCAGGAAAGGATACATCAAAAATTTCTCGTCAGAAGTTCGAGAAAATATTTGAAAAGATAGTAACTGAAAAATGAACACTTTCCTAACCTGGGAAAAGAAATAGTGAACCAAATCCAGGAGTACAGCGTCTGATACAGGACAAACCAAAGAGGAGAACACGAAGACACACTGTAATCAAAATGATAAGAATTAAAAATAAAGTGCTAAATGCAGCAAGGGAAAAGCAATGAATTACTTATGAAAGAATCCCCCAGAACATGACCAGCTGCTGTTTCACTCACAAACGAAAAACACAGAAAAAGCATCTGACAAAATCCAACACTCGTTTACGATAGAAACTCTCCAGAAAGTGGGCACAGAGGGAACCTACCTCAACATACCAGAGGCCATATATGACAGTCACAGCTACTTACATACTCAAATGGTGAAGAGTTGAAAGCCTTCTCTCCAGTATCAGAAACAAGGATGCCCACTCTGGCCACTATTTTGGGGGCTGCACCACCTGGCATGTGAACTTCACTGACCAGGACTTGTCCCCTACGCTGTAAACAGTCTTAACCACTGGACCAGCAGGGAAGTCCTCTTGCCACTTGTATTCAATATAGTTTTGGAAGCCTGAGGCGAAGCAACCAGAGGGAAAAAGAGAAAGAATCCAACTGCAAAAGGAAGAAGACTGTCACTGTTTGCAGACGACATGATATTTTACAGAGAAATCCTAACATGCCATGAGAAAACTACTATAGCTCATCAATGAATTTGGTAAAGTTGCATGATACAAAAATTAACATGTTAGAAATCTGTTATATTTCTATAAACAACAAATTATCAGAGAAATTAAGGGGGCAATCTAATTTATAATTGTATAAAAAAGAAGAACATACCTAGGAATAAACCTACCTAACAACTTGCACTTCAAAGATAGTATCTTATAGTTTTTACTCAGCTGTTAAAGAGAATGAAAGAATGCCATTCGTAGCAACACGGATGGACCTAGAGATTATCACACTCAGTGAAGTCAGACATACAAATATCATGTGAGATCACTTGTATGTGGAATCCAAAAAATGATACAGGGACTTCCCTGTGGTCCAGTGGCCAAGACTCCATGCTCCCAACGCAGGTGGCCTGGGTCTGATCCCTGGTCAGGGAACTGGGTCTTACGTGCTGTAACTAAAGCTTGTTAGCAGGAGGTCCTGCATGCTGCAGCTAAGACCTGGAACAGCCAAATAAATAAATATTTAAAAAGTAATACAAATGAACTTATTTATAAAACAGAAATAGGCTCAAAGAAAACAAACTCATGGTTACTGAAAGGGAAAGGTGAGGGACGGAGGATTACCAGATACGCACTACATATAAAACAGATGAACAAGGACCTCCTGTATAGCACAGGGAGTCTATTCAGGATTTTACAATAACCTCTAAGAAGAATCTCCATTATAGGTTATACATAAGTGAATGACTTTGCTGTTTATTTACCAGAAGCTAACATAGCATTGTAAATCAAGTATACTACAAAAAGTAAACATATTTAAGTTTTAAAAAATTGTTGTTTAGAAAATGACATACTCGTTTTATCAGAAGAGCAGCCCTACTTTTAGGTACTAACTCCCTGGAAACTTATTTATTCATATAAGAACACAGAATATTCAGTGAAGCACTAATTTATAATAATGACAAAGTGGAAGCCAACTGTTTCTGAAAAGAAGAGGAAGTCTAGGTTATATAATAAAGTTTTGTACACCAAGCAAAATAAACTACATCTGCCAACATGGACAAATCTAAAAACAGTGTTGAGTAAAAAGTTGTTAAAAGACGTATACAACATTCATGTAAAAATGTTAAAATACAAAGCAATTTTAATAGCCTGTGGATAAGCACTACGACAAGAATAAAGAAACAGTGAAATATGGAACTATAGAAGTACAGGGTTTCCCTGGTGGTCCAGGGGATACAGGTTCGACCCCTGGTCCAGGAAGGTTCCACATGCTGAGGAGCCACTAGTACCACCGCTGAAGCCCACGGGCCCTGGAGCCAGCGAGCCACAAACACGGCTGGCGCGCTGCTGCTGCCGAGGCTCGCACACCGAGAGCCAGCGCTCGGCAGCAAGAGGGGCCGCTGCAGGGAACGCCCATGCACCGCAGCAGAGAGCAGAGAAACTAGAGAAAGTCCACGTGGCAACGGAGACCCAGCAGGGCCAGAGGTAAATGAAACCATTAAATTCAGAATAATCGAGTCTGGAGATGAAGGGAAGGCGAGGATAAAGGTAGATCGAAAAATGTCAGAAGAGAAAGATCCATGAAGTAATTAACAGGAAAGGCAGTCAGTGGCGAAGAGCAGGAGTTGGCAAGCTTTGGGGGTAAAGGGTTGAGAGTAAATATTTTAGACTTTGCAAGCTTAAGGGATTAAAATAAATTAATAGCAAGGTTTTGATTTAAAGAAAAAAAGCATCTTTACCTTGCAGACCATGCAAAAGCAGACTGTGTTAAAAACAGTAATTTTTGATTTAAAGAAAAATATACTTTATAAAAAAACATTCTTTTTCACTGAATGCACTTTTATTACTAAGACAGAAACAAGTTTTATTTGGACCTGCAGGCTGCATGCTGCTGGCGTAGAAGAGCCTCCAGTCCAGCAGGACTTTCTGGAGCGACAGGAATGGGCCATCTCTGTGTTGTCCCCAGTGTGGTAACGAGTCATCTGTGGCTACTGAGCACTTGCAATGCAGCAGCTATGACTGGGAAGTTAAGCTTTAAAAACTGTACTGAATCCTAAGAGCCATCCTAGAGTTTGAATGAATTCAAACAGCAAGTGGAAGGGCAGTAGCTGAATAAACAAAGTGGAAAAAGAAGACTGTGGTGGCAGAGTAGGGCACGTGAGCCTGTGACTCCATCAGGGGCAGGCAAGTCTGGGCTGACTTGCACGGAGCGCAGGCGGGCGTGGAGGTGCAGTAGAGAGCTCGAGGTCAGGGCTGAAGAGGCAGCTGGGACAGACACTGCCATGGGAGGCTCCCGTGAGGAGAGGAAAGAGAAGAGACTCGTGAGGATGGCACTGTGACCTGGGCGACGACCCCGGGAAAGCCAAGGTTTGGGGGAAAAACGTCCAGGGAGGGTGAGAGCAGTGGCGGCTGGAGGCAGAGACGACCAGAGACAGGATGCATCTGTATTTAAAGAGTGGAAAGAACAAGCGCACTGTCTCATACAAACTTTATTGCTCTCTAGACACGAATCAAAATTTATAGACATATATAAAAGTGTGAGCTTCAAACTCTCAGAAGTGAACTCTCATTGAATTTACTTTTTTCTTAGAAAGGTAGATTCTATTCTTTAATTAGGAACCTTGAGGAAATGAAGTCACACCAGGATTTACAGGCAGAGGCAGAGACCCCAAGCTAGCCGATCCTCCCTGGGCAGGCTGGAGCAGTTAAACCAGGCCAGACCCACTCCAGCGCGGGCTGCCGTCTACTCTCCACATCGGGGTCCCAGGTTGGCTGGGTCGCAAACTGGCTTCACGTCACCTGAGGCCCTGACCCGAGTGAGTTCACGGCTTCGGGTTTGAGCACGTGTCACTTCTGCCGCCGGAGTGTCCCTCAGCCGTGGACTTAGGAATTTTATCAGATGGACAGAAATGGCCTTGCCTTTCACACATTCAGCATCTGGCATTTCTGACTAAACAAGGCACTATTCTGACAGGCCATGACACAATGATTTGTGGCTTTGCTAACGCATCGCTTTCAACAACAGGCATGTAGCGCTGTGGGTATAGAGGCAGTCGCTTGCCCAGTCTCTGAGCCTAAGCAACCTCCAGTTCTCTAATCACCATCTCATACACATTTTGTCTGAAAAAATCAAATACAGCGATGGTATAAGGAACCCACAAACAGCTTAGTGCATACTCCGCTATGAATGACAAGGGTTCATTTTATTCAAACACTGTACAAAGAGGTTCAAAAGATCTTCAGTCTGTCTTCAAAAATTCATTCAAAAAAGATGCCTTATAATGAAAACATCTTAATTTGAAGAAACATGACTAATTTCCCAATGTTGGTATAAGATACATCAAGTAAACTTTAGGCAATATAAAAGAATCTAAACTATGACAGTGCTTCAGTCCAGTTATTTATAGCTAGAAGAAAAATAAACCAATGTATCAAAGGTCTAAGAAGACACATCACTTCTGAAGCACAGTTTTGAAGACATGGTCATGATCTATAGTCTTGTCAAGAGAATATTCTACAGCAACAGTTCAACCATCTGAATACTGTTACATATTCCCTCTTGGCGCCACAGAATCGGGTGTAGGATGAATTTCAATGGCATCAAACACAGGCTTCATTGTACTTGCGTCACGTTTTTTTTTTTAGAACAGTGTCTGGAATCTTTTTTCTGCTTGAAAATAGGCGAATTCAAGAAACACAAATCTGTGAAAGGGTCCCCTCTCCTCAGCTTCCTGTAAGAGCAAAGAGAACTCTTAAGCATGGCGATAAGCATCCCAGGACTAGCTCACTCTTCAGTGTATGCAGATCATGCCACTGTTAATACTCTCACTTCAGGGCTTCATCAAAATGGTGTATTTCAAACAAGGCTCACCCTTTAAGGAAGCGCTGCAACCTTACTCTCCCAGGTGTGTCATTAAAAGCCAAATACTTACGAAGCGAGCGTGGGCTCCTTATAGCTCACGACGGCGGCGGTGCACCGGCGTTTACGTAAAGACACTGGTGGGCTTTCGACGTTCTTCTTTGGAGAAAGAGAGAGCTTTCTGGTTTTCATCACAGGATACAAAGGGACATTCGTGATATCCTTCAGGCTAAAAGGAGGCGACTGGTGAGTTTCAGGCAGTGCACCTACAAAAACAACTTTTATTGAGGACGGTTCCAAAACCCAGACAGACACAGGGACGAAAGCCACGTGATCACACACCTTCAGTGCACCCAAAATCTGCAGAGGACTCATTCTACAAGGCCATCCTCACCCTGACACCAAGATCAGACAAAGATACCATGGAAAAAGAAAACCACAGGCCAATATCACTGATGAACACAGATGCAAAAATCCTCCACAAAATTCTAGCAAACAGAATCCAACAATACTTTGAAAGGATCAGGCCTTCCTGGTGGCTCCTGTAATGCAGGAGACGCAGGTTCAATCCCTGAGTGGGGAAGAGCCCCTGGAGGAGGAAATGGCAACCTATTTACGATAAGAAACTCTCCAGAAAGCAGGCTTAGAAGGAACACACCTCAACATAATAAAGGCCATATACAACAAACCCACAGCAAACATCATTCTCAACAGTGAGAAACTGACAGCGTTCCCTCTAATATCGGGAACGAGACAGGCTGCCCATTCTCGCCATGACTGTTCAACATACGTGTGGAAGTTCTGGCCACAGCAATCAGAGAGGAAAAAGAAATAAACCCAAGTGAGAAGAGCAGTAAAACTCTATTTGCAGGGAGATGATACTATACATGGAAAACCCTAAAGATTCCACCATAAAATTACTAGAGCTAATCAATGAATATAGAAAGTTGTAGGATAAAAAAGTAGCACAGAAATCCCTTGAATTCATACACACTAACAATGAAAAATCAGAAAGAGAAATTAAGGAAACAATTCCATTCACCACTGCAATGAAAAGAATACCGAGGAATAAACCTACCTAAGGAAACAAAAGTCCTGTCCTGCAAAAAACTGTAACACTGACGAATGAAATCGGAGATGACACACACAGATGGAGACACAGCCTGCGCTTGGGTCAGAAGAGCAATGTGAGAGACGACTATACTGCCCACAGTGATCCGAGCCTACGCCCCAACCAGTAACGCTGAAGAAGCTGAAGTTGAACAGTTCTATGAAGACCTACAGGACCTTTTAGAACTAACACCCAAAAAAGATGTCCTTTTCATAGGGGACTGGAATGCAAAAGTAGGAAGTCAAGAAACACCTGGAGTAACGGGCAAATTTGGCCTTGGAATGCGGAATGAAGCAGGGCAAAGACTAAATGAGTATTGCCAAGAGAAGGCATTGGTCATAGCAAACACCCTCTTCCAACAACACAAGAGAAGACTCTACACATGGACATCACCAGATGGTCAACACTGAAATCAGACTGATTGTATTCCTTACAGCCAAAGATGGAGAAGCCCTATACAGTCAACAAAAACAGGACTGGGAGCTGACTGTGGCTCAGATCATGAACTCCTTATTGCCAAATTCAGACTTAAATTGAAGAAAGTAGGGAAAACCGCTAGACCATTCAGGTATGACCTAAATCAAATCCCTTATACAGTGGAAGTGAGAAATAGATTTAAGGGCCTAGATCTGATAGAAAGAGTGCCTGATGAACTATGGAATGAGGTTCGTGACATTGTACAGGAGACAGGGATCAAGACCATCCCCATGGAAAAGAAATGCAAAAAAGCAAAATGGCTGTCTGGGGAGGCCTTACAAATAGCTGTGAAAAGAAGAGAGGCAAAAAACAAAGGAGAAAAGGAAAGATATAAGCATCTGAATGCAGAGTTCCAAAGAATAGCAACAAGAGATAAGAAAGCCTTCTTCAGCGATCAATGCAAAGAAATACAGGAAAACAACAGAATGGGAAAGACTAGAGATCTCTGCAAGAAAATTAGAGATACCAAGGGAACATTTCATGCAAAGATGGGCTCGATCAAGGACAGAAATGGTCTGGACCTAACAGAAGCAGAAGATATTAAGAAGAGGTGGCAAGACTAAACAGAAGAACTGTATAAAAAAGATCTTCACGACCTGGATAATCATGATGGTGTGATCACTCATCTAGAGCCAGACATCCTGGAATGTGAAGTCAAGTGGGTCTTAGGAAGCATCACTACGAACAAAGCTAGTGGAGGTGATGGAATTCCAGTTGAGCTGTTTCAAATCCTGAAAGATGCTGCTGTGAAAGTGCTGCACTCAATATGCCAGCAAATTTGTAAAACTCAGCAGTGGCCACAGCACTGGAAAAGGTCAGTTTTCATTCCAATTCCAAAGAAAGGCAATGCCAAAGAATCCTCAAACTACCGCACAATTGCACTCATCTCACATGCTAGTAAAGTAACGCTCAAAATTCTTCAGCAATACGTGAACTGTGAACTTCCTGATGTTCAAGCTGGTTTTAGAAAAGGCAGAGGAACCAGAGATCAAATTGCCAACATCCGCTGGATCATGGAGAAAGCAAGAGAGTTCCAGAAAAACATCTATTTCTGCTTTATTGACTATGCCAAAGCCTTTGACTGTGTGGATCACAATCAACTGTGGAAAATTCTGAAGGAGATGGGAATACCAGCCCACCTAACCTGCCTCTTGAGAAATCTGTATGCAGGTCAGGAAGCAACAGTTAGAACTGGACATGGAACAACAGACTGGTTCCAAATAGGAAAAGGAGTACATCAAGGCTGGATATTGTCACCCTGCTTATTTAACGTCTATGCAGAGTACATCAGGAGAAATGCTGGACTGGAAGAAACACAAGCTGGAATCAAGACTGCTGGGAGAAATATCAATAACTTCAGATATGCGGATGACACAACCCTTATGGCAGAAAGTGAAGAGGAACTAAAAAGCCTCTTGATGAGAGTGAAAGAGGAGGGTGAAAAAGTTGGCTTAAAGCTCAACATTCAGAAAACTAAGATGATGGCATCTGGTCCCATCACTTCATGGGAAATAGATGTGGAAACAGTGTCAAGACTTTATTTTGGGGGGCTCCAAAATCACTGCAGATGGTGACTGCAGCCATGAAATTAAAAGACGCTTACTCCTTGGAAGAAAAGTTATGACCAACTTAGATAGCATATTCAAAAGTAGAGACATTACTTTGCCGACTGAGGTCCGTCTAGTCAAGGCTATGGTTTTTCCTGTGGTCATGTATGGATGTGAGAGTTGGACTGTGAAGAAGGCTGAGCGCCAAAGAATTGATGCTTTTGAACTCTGGTGTTGGAGAAGACTCTTGAGAGTCCCTTGGACTGCAAGGAGATCCAACCAGTCCATTCTGAAGGAGATCGGCCCTGGGATTCCTTTGGAAGGAATGATGCTAAAGCTGAAGCTCCAGTACTTTGGCCACCTCATGCAAAGAGTTGACTCATTGGAAAAGACTGTGACGCTGGGAGGGATTGGGGGCGGGAGGAGAAGGGGACGACAGCATGAGATGGCTGGATGGCATCATGGACTCGATGGACGTGAGTCTGAGTGAACTCCAGGAGTTTGTGATGGACAGGGAGGCCTGGCGTGCTGCGATTCATGGGGTCGCAGAGTCGAACACGACTGAGCAACTGAACTGAACTGAACTACCATTTTTATTTTCCACAGAACAGAAAATTTCATAATTTATATGGAAACACAAAAGTCCCCAAATAGCCAAAGCGATCTTGAGAAAGAAGAATGGAGCTGGAAGAATCAACCTTCTTGACTTCAGACTATACTACAAAACTACAGCCATTCAAGCCAATACGGTCAGTCAGTTCAGTTCAGTCAAACCTACGCACCCATGGGTACCTCTTTCTGACAAAGGAGGCAAGAATACACAATAGAGAAAAGATAGCCTCTTCAACAAGTGGTGCTGGGAAAACCTGACAGCGACATGTAAAAGAATGAAACTAGAACACCTTCTAATACCATCTGTCCATGGGATTCTCCAGGCAAGCATACTGGAGTGGATCACCGTTTCCTTCTCCAGAGGATCTCCCTGACACAGGGATCAAATCCAGGTTTCTCAGCTTGCCGGCAGATTCTTTTGTCTGAGCCACCAGGGAAGCCCTTCTAATACCATACAAATAAAATACACTCAAACTAGATTAAAGATTTAAATATAAGGCCACAAAGTATAAAGCTCTTAGAGGAAAATATAGGCAGTACACTCATTGACATACATCACAGCAAGATCCTCTGTGACCCACTTCCTAGAGTAATGGAAATAAAAACAAAAGTAAACAAATGGGACTTAATAAAACTTAAAAGCTTTTGCACAGCAAAGTGAGTCACTCAGTTGTGTCCGACTCTTTGTGACCCCATGGAGTTCTCCAGGCCAGAATACTGGAGTGGGTAACCATTCCCTTCTCCAGGGGATCTTCCTAACCCAGGTCTCCTGTGCTGCAGGCAGATTCTTTACCAGCTGAGCCACCAGGGAAGCCCAAGAATACTGGAGGATGTAGCCTATCCCTTCTCCAGGCGATCTTTCTGACCCAGGAATCAAACCAGGGTCACCTGCATTGCAGGAGGATTGTTTACCAGCTGAGCTACCAGGGAAGCCCTCTGAAGGGCATAGCAATGGACACGATAAACGAGATTAAAAGACAACCCTCAGAATGAGAAAAAATAATTGCAAACAAAACTGACAAAGGATTAATCTGCAAAATATACAAGCAGCTCACACAGCTCAATACCAGAAAAACAGAAGACCTAAACAGACTTTCCTCTAAAGACGACATAAACAGATGGCCAGCAAACACATGAGAAGATTCTCGACATGCTCATGATCAGAGTGCGGTATCACCGCACACCAGGCAGCAAGGCCATCATTAAAAAAATCTACAACCAATACATTCTGCAGAGATGTGGAGAAAAGGGAGCCCTCTTGCACTGTTGGGAATGTAACCTGACACAGCCACATACAAAGAGCAGTATGGAGCCTGCTTTAAAAACTGGGGACAGAGCTACCACATGATCCAGCAGTCCCACTAGCGGGCTACACCCTGAGGAAACCGTGACTGGGAAAGAGATGCGTGCACCCCAGCGTCACCGCAGCACCTTCTGCAGCAGCCGACATGTTCACCAACAGACGGATGGACGCAGAAACTGTGGTGCAAGAGGATGCTGGGAAGGTGCTGCACTCAGTATGCCAGCAAACTTGGAAAACTCAGCCGTGGCCACAGGACTGGAGGAGGTCAGTTTTCATTCCTATCCCAAAGAAAGGTAATGCCAGAGAATGCTCAAACTACCGCACAATTGCACTCATCTCACACACTGGTAAAGTAATGCTCAAAATTCTCCAAGCCAGGCTTCAGCAATACCCGAACCATGAACTTCCTGATGTTCAAGCTGGTTTTAGAAAAGGCAGGGGAACCAGAGATCAAATTGCCAACATCCACTGGATCATCGAAAAAGCAAGAGAGTTCCAGAAAAACATCTATTTCTGCTTTATTGGCTATGCCAAAGCCTTTGACTGTGTGGATCACAATCAACTGTAGAAAATTCTGAAAGAGATGGGAATACCAGACCACCTGACCTGCCTCTTGAGAAACCTGTATGCAGGTCAGGAAGCAACAGTTAGAACTGGACATGGAACAACAGACTGTTTCCAAATAGGAAAGGGGGTATGTCAAGGCTGGATATTGTCACCCTGCTTATTTAACTTCTATGCAGAGTACATCATGAGAAACACAGGGATGAAAGAAGCACAAGCTGGAATCAAGATTGCCAGGAGAAATATCAATCACCTCAGATATGCAGATGACACCACCCTTATGGCAGAACGAGAAGAGGAACTAAAAAGCCTCTTGATGAAAGTGAAAGAGGAGGGTGAAAAAGTTGGCTTAAAGCTCAACCTTCAGAAAATGAAGATCATGGCATCTGGTCCCATCACTTCATGGGAAATAGATGGGGAAACAGTGGAAACAGTGTCAGACTTTATTTTGGGGGGCTCCAAAATCACTGCAGATGGTGACTGCAGCCATGAAATTAAAAGACGCTTACTCCTTGGAAGGAAAGTTATGACAATCTAGACAGCATATTAAAAAGCAGAGACGTTACTTTGCCAACAAAGGTCCATCTCGTCAAGGCTGTGGTTTTTCCAGTGGTCACGTATGGATATGAGTTGGACTATAAAGAAAGCTGAGTGCTGGAGAATTATGCTTTTGAACTGTGGTGTTGGAGAAGATTGTTGAGGGTCCCTTGGACTGCAAGGACATCCAACCAGTCCATCCTAAAGGAGATCAACCCTGAATCTTCATTGGAAGGACTGAGGCTGAGACTGAAGCTTCAATACTTTGGCCACCTGATGCGAAGAACTGACTCACTGGAAAAGACCCTGATGCTGGGAAAGATTGAAGGCGGAGAAGGAGACAACAGAGGATGAGATAGCTGGATGGCATCACAGACTCAACAGATATGAGTTTGAGTGAACTCCAGGAGTTGGTGATGAACAGGGAGGCCTGGCTTGCTACAGTCCATGGGGTCGCAAAGAGTTGGATACCACTGAGCTACTGAACTGAACTAAAGCACCTAACTGGGCTTCCCTGGTGGCTGAGCTGGTAAAGAATCTGCCTGCAGTGCAGGAGACCTGGGCTCAATCCCTGGGTTGGGAAGATCCCCTGGAGAAGGGAACAGCTACCCACTCCAGTATTCTGGCCTGGAGAACTCCATGGAGTCCATGGGGTCACAAAGAGTCAGACACGACTGAGCGACTTTGACTTTTCACCACCTAACTAGAGGCTTCCTTGGTGGCCCAGACAGTAAAGAATCCGCCTGCAATGTAGGAGACCTGGGTTGGATCCCTCCATAGGGAAGACCCCTTGGAGAAGGGAATGGCAACCCACTTCAGTATTCTTTCCTGGAGAATCCCATGGATAGAGGAGTCTGGTGGGCTACAATTCACAGGGTCACAAAGAGTCAGATATAATTGACTAACACCATCATAACAATCCTAACAGTGCTGTTATGGGGATCGAATGAGCTAGCACAACAGCATTTTGAGAATGATAAAACTTGCCTGTTTATGTTCACACAGTAACTATTAATACAGTTCCCAGATGAGACTCTCTGTGGGCAGCAGCAGGCTGTATTGTCAATAGCTGGGCTACTTTCTGATCTAACCAAAAAAAGCAAGATTTTCTAAGCCACAGTTTTTAGATGTGTTACACGTCTTATAAAACACTACTAAAGAATTGAGGAAAAGGTTTTCTTGGTCTTATTGGGCCACCTTCACTAAATGGAAAATTATTTTAAATTCTGGATCCTGTCAAGTTGACAATAGAGCAAAGTCATTAAAATTACAGGTTGCTGGATTTAATTTCAATTTCATTTTCAGGGGCATGTTTTGGGGGAGTGCATAACAGGCATTTTAATTCAACCTAACTCCACAACTTTCCCTGCTTTGGAAGGTTTCATTTACTCAAAGTAAAAGCACTTTCTCCATGACAAGTACTGTTCGTTCTTTAAGAGGATTTAAATTAGCTTAAAGTATGTCAAAGCAACACACTGTGGTTTGCACCTCCAGTCCCCCACTATTTAATTTTCCCCAAAGAGACAGATGGTAAGTCTATAACCTCCTCCAGAGAAGCAGATGGCAAATGCTAGTATGTAAGTACCAGGAGTGATCCTTTATCATAAACATCAAGAGTGCAGGCCAGCACGTAAACCACTTACCAGGAGGCGTCTCTGTTGTCTCAGAGCCCCTACATCTCAGTGCTCGTTTAGGCCGAGGCCTGGGGACCGGACTCCTGGCTGATTCACTGCTGAGATCTGCACTGGACTTGCACGTGGGAACATAGAGGTCATCAGAATCATCTCCTGAACAGCTTGATTCACAGACGCTCACTTCAGAGTCATTGCTGGTTTCTTCTCCTGCAGCATCATTGCACACTTTTTGCCGGAAAGGAGTAAGGTGAACACCCTCTTCCAAATTAAAATTGTAAGCATCACAGGAGGTGACAACTTCACTCAACTTTTTTTGGGAAACAGTTTTATTTTCACTTTTGCTCCTGTTATACTTTAATACAGATTTTGATTTTCCCCTTTTGTTAGCTTTCTCTTTTCCTTTTCTTTCTTTGGCACCTCCGTGCTTACTTTTAGTTTGTTGCGATTTACAGTCATAAACGTCTTTCTTTGTTTTGGCAGATCGTCCTGGGTGAATGAGCCTTGGTGATAAGTAAATCTGACTCCTGTTGTACCGACAAACACTTTGTTCTACATTTTCAGGTATCCGTGTGTTTACTGGTGGGCCTACAAATCTAATCCTTTCTAGTTCCAAAGAGTCCTCTGACAAATGACTGATTCCAAAATCGTCCACAGCACTAGTCTGACATGGACTGTTAATGCATTTCTTTAAACCACGACGGAGAGATATAGTTCTAGGTAAGACAATATCAGTTGACTTATCTTCACTTGAATCCAAATCAAATCCTGGTCTGTCTTGAGAAATAGTAGGTACTGGCTCTGAGAATTAAAAAAATAAATGAGAAAAACACGTTCACTTTATGGAAATTTAAATTAAGAATGTTAGAATTCAAAGTTAAAAATGGAACTAATGAAGATTCTTTCTGTAGTTTTCCATTTACTCTAAATAAATAAAAATCTGGGGAGCTTACTATTTACTTCCTTTTGACTGTCTATACCTATATATTCCAAGGTTGTTACAAGGGTTAAGTAAGAAAATGTATGTTAAGTGCCCAACAGAGTGTAACACATAGGCTCAGTAAACTGCAGCCACAGTTGTAACCAAGGTTTCTGACTACAGATCTGGAAAAATAAAAACGGATGGATTTTAAAACTCCTTTGTTATTTTGTGTAAAACAGATAGATATTTGCTTTGAGCAGAATAACAGATGAGCAGATTTTAAAAGGTAAAAAAACAAAAATTAGAGAAATGTAATTGCTACTTGTTCTCAAAGATCTCATTGTGCCTTAACAGTATTTTTAGAATTTCATTTGAATTACCTTCTACTTGGAATGATTCTTTTTGTCCTGGACAGTCAGCATCCTCAAGAACTTGCCTTAGAAAGTACCAATAAAAAACAAAAAACTTAAAACAGTTATGCAATAAAAGAATTTAAGATTTTCTACAAAGTCTTTTTTCTTTTAGTAACATTTCATAATTCCATCCTATATCAGTATATCTGTTCTGTCTCAAAGGAAACCAAAAAACACTTATGATGATGACATGGAAGCATGTTTGTTGTGACTGATACTCAACTCCCCCGAGGAGGAACACATCGAATCGAACAGCTTCTCCTGAACACTTTCCCTAACTCGCCATTTTATTTTACTGGAGAAACAGCCAATCAGATTGATGCATAGACTACATTGAAAGAAGCTCAGTTAGATGGCTCTTCTGGAGCCTACTGTATCATTAGCCAAGCTGTGATTTTCTTTGGTCCAACATTCTTTTGTGGTATTTACCTACTGGCTCCTCTGAATTCACACTGTTCACTTTCTTTAAAGAATTTTGTCCCTTTGGTTCATGGAATATGAAATTTCCATTTTTATGCTTTAATATGGCCATTTCATTCTAATTTTATTCTTTTTTTCTATACAGAATTTACCCCTCTAGACGTCAAAACTTAAGTACAAGTTGTGGAAACAGAGTAATAGCAACCAATCAATAACAATTCTAGAAATCTTATAAAAACTCAATTACCTCATCTTACTTTTTGGCCATCACATAAATACTGCATCAGATCTTAATATTCAACAGTTTAAAAACTACTCATGATTAAAATTAACATGGGGACAGAAATCAATTAGTGATTACTTCCACAAGGAGAGGGGCACAAAGGCACAGACTCAAAAGGGACATGAAGGAATGGTTTATGACAGGAGCTCTCACCTGGGGACACTTAACCTGCCCACTCTCCCCTGGGTCCTCAGAATATCTGGCAATGTCTAGACCCACGTTTGGTTCTTACAACTATTAGAGGGGGTTGCTATTGGCATTTGGTGGGTAGAGGCTGAGGATGCTGCTAAATGCCACAGTGCTTAGGACCATGCCCACAACAAAGAATGATCCAGTCCAAACAGTCAGCAGTGCTCAGCTGAGAAATCCTGGCCAGAGCAATGGCAATGCTCTGCACTCTAATCCAGGCTTCAGTTCACAGGCGTATGTATCAGTCCAGCTCACTGCACTCTGTGAGATCTGTGCATTTGACTAATCTAATTTTATTTCAGTAATTCATAAGCAAACAAATAAAGTACCCTAATTCAAGAGAAGGAGTATACGAGGTCTGATGGTATTTCAGAACAAACTGGATAAGCAAGTCAGTGTGACGATTTATTAACTATGGTAGTTTATTAGATTTCTTTTCTAAACCAGACTATTTGTGTTACTGGCAAAATAACCAACATTCGAATATCCAATTCTTAGAATAAAAACACGATACAAGAAAAATACAAATGAAGCTTCAAGAGAAGCTTCTTATCCCTAGACATCAAAAAGTAACTAAATAGAAGAAAGCTTTGGTGTGGCTACACAGGACAGAATTTCAACGTATCAAATTTTCTTAAATACATTCTTGAGAGAGTATCAGACTTCAAATACATGGGTCAGTATGATGCTAATTTCCTTTCACAAATGGATCACAGTTAAATATTTACTGGTGTTAATAATAATGAGTTTGATACTCACGGTAAATGCTTCACAAATAAATCTCTGGAGTTGCTGTCATTATTGGAGTCCATGCCACTTTTGGAGTCCATTCCAGAGGGACATAATTCTAGGTTCTGTTAATGTATTAAAACAAAGAAAACACTGGTACAACCAAAATATTCACAACAAAGCATTCATTTATTCAACAATAGATGCGTACTGACAGCCTGCCATGGCCCCGGGGACTGTTCCAGGAACTGAATCCGTAACTAGAAAGCAGAGTGAGTACGACCCTCTTACAGCTTACAGGCCAGCACAGCGAGAGAAAACGCAGAAAAGCTAGCGGTCCTAAGTGCAGTGGAGGAAATGTCTGCTCAGGGTGAAATGGCAGAGTGGCTGATGTCTGGAGGGCTTTTAGATGGGACGACTTTCATCTGAAATCTGAAGAAATGCAAAGAGCCAGGCACCTGAAGGAGCAGCACTGGGGACAGAAAGTACAAGTCATGACGCCGGAAACCCCTGCTGTGTTTAGGGGAGGCGGCCAGTGGGGCTGGAACAGTCACGGGAAAGACCAGGAGGAGCTGGGCATGCAGGGGCCAGACGCAGGGCCTGGGGGCCCTGAGTGTGGCGTTTAGTCTAAGTGTGATGAGAAGCCTTTTTCTTTTTTTTCCAGAAAAAGATCAGTCTCTGGGTGGGTGACTGAGTTTGGCATTTAGTCTAAGTGTGATGAGAAGTCTTTTTCTTTTTTTTCCAGAAAAAGATCAGTCTCTGGGTGGGTGACACAGGTTGGGCGTGGACCCCAAGGCAGCTGCCCACCTAAAAGGAGGCCTGCTCTTCTGGCCCCAGCTGGTTGGCTCTGGCTGGGGCTCGGGGGTGCCCGTGACACACACCGAGAAGTCATTTAAATATTAAGCAGGGAAGTAAAATGATCTAAGTTTTAAAAAGATCAATCAGACCGCTATGTGAAACACGGACTGAAAGGAGCCAAAGGCATAGGCAGCTGAGAAGGCATCAGTCAGTCAAGCAAGACATGGCCACCTGGGCTGAATCCTGCAGTGTGACGCGTCAGCCCAGAAGGTTTTGGGGTAACAAAGTGTGCTCACACTGAACAGGGGTGGAGGTAGGGACAGTGGGCAAGAGGGAAGCTTCTTGCAGTTCTGACTTGAGCAAGCAGCTGGGCTGCCTTACTGAGCTGAGCGAGACTTACAGAGGGCGGCAGAAGTCCACAGTATCTTTGGGAGGGGGAAAAAGCAGAGTTTATACTTTGTACAAAGTATGTTTGAGATTCTTTAGAATACCTAAGTGAATGTATCAAGTAATAACTGTGTGTGTGTAGATCTCCAGCTACAGACTTGGAAGTCGCCAGCAGGCAGACAGCATTTAAAGCTATGGGACGGGATACAGTGGGTCTAGGACAGCTGATGTTTAGGAGTCAAGCAGCCGCCAGCAAGAGAGACACACATGGAACAGTCAGAAAGGTAAACAAGATATGATGGTAAGAAAGCTGACGTCAGAGTGCTTCCAGCAGAGTCACCCCTGTACCACAGTAGCACTTCAAGGCCAACAAGAAAGCAGAGTGGCCACAGTTACTGACTTTGGTAACAGAGGTTTTGGTGGCCCAGATATACAGTGACCGCAGAATGGTGGGGTGAAAGTCTGACATAGAGTTCAAAGGTGAACGGAAGGGGAGGAAAGGGAGACAAAAAGGGCTCTGTTCTCTTTGGAAAAGTTCTCCTGTAAATGGAAGCAGAGAGATGAGAGCAGAATGAGATCCGGAGAGGTTCCATTTATTTTCTTTTCCTCTTAAGGTGAGAGAGATACTAAAGCACATTTGTACATAACTGGAACAACTGGGTAGAGGGGGATAAAGGCTGGATGAGAGTGCAAACTTTCAGGAGCAAAGTCCTAGAGGAGGAGAAAAGAAGAGAATCGGATCACACAGGGAGGGACTGGCCTTGGATAGGAGCAGACACTTCGCCCAACGGCACCAAAAGGAAAAGGCGAGACAGTGTAGACCCAGGCAGATGTGTATAAATAGATGTGTGTCAGGGAAACAAGAGGCCCACTCTGATTCCTTAAAAGTCATTCCAATGCAGTGCAGTTGTTCTATGAAATTTGTTGGACAGACAATATACAGACATTATAATGAATAGGTTGAAACTGTTCATCAGAAATAAAACTGGAAATTTAATCCTGTTAATAAAAGTTTTGAGTGATTAGCAATACAGCTAATGTTCTAAAGCTAGCATTACTGAAGGTAAATAAAGGAGGATATTTACAGATATAAAATTTTACAAGATCCATAATAAAACCTAAGAAACGCTACTGGTACTTTCTGATTAATCCTTAAAAGGCAAGATAATTATTGGCAGTCAAGAAATAAAAAATTCTTACTAAAGCACTTTAAGCTTCTCTGTCACTACAAACTGACTTGATAAACAAGCACGCACAAGTAGGCGATGGCCGAGAGCGAGCGGCACATCAAAGGTGGCAGAAAACAAACTGATGCTTTAAATGCTAAGAACGCTCTCACCGAGCAACCAGCGCTTTCTATTACTAAAAAACCATGGATCAATGTCAAAAGGTCTATAATAAAAGAACTTTTCACCAGTTTTTGTGATTATCTTATTGAATATTCACTTCACACTATTCTCTGTGATTTCAGCAAAAATCTGGAAAGGGAAGAGGAAGATTCAAATGTCTCTGGAGAAATGTTTTTCCTCACTAGTTAACCAAACAAGAAAAAATATTAGGAAAGATTACATTTTGAGGGAAAAAAAATTTTTTTTAATAATCTAACCCTTACACAAAGGCTAAAAAGAAAAAAAATCTAACCTTTACAGGTGACTCTCTACCGCACTACAATGCACACATCGCGTGTGTGTATACATTCTATGCATTATGCACAGAAGAGACACGGAGTCACCTTAGCTGCAGGGAAGCAGGACCCCTTTCACTGACCCCTCCTCTAGGTGGAGAGGACTTAACTCTTCTCTTGAGCCCACCCGCCCCCCCAAGCACTAGGCTCCGGCTTCTGCTGCCCTATAGGTGCCAGCACAGCTGTCTTCACTGGTGTGGCAAACAGACGGACACCTAAGTGTTGCCACGTGGCTTCTTCTCTGCCCCATGGAGTTTCCCCGGCAGTGGCCTTTAGGAAAATGAGAGGAGAGACTGACCCACAGAAGATCCGAAACCTTTTAGCTGGCCTTTCTAAACATCCCTGGACACAAACAGAATCAGATTAAAAGCCGAGAGCAAAATGTTCAAGATATTTCTTGCTTGGCAGTTAATGTATAGTTGTCCTGAAGGAACTCAGTCCTGAATATTCACTGGAGGGACTGATGCTGAAGCTGAAACTCCCATACTCTGGCCATCTGATGTGAAGAATTGACTCACTGGAAAAGACCCTGATGCTGGGAAAGATTGAAGGTGGGAGAAGGGGATGACAGAGGATAAGATGGTTGGATGGCATCACTGACTCGATGGACATGGGTTTGGGTAGACTCCGGCAGTTGGTGATGGACAGGGAGGCCTGGCGTGTTGCGGTTCATGGTGTTGCAGAGTCGGACACGACTGAGTGACTGAACTGATCTGTCCTAACTTAGCCAACTAGTAGGTAAAAACGATTCTCCATAAAGTACTTACCTACTTCTCATCTCCCCAATTAAGGCAGTCCTTAAATAACCCCGCTGGTGTAGTGAAGCCACATAGGAAAGCTAAGACTGACAGCACTGACTAACACTTTTGCGCCACGCGGCTTCCACCACCACTCCCAGACCTTCAGCTCACTTGCCCTCCCTCTGACTCACTTTGCTGACCGTTCGAAGGGCCTGGCCATGCAAGAGGCTAAACTGTTTCTTTTATGCCTTGTCTTGCTGCACCCTTTCGGAAGCAAGTCATAGGAGTATCACCAGTATGCTTGAAGCATTCTTAACTGGCCACACACAGCTACGGGGCTAGGGCACTGAGAAAAGACGTTCTGACCAACTCACGAATAACAGAGCTATCAGTACAATTAATGTAAAAAATACGACTGCTCTAAATTGCTAATTTAAGGCTTTAACATTTTCTTCCTAAGAAATCCAGCCTTCCCGATGAAAATACCTGAGCAGGTTCTTCTGTCTGTTGTGACATAAGTTTATTTTTCAGTGTGTACAGCTGATAGCTGAGGAAGTAACATTCTCTCCTCAGCTTTAAGATGACATCGTGGGCTTCTTTCAATTTGGACTTTTCATTTTCCAAAGCTAAGGCTAACATTCTGTTGTTGTCTTCATAGCTTAGCACTTTGGAAGTGTTGGCTAAAAGAAAACAAAAATTTTTTTATTGGTAATTAAATCTAATCTTAAAAAGTGATGTACAGGAAGCATGAAAGTCTCTTACTGATTGCTTGGCATGGCGCAATGATCAAAGACTTTCGTTTAATCTCTGTCAAATTTTTACTCCTTTTCTCTTTTATTTGTTTCTTTATGTCTTCAAGACTATCTTGAAAAGACTTTTTGAGGCATCTCTCCTTGGCCATCTTCTGCTCTAGGACTTTAAAAATAACAGAAATTATTTAATTTTTGAAGGGGTGGTATCAAATATAAAACAAAATTGAAAACACAGGCTGTCCATAAAAAATGCTTAGAGCCTTTGTAACTGCAGAATCAGCCCAAAATAGATAGCTAATCTGGTAATAACCTACATTTTGCAGCTTTTAAATTACATTAATATCTGTGGCACAATTTTATCCTCCTCAGGTACTCTATAGGAAAGGTTTAATCAATAAGATTTCCAACCTAAAGACTCTGTAATATGCCACTTATTAATTCTGTAACAAATACTGGGAGCTTACTATATACTAGGCACTATGATGGCATCAGTATTTTGCTACTAAATACAGACTACTTTGCATGAACACCTTTTGCCCTACATTGTACTTTGCAGATCTTAAAATTACAAAAAAAAAAATTCTAGTTTCCTATGGCAATCTATATACATAAGTTTTCACTACAAAGCACATCTTCATCTCCTCTGAGTTTGTCAAATGTTTTCCTGAACCTTACATTTTCTTGAGTATTTTCTCCAGGCGTTCCTTATTTTCCTCTGGGCTCTTAAATACGGATACTGTAGATTTCTTTTAAATATTTTTTCTGCCAATACAGATATATATACTGGGATGTTTCCAGGACAGCCAAGACAACTACTATTTTTAAAGCGCTGACATTAAGTAGGATGTATAAAACACCCTACCTACCACAAGGAAGTTTCTTTAGTTCAAACCTGGAGATGTTTGCGAGCCAGACAAATTAGGCAACTAAGCAAGTTGGCTTAGTTATTTTAAAAGCACAGTCTATCTTAAAAATTTTCGTTCGTACATTAAGTCAACTTAAAACTAAAAAGGAGATGAGCCCCGTCAGAAGTTTCCTTCCCGCCTGGGCCGACGGTCTTAAGAGGGGGTGTGGCGGCCAGCAGGGCTGGAGAAGTCAGGATAGGGCCGCCCTGGACTGGGGTTTAGGGGTCTGGATTCCAGAGAAGCAGGGCGGGAGCTCTCCACCCGTCGCCCCTGCCGCTGGGCGGCCGGGAAGACCGGCCAGTGCGGCTTCTCCCGAGGGAGAAGCGGCCAAAGCGAAGGACGCCACTAGCTCAGGCTGCCGGCCTGCGGGCCCTTCCGCTCGAGCCTGGGCTTCAAATCCCGCGAACGCTGCACCTCCCGATCTCCGCGGGGCGGGAGGTTCAGGCCCCACTGAGCAGAGGAGGAACTCGGAGAGGGGCGCCGGCCGGGCCGGCCCCAGGCCCGAGCTTCTGGCCGCCGACCGAGAAGGACCGGGAGACCCCGCGGCGGGGGGCGCGGCACGACGACCCTGGGGCCGGAAAGCCGCGGCCCCCTCCCCGGAGAAGGCAGCCGGGGCTGGCGGGCGTGAGGCCCGCAGACCCGCCTCTCGCGGGACGCCGGGAACGGTACCTGGGCCACGGCTTCCGCCGCAGCTGTCGCTCTGCTCACACCACGCTCCGCGGGAAGGCCCAGCCGCGCGCGCCGGGACCCCCGGGACCCCAGCCTCGGACCTCGGGTCGCGCCGCCGTCCGCGTTCAAACTCTCCGCGGCGCGCGCCCATTGGCCAGCGGTCACGTGACGCGGCAGCCCGCCCCGGCGTAGGCGAAGCCCCGCCCCCCGGGCGGTGTCGCCTGACGCGATCTCGCGGGGACTGCGCCTTCGCGCGGCCGCGGCCGTTTCCCGCGGGGCGGAGTCTGCGGTCGGGCGCTTTTCGGCCCCCCGCTGTGGGGTTTAGGGGCGGAGCCACCATGACACCTTGAGGGGCGGGGACTTTAGGGAGTGAAAAGCTTCCGGTTTACTGGGCCCACCGCCCATCTTCGAGGTCGAGCGCAAGGGCTCCCTCTGGCGAGAAGAGTCTTCTTCGTGGTTTGCCGGCTGAAGCAGTCAGGCCACTGCATGGAGGCCGTTGAAGGGGTGGGTGGGGTTCTGCAGGCCAGAGTACTGGAGTGGGTAGGTCGTTCCCTTCTCCAGGGGTCTTCCCGACCCAAGGATCGGACCCAGGGCTACCGCATTGCAGGCGGATTCCTTAACTCTGACTGAGCCACCAGGGAAGCTTCAGTTAAAGGGATATGCAAGCCGAAACAGGAGCTTTTGGAGTAGCCGGATTTTGTTAGGGAGGTTGCAGACATCTGAAATATTCAGGTCCAGGTTCTTTCTCTTTGCCTCTCAGAAAATGAGAGTAGCATCTATTGAGTTACCTGCCCAGAAGCCTGGGAAAATCTTCCTGATTTTTCATCATCCCTTAGCTTTCCGTGTCCTATTGGTTACCCAGTCCTGTCAATTCTACTTTCTAAGTATTTCTCAGGTCCACAGTTAGAGCAAAACCAGAAATGAGTGAAGGGACTCTGGCACATACCAGCCAAGAGTTAAACAATGTTGCTTGTTTCTTCAGCGGTTACTGCTAACAAACATTTGTAGCTGGACCCGTCCTTGACAAAGTGGGTTACTCTTTGACTCTGTGTAGATTATACTCTGCACCTGGCCTTCTTCTCCCCTGTACTCTCTTGTCAGTTCAGTTCACCCGCTCAGTAGTGTCCGACTCTCTTGCTGCTGTTGTTGCTGCTAAGTCGCTTCAGTCGTGTCTGACTCTGTGCGACCCCATAGGTGGCAGCCCACCAGGCTCTGCTGTCCCTGGGACTCTCCAGGCAAGAACACTGGAGTGGGTTGCCACTTCCTTCTCCAGTGCATGAAAGTGAAAAGTGAAAGTGAAGTCGCTCAGTCCTGTCCGACTCTTAGCGACCCCATGGACTGCAGCCCACCAGGCTCCTCCGTCTATGGGATTTTCCAGGCAAGAGTACTGGAGTGGGTTGACTCTCTTGTAGCATTCTGTATTTCAGAAAGAAGGTAATGGGCCTGTAACTTTAGGGACACCAGTCGCAGTTGCTGAGTTGCCTGATGCTAACTGTGGCGTTTTGAAACTTTGCAAAAAAAAAGGCAGGGCCTCCATGAGAATATCAAAACCTCGCCCCATTCTTGAGAGGGGGCGCAATTCTTGAGGCGCTAGCCTTCTGCGTTTCCCTGTTGCCTGGGAAAAACACTGAAGCCACTCTTTCCTGTTTCCTTGCAGCTCTGTCTTTCTGTATTGTATTTCTGTTTGGCTTCGGGGGACAGGGAGCCAGGGTTTTAGCAACCAAACCCTATTTTCCATCCCCTAATCCAAGCAACTACCTAATTTCTTTCTACGAACTGCTCTGACTGCAAACTCCATTCTGTTGTCAAGGTGTTTTCTCCAAAAGGCGGGCTCTGACCTTTAACAGATTTAAGCTTTCTTCATGTTAGTGTGACCTTACTACTCACATGGTAATGTCAGTGACTGCTTTGTAGCCAATCAGCTACAAACAAGTAAGTTTAATAATTCTACTACTCCAGAAAAGTGGAAATGTTAGTAACTAATCACACAAAAATGAACTCATTCATTCGTGCTTTATGAACTGAGCTGAGTACTGAAAGCTAAGTTTCTAACTACTTCTAGTTTGAAGACTCGTAATTCACCAGAAGAATTGATGCTTTTGGACTGTGGTGTTGGAGACGACTCTTGAGAGTCCCTTGGACTGCAAGAAAATCCAACTAGTCCATCCTAAAGGAGATCAGTCCTGGGTGTTCATTGGAAGGACTGATGTTGAAGCTGAAGCTCCAGTACTTTGGCCACCTGATGTGAAGAACTGACTCATTTGAAGAGACCCTGATGCTGGGAAAGATTGAGGGCAGGAGGAGAAGGGGATGATGGAGGATGAGATGGTTGGATGGCATCACCCACTCAATGGATGTGGGGTTGAGTAGACTCTGGCAGTTGGTGATAGACAGGGAGGCCTGGTGTGCGGCAGTTCACGGGGTTGCAAAGAGTTGGACATGACTGAGCGACAGAACTGAAGTGAATTCCCAGTTAGTTTCTTAATGAAATATTCATATCAAGTAATGCTGTCTGAATTTTCCTTCGAGAACACTTCTGTGTGCAGATTCTATATCAGTACCTCTGTGCCTGGGGCCCCAGGGGTACTTACAGTGCTGAGAGGCCTTTCTGGTTCCTTTGGGACAGAGCTTGCTGTGGACGTAGAAGAGCAATGGTGGTCTATAAAATACGAATAACTGAGGAGCCTTACTGTTTTCTCACTGTTTTCTCGCCACTCTAAAAATGATGTCCTAGATGGAAAATGAAAGACAGGACAATTCCTAATTTTCTTTCAGCCCCTCTCTATTCATTAGCGAGCTGAAGGCAAGAAACTGTGGGTTAGAATGTGCACATGTAAAGAAATGTAAACAGTTGGTCAGTCTCGTGCGGCGTCTCTACTCTTCTGGTAAGAGTGGAATGCATATGCATGTAAGAGCTGTGCAGTATGAATTGTGTGATTTTGGTGACTCTGCAGATGCAAGTTAGATGCTCTTATCTCTGCATTTGAAACCAGCATTGTACAGTACAACGATGAATGGTAACATTCGTGCTGATGCTTGAAATTTTAAATTTTCCTTTACTTAAAATGATATTACATGTCAAATGAAAATACGCATTGACAAATCGGGGCAGATACTGTGGAAGAAAGGGAGAATCTTTATATACATGGGCTTCCCTGGTGGCACAGAGGTTAAAGCGTCTGCCTCCAATGCAGGAGACTGGGGTTTGATCCCTGGGTCGGGAAGATCCCCTGGAGAAAGAAATGGTAACCCACTCCAGTATTCTTGCCTGGAGAATCCCATGGACGGAGAAGCCTGGTAGGCTACAGTCCACGGGGTTGCAAAGAGTCAGACATGACTGTACACACACACACACACACACACACACACACACACACACTGAACATAGGGGTTTATATATCTTTTTAAATTAGTGGTCTTTTCCTCAAGAAAGTACCAGAAGTGGAGTTGCATGATGATATGGTAGTTCTATTTTTAATTTTTTAAGCAATCTCCATACTGTTTCCCATAGTGTCTGCGCCAATTTACTTTCCCACCAACGGTGTAGGAGGGGTTCCACTTCCTCCACATTCTCGCTCGCACTTGTTATTTGTTCTCTTTCTGATGAGAGCCGTTCTGACAGGTGCAAGGTGCCATCTCACTGTGGTTTTGATCTATTATTTCCCTGATAATTAGTAGTGTTGATCATCTTGTAATACGTCTGTTGGACATCTGTATGTCTTCTTTGGGAAAGTGTCTATTCAGGTCTTCTGCCCATTTTTTAATTGGGTTATTATTTTTTTTAATATTGAGTTGTCTGGGTTCTTTGTATGTTTTGGATATTTACTCCTAATCAGATAAATCCTTTGCAAATATCTTCTCCCATTCATTTGTTGTTCAGTCACTACGTTGTGTCTGACTCTTTGCTACCTCATGGACTGCAGCACTCCAGGATTCCCCGTCCTCCAGTGTCTCCTGGAGCTTGCTCACACTCACGTCCATTGAGTTGACGATGCCATCCAACCATCTCATCCTCTGTCGCCCCCTTCTCCTCCTGCCTTCACTCTTTCCCCAGCATCAGGGTCTTTTCCAATGAGTCAGCTCTTCACAGCAGGTGGCCAAAGTATTGGAGCTTCAGCACCAGTCCTCCCATTCAGTAGAGTGCATTTTCATTTAGTTTCCTTTGCTGTGCAGAGGTTTTCAGTTTAGTTTTTAGTTTTCAGTTTAGGTTTTCAGATGCAGTCATATTTATTCATTTGTGCTTTTCTTTTCCTTGCCTGAAGGAGATACATTAAAGAAACCTTACCGAGACTGATGTCGAACAGGGTGCTGCCTATGTTTTCTTCTAGGAGTGTCAAAATCTTACATTTTAAGTCTCCAATTCAGTTTCCATTTATTTTTGTATATGGTATTAAAAAGTCCTCTTTGTCTCTTTTTGCAATTTTTGCTTAAAGTTTATTTTGTCTGATGTAAGTATAGCTATCCTAACCTTCATGTGGCTTTCATTTGCATGGAATATCTTTTTCCACCCCTTTAATTTGTCATGTATTCAAATTTCACCTTCTTAAAATATGTTTAATGGAATTATGATTGGCTAGACTTATCTAGAGCTTCCTGGTTCTTTACACTAATGCTGATACACTTTCCTTTAGGTTAACATGTCTATGAAATGCTAATTAAGAAAATTTATTGAAGTATAGTTGATTTCTAATGCATTCATTTCTCCTATTCAGCAAAGCAGCGCAGTTACACACGTACGTATCTTCTTCTCCACATTCTTCTCCATCACGGTCTGTCGCAAGGCATCCAGTCCAGCTCCCTGTGCTGCACAGTAGGGCCTTGTTCATCCATTCTATAAATAATGGTTTGTATCTGCTAATCCCAGACTCCCAAGCCGTCCTGCCCACTTGGCAACCACAAGTCTGCTCTCCACGCCTGTGAGTTCGTTTTTGTTTTGTAGATAGGTTGATGTGTTCCCTATTTTAGACTCCATATATAAGCAATATCATGACATTTGTTTTTTTCTCCGTCCGATTTACTTCACTTAGTTTTATAACCTCTAGGCCCATCCATGTGGTTGCAAATGGCATTATTCCGTTCTTTTTGATGGCTGAGTAATATTCCATTTTATATATGTACCTCATTTTCTTTATCCATTCATCTCTTGATGGATATTTAGGTTGTTTCCATGTCTTGGCATGGAAGTACTATTGTAAATAGTACTGCTATGAACATAGGGACACCTATGTCTTTTCATATTAGAATTTTATCTGAGTATATGCCCAGGAGTGGGATTGCTGGATCATATGGCAACTCTATTTTTAGTTTTTTGAGGAAACTCCATTCTGCTTTCCATAGTGACTGCATCAATTTACATTGCCACCAACAGTGTAAGAAAGCTCCCTTTTCTCCACACCCTCTCCAGTTCTGATACTTTAAAAAATCCATAGTAGGAACATACACAAAACAATTTGAGTTCTGCAGTAATTAATCATAATAGAAAGTGGTTATTCCCCTTATCTCTTTTGTAAAGTATGTTATTCCTACAAATATCAGGAATTACTTATTGCTATGGTTTGAATGTTTGTGTTCTCCCCAATTCATAGCTGAAATCCTAATGCTTGATGTGATGGTATTGGGAAACGGGGGTCTCTGGGAGAAGACAGAGCCCTTGTGAGTAGGATTAATGTGCTCACAAAAGAGACCCCCAGGGCTCCCTGGTCCTTGCCACCATGTGAGGACATAGCAAGAAGCCTGTCTATGAGCCTGGAAGCTCTCATTAAATGTAGTCTCTGCCATGAGCCTGGATTCCCAGCCTCCAGAACTATGAAAAATAAGCTTCTGTTGTGTATAAGCCCCCCAAGAATGTACTGTTTCATTATAGCAGTTTGATTGGACTAACACATTTAAGTGAAATAATTTATAGTACACTGATAGTATTCTACAAATAAAGATAAAAAGGTATACATAGGGCTGTAGACAATTAGGTAACAGTTATTTCATAACTAAGAAATCTAACAAATTTATATTCTATGGAAATGAATATTGCCAAGTGAGAATTAGAAAATGAATGTTACTAGTCGAGGAAACTAGTAAACACGAGGAAACTGTTAAACACAAAGGCAGAGCGTGCTCTTGCCCACCTGGTACTCCTTCTCTCTTAATGACTGAACCCTGGTGCTGTGCTATACTTAGTAGCTCAGTTGTGTCAGACTCTGCGACCCCGTGGACTGTAGCCTGCTAGGCTCCTCTGTCCATGGGGATTTTCGAGGCAAGAATAGTGGAGTGGGTTGCCATGCGCTGCTCCCAACCCAAGGATTGAACCCAGGTCTCTTGCATTGCAGACGGATTCTTTGCCATCTGAACCACCAGGGAAGCTCGACTGAACTTTTCCATTGTTGAAATAACAATGTGCTCAGCTATAAGGAGCATTTAAAATCTCCCTGTCACAGAAATACCTAATGTGAGTGGAAGTCCTTATATGGGAAACTATGTAAATTCTGTAACCTATTTTCTTAAACTTCTATCTTCAGTTCAGTCGCTCAGTCGTGGCCGACTCTTTGAGACCCCATGAATCACAGCACGGCAGGCCTCCCTGTCCATCACCAACTCCCGGAGTTCACCCAAACTCATATCCATTGAATCAGTGATGCCATCCAGCCATCTCCTCTGTCGTCCCCTTCTCCTCCTGCCCCCAATCCCTCCCAGCATCAGAGTCTTTTCCAATGAGTCAACTCTTCTCATGAGGTGGCCAAAGTACTGGAGTTTCAGCTTTAGCATCATTCCTTCCAAAGGAATCCCAGGGCGGATCTCCTTCAGAATGGACTGGTTGGATCCCCTTGCAGTCCAAGGGACTCTCAAGAGTCTTCTCCAACACCACAGTTCAAAAGCATCAATTCTTTGGCACCCAGCTTTCTTCACAGTCCAACTTTCACATCTATATATGACTGCTGGAAAAACCATAGCCTTGACTAGATGGATCTTTGTTGGCATAGTAATGCCTCTGCTTTTCAATATGCTATCTAGGTTGGTCATAACTTTCCTGCCAAGGAGTAAGCGTCTTTTAATTTCATGGCTGCAGTCACCATCTGCAGTGATTTTGGAGCTCCCCAAAGATAAAATTTGACACTGTTTCCCCATCTATTTCCCATGAAGTGATGGGACCAGATGCCATGATTTTCATTTTCTGAATGTTGAGCTTTAAGCCAACTTTTTCACCCTCCTCTTTCACTCTCATCAAGAGGCTTTTTAGTTCCTCTTCACTTTCTGCCACGAGGGTGGTGTCATCTGCATATCTGAAGTTATTGATATTTCTCCCGGCAGTCTTGATTCCAGCTTGTGCTTCTTCCAGCCCAGCATTTTTCATGATGTACTCTGTATACAAGTTACATAAGCAGGGTGACAATATCCGGCCTTGATGTACTCCTTTTCCTATTTGGAACCAGTCTGTTGTTCCATGTCCAGTTCTAACTGTTGCTTCCTGACCTGCGTATAGGTTTCTCAAGAGGCAGGTCAGGTGGTCTGCTATTCCCATCTCTTTCAGAATTTTCCACAGTTTATTGTGATCCACACAGTCAAAGGCTTTGGCGTAGTCAATAAAGCAGAAACAGATGTTTTTCTGGAACTCTCTTGCTTTTTCCATGATCCAGTGGATGTTGGCAGTTTGATCTCTGGTTCCTCTGCCTTTTCTAAATCCAGCCGCAATGGTGCAGGAATGGCCAAACTTCTGTCTTAAGAGGGTCTAAATTTTAAACCAGGTAGAGAAAAAAGGGTTTCATCTCTCATGCCGCGTTTCATCCTGCTGTAATTACTTGCACCAATGTCTGCCTTTTCTAAAATGTGTACACTCTCTGAGGCCAGGGGCTGACTATGTCTTGTTTCACAGTGGAACTCAGAAGAGGCAGAGGACAAATATTTGTTGCATGAATAAATGAATGAACAAATTAATGAACAAACGAATGGATGAAGCGATGACTCTGAATTTCGTGTTGAGAAGGATTCTGAGCTATTCTTTCACTTAGGGGAAATAATGTTGTCACCCATTTGTCAGGACTGTCAGAGGCATGTGTCAAGTTCATTAGGGGTTTATGTCGTGAGCACAAGTCACTAACATTATGCTATTTTATTGCAAGGCTTGATTTTGTGTTATGTGTTAATGTAATAACCATTAAAGGAATAATAAAAACATGAAAGTTGGAATAAAACTAGTTTGTTTCGTTCAATCTCATTCAAATAGTAGATCTGGGAAATTAAGTGCTTTATTGAAAGTCTCAGAGCTGCTTGAAGTGATTGCTTGTATTTTTTTCTCCAACATGTTGCTGCCTCACCTTATTAATCCCATCACCTCCCTAATTTAACTACCAGTTAGAGTCATATGGCAGTTATTCCAGCACAAGGGAGAGAGAGAAAACAATGTCAGAGATTATTTTGAAATTACATGCGAAGTCCTGAAACTCTGAAACTGTGAAGTTTCAGTTCCTCTCCTTTTCCAACACCCACTCACTCCAATTTCTGTAAAGCGAAACTAATAGTAAGTGCACAACTCACTATTGATAAGTTTTCCTTTTCACTTTTTAAACTTTCTGAATCACATACACTCAATTCTATCCATTTTTTATGAGAAGCA
Organism: Ovis canadensis; assembly: GCF_042477335.2. Classification (NCBI taxonomy): domain Eukaryota; kingdom Metazoa; phylum Chordata; class Mammalia; order Artiodactyla; family Bovidae; genus Ovis; species Ovis canadensis. The sequence continues at coordinate 281,024,602 of NC_091245.1, forward strand.
TGGTCATTCAACTTTTGTTTCTGTTACACAAAATATTATAGAGTGTTTACATTTTGGCTTATCCTTAGAAATTTTAATTTCATTTAACGTTGCTACTTTATAATTTCTTTTGGAAACGTTTCATCCAATAAATATGGTCTTTCTTGCCCTACACACCACTAAAAGACTGTAGAAATGCAGGCTGAGAAAAGGTCAGTTTGTTCTTTCTTTAAATTGCAGTAAGTGTAGTTGATTGACAATGTGTTCGTTTCAGGTGTCCAGCAAACTGATTCAGTTATACATATATATATTCAAAAATTCTTTTCCATTGTAGGTTATCACAAAGTAGTAGGTTCTGTTGGTTATATTATATGTATAGTAGTGAGTGTATGTTAACCCCAAGCTGCTAATTTATCCCTCCATTCCCACCCCAAGGAAAGGTCAGTTTTGACTAAGATGGTACCATGTGTCAGAACCTCAGATATGCAGATGACACCACCCTTATGGCAGAAAGTGAAGAGGAACTAAAAAGCCTCTTGATGAAAGTGAAAGAGAAGAGTGAAAAGTTGCCTTAAAGCTCAACATTCAGAAAACGAAGATCATGGCATCCGGTCCCATCACTTCATGGGAAATAGATGGGGAAATAGTGTCAGACTTTATTTTTTTGGGCTCCAAAATCACTGCAGATGGTGACTGCAGCCATGAAATTAAAAGATGCTTACTCCTTGGAAGAAAAGTTATGACCAACCTAGATAGCACATTCAAAAGCAGAGACATCACTTTGCCGACTAAGGTCCGTCTAGTCAAGGCTATGGTTTTTCCAGTGGTCATGTATGGATGTGAGAGTTGGACTGTGAAAAAGGCTGAGTGCCAAAGAATTGATACTTTTGAACTGTGGTGTTGGAGAAGACTCTTGAGAGTCCCTTGGACTGCAAGGGGATCCAACCAGTCCATTCTGAAGGAGATCCGCCCTGGGATTCCTTTGGAAGGAATGATGCTAAAGCTGAAACTCCAGTACTTTGGCCACCTCATGAGAAGAGTTGACTCATTGGAAAAGACTCTGATGCTGGGAGGGATTGAGGGCAGGAGGAGAAGGGGACGACTGAGGATGAGATGGCTGGATGGCATCACCGACTCGATGGACATGAGTCTGAGTGAACTCCAGGAGTTGGTGATGGACAGGGAGGCCTGGCGTGCTGTGATTCATGGGGTCGCAAAGAGTTGGACATGACTGAGTGACTGAACTGAACTGAACTGACAATGAGAAAGAGGCAAACAGCAAAGCAGGTATGACAACCAGAACATGGTGTTTAGAATCGGCAAGCAATACCCACACACTTGTGAAACCCCACACAATTTTTTTGATTATCTATGGGAGTGCTATTGTATGAGCATGGCTAGCTATACCATAAAGTATACTGGCCTCATGTGCAATGTGAAATAACAGGAAAAAATGCTAACATTATTTTCCAGCATTGTGTTTTAAATATTGTTTTGCTCAAAGAGAAATGCAGTGTTTCTTAATAATTTCAGACTTTGGTCATGATTTAGTATAAAGTTATAAAATAAAAATAAAATACAGTTGACTCAGGACACTTGTAGATTATCCTATTAAATTGCCTCAGTGGCAGGACATTAAATAGTATATTATTCCTTTTAAGGTGCTCACATGCTTACTTGTTCAGTTGTATCCAACTATTTGCAACCCTATGGACTGTAGCCCGCCAGACTTTCTGTCCATGGGGTTTCCCAGGCAAACATACTGCAGTGGGTTGCCATTTCCTTTTCAAGGGGATCTTCTAGGTCCAGAGATAGAACCCATGTTTCCTGCACTGCAGGCAGATTCTTTACCGCTGAGCCGTTGGGGAAGCGTGGTGGCATCTTAGGGCATACTAAATCGAATTCCAGCCATAAAGGGTCACAGAACTGGAACTGTGAACTGGAAGGGTTGTTAGGTAGTACCTGGTCCACAACCTTCACCTGAGGAACTCTGAAGTAAGCAAGTAAGTGTGTCCCCAAATCTAAGAAATTGATTCGAGGGCTAAATATTTAACAGCAATTCTCGTTTTGAACTCTCAAGTTTTTCTTACAATGCCATTTGAGTTATGTAACAACTGTTACCTGTAAAAACCATTTTTTTCTTCCCTCTAGAGATTTAGGAATTCAGTTCTTCGCCGAGGTGTATTACAGCCTTCTTTTAAATTCTAAAGTTGACTCTCAAGGCCCTAGGTGTTAATCCCTCATGCTCACACCTTGTCCTTTCACAAGCGTAATCTGTTAACCACCGCCAAAGTTTGAGGATAGTAATGTTCTAGAAACTTGGGTTTGAACGTGGGTTGGGAAAAGCCCCCTGAGAAGGGAATGGCCCACTGCAGTATTCTTGCCCAGAGAATTCCAGGGACAGACGAGCCGGCGGGTTGCAGAGTGGGACAGACTGAGCGACCAACACTTTCACTTTTCACAGTAATTAGAGGCCCTGAAATTGGCTCCATCTCCTCTAAGCGCTTCTTATGCACCCTCCCCCAGCCTCTGGCTCTTCCTCACATCCCAACCCTCCCAGCAAGTCCGTTTGTCGGAATCCTAGGAAGAGTGTGAAGGTGGATGAGGACGCTGAGGTTATGACGCCAAGACAACTGCCTTTGCACGGACCCCTGGGTCTGGGAGATTTGTTCATCTCTTCAGCTCACCGAAAACAGCCTTCTTCTCCGGCAACCTCTGCAGGCCCTTCCGGTTCCGCTCTGTGATAGTCACGTGACCCCGAGAGCAGCCCCATAAAGAGCGGAAGTCGGCCTCAGGGCAGGACGCCGGCCTCCAGCCGTATAATCATAACTGCGCGTGTGTGCCTTTTGACAGTGGTTGGAAAACCCTGTCAGATTGGAAGAATGGACCTGTGCCCAGAGGGAAGGTAAATTTTGTCTAACCTAGGATATTGACTGAGACTGTCGGATACTGAAACTCTTTCACCGGGGAACTTGGTAGAAACAGGCACGGACCTTACTGTGCCCCCACGACTCGCCTTCTTTCTCGTGTTTATTAGTTCTCTGGGTAGTTCTGATATTCATCAGATTCTTTGTTGTTTAGTGGCTAAGTTGAGTCCAGCGCTTTGTGACCCCGTGGAGTGACCTGCCAGGTTCCTCTGTCCGTGAGATTGCCCAGGCAAGAATATTGGAGAGGGTTGCCATGTCTTTCAGGGGATCTTCCCCACCCAGGGATGGAATTCTGCAGGCGTCTTGAATTGCAGGCGAATTCTTTTATGGCTGAGCCACCAGGGAAGCAAGTGCACGTAAATCACCCGCGGGTCTTGTTGAAACGCAGCTTCTGGCTCAGTATATTTGAGATGAGGCCCCAGATTCTGTATTTTTAACAAGTTCTCAGGTGTTGCTTATTTGTCGCTGATCTACACAGCACACTTTGAGGAGCAAAAGTCTAAGACACTGATCGGCAAACACTGCATCGGGATCACCTGGGGAGAGTGAAAATTACCTTCTAGGGCCATCCTCGCATATCTTGATTAGGTGAGTAGAGAGACGCAGTGATGCTGAGACACTAGGGATTTTTAAAAGCTTCCAAGTGATTCAGCGAAATCTGAGAACCACTGAGATAAGCCACCGATTCTAGGGCACCTGGTGTCTTTGGCTGCTCACCTTCTTGACCACTTGGGTTCTAAACCCTTTTTGGAGAGTGACCTACCTTTCCACCTCCACCTGGAAACAGGTTTACTCCATTTGAAAGTAGATTAGAGGCATGGTTCTCCTACCACTTAAATTCCACTCCTGGGCATATACCCAGACAAAACTATAATTAGAAAAGATACCTCATGTACCTCAATGTTCATAGCAACCCTATTTACAATAGCCAAGACATGGAAGAGACTAAAGTGTCCATCAACAGAGGATTGGCTAAACAAGATGTGGTACATACATACAATGGAATATTCAGTTCAGTCGCTCAGTCGTGTCTGATTCTTTGCGACCCCATGAATTGCAGCACGCCAGGCCTCCCTGTCCATCACCAACTCCTGGGGTTCACTCAGACTCACATCCATTGAGTCAGTGATGCCATCCAGCCATCTCATCTTCTGTCATCCCCTTCTCCTCCTGCCTCCAATCCCTCCCAGCATCAGAGTCTTTTCCAATGAGTCAACTCTTCATATGAGGTGGCCAAAGTACTGGAATTTCAGCTTTAGCATCATTCCTTCCATAGAAATCCCAGGGCTGATCTCCTTCAGAATGGACTGGTTGGATCTTCTTGCAGTCCAAGGGACTCTCAAGAGTCTTCTCCAACACCACAGTTCAAAAGCATCAATTCTTTGGCACCCAGCTTTCTTCACAGTCCAACTTTCACATCTATATATGACTGCTGGAAAAACCATAGCCTTGACTAGATGGACCTTAGTCAGCAAAGTAATGGAATATTACTCAGTCATAAAAAGAATGAAAATTTTTGCAGCAATATGGATGAACCTAGAGATGATCGTACTAAGTCAGGCAGAGAAAGGCAAACACCATAGGATATCCCTTATATGTGGAATCTAAAATACAAATACAGGTGTCTGAGAGCTTATTGGTTAAAAATGCCAGAGTAGAAAGGCGCGTGCTCATCTCTTCCTGAGAAAGCACCCAAATTGCAACTAGCTGTTGAACAACCATGGACAGGAGGACGCTGGGATGCCGCCCGTCCAGAGGCGAAGGAGAGGCTGCCTCCAGGCGGTAGGAGGGGCACAGTCATCATAAGGCCAACCCCTGTCCCGACAAGTGGCAGCCCACAAGCCGAAGAACAACGACCGCAAAGATGTCCGTCCACTGCTGTGAAGGTTCTGGACCCACGTCAGGTTTTCCAGCCTGGGCATACAGGCAAAGGGCCTAGGAGCCCCCAAGAAATCTGACGTTGAAGGCCAGTGGGGTTGGATTACAGGACTGGAGGAAATGAGACTCCACCCTTGGAGGGTACACACAAAAGCTTGGGCTCTCCAGGACCCAAGGGGAAAGGAGCAGTAATCCCACAGGAGACTGAACCCGACATACCTGCTGGTGTTGGAGAGTCTCCTGAAGAGGCGTGGGTTGGCGGTGGCTTGCCACACGAGTGTAGGTGCTGGCAGCTGCAGACCTGGGAGCTGCCCACTCGTGGGAACTCCACGGGCGGATGCCGTCAGCCCTCCCGTGGAGCCTGTAGGCTCAGGTCAGGGTCGCCTCAGGTCAGACCAGCAAGATAGGGTGCAAAGGAGTTTATTCACAAAGCAGACGCAGGCCCACAGAGGAGGAGAACAGACTTGTGCTTTCGAAGGGGAAGGGGTGGTGGGGAAGGGTTGGAGTGGGAGTTTGGGGTTAGCAGATGCAAACCATTATATGTGTGCTGTGCTGAATCACTCTGTCATGTCTGACTCTTTGCAGCCCTATGGACTGTAGCTGCCAGGCTCCTCTGGCCATGGGATTCTCCAGGCAAGAGTACTGGAGTGGGTTGCCTTGCCCTCATCCAGGGGATCTTCCAAACCCAGGTAACAAACTCATGTGTCTTATGTCCCTGCATTGGCAAGAAGGTTCTTTACCATTAGCACCATCTGCTGCAGCTGCTGCTAAGTCACTTCAGTCATGTCTGACTCTGTGCGACCCCATAGACGGCAGCCCACCAGGCTCCCCTGTCTCTAGGGTTCTCTAGGCAAGAACACTGGAGTGGGCCTAACACCATCTGAGAAGCCCTCAACTATTTTATATAGAAAATGGATCAACAACAAGGTCCTACTGTATAGCACAGGAAACTATGTTCAGTATCCTGTGATAAATCTTAATAGAAAAGGATATGAAAAAGGATGTGTATATATATAATGTATAGCTGAGTCACTTTGCTGTACAGCAGAAATTAACACAACATTGTAAATTGAAAGTGAAAGTTGGTCAGTCGTGTCCAACTCTTTGCAAACCCATGAACTGTAGCCCACCTGACTCCTCTGTGCATGGTGTTCTCCAGACAAGAATAGTGGAGTGGGTTGCCATTCTCTTCTCCACAGGATCTTCCCAACCCAGGGATCGAACACAGGTCTCCCACATTGCAGGCAGATTCTTTACCATCTGAGCCACCAGGTAGAGCAGAAATTAACACAACATTGGAAAACAGTTGTACGTCAACAAAATTTTTTAAAAACCTTATGTATTTTCTAGGAAAAAAATGACCTCTTACATGCTTTAGCACAATGATCAAAATCAGAAAATTTTACACTGATACAATACTGTTACCTAATCTACAACCTGTATGCAAATTTCATCAATTATTGCATTAACATTTTTTTATAGATATAGATTTTCTCCAGTTCATAATCCATCTAGAAGTACTGTTAGTTTGTTCCTCAAGATTCAGTTTGATTTTAATCCCTTTGCTATTTTAAAGCCAGAGCAAGATGGCTGTCATCACTTCCCAAAGTGACAAAAGACAAAGTTAGTAGGGTTTTTTGCCTTTGAAAATATAGCTTTATCTGTGTTATTTTGCCCACTTGCTATCAAGGCCTTCACACATTAAAGAGGCCACAAATAAATTTTCTTTCACGTCTGTTCCAGCCAACATTTCCTCCTGTAATGACTGAGTTTGCATACAGGACTCTTCAGTTGGCGCCAAAATGGGTGGGTCTCTCCTATTTGCTTCTCAAATAGCAGTTGCGCTGGATGCCTAAAGCGTGATCCATAAATGGAGATACTGATAAACTGTACTGCATCAAAATAGAAAACTCTGGCCCTGTGAAAGATCCTGCTAAAAGGATTTTTAAAAGCTACTGACTGGGAGAAATATGTTTACAAACCACTCATGATTGACTGAATAATGGTTACTTAAAAATATCAAGTCCTGATGCCTGGAACTTGTAAATGTTATTTTATTTGGGAAAAGGGTCTTTGTTGATGTAATTAAACTAAGGCTTTTGAGATGAGATTATTTAGGTTATCCAGGTGGGCCCTAAATGCTAACACAATTTTCCTTGTCAGAAAAAGTCTGAGGGAAATTTGACAGATGCTTACAGAGAAGAGACGCCGGCATGAAGATGGAGGCAGAGGCTGCAGTGGTGCAGCCACCGGGGAAACACCCAGAGGAGAAGAGCAGGAGAGGGCCGGGCAGAGAGAGCAGGGGCCACAACCTCGGGCGGGCCCACAGCCGCGGGAGACGGCCTTTCTCCAGCGGGTGAGCAGCCCTGCTGACGGCTTCCCCTTTGAGCGTCACGTCTCCAGAGCTGCCAGGGAGTACATTTCCATTGTTTTAAGACACACTTTGGCTGGTGATTTGCTCCAGCAGCCTTGGGGAGCTGATACAACATCTATCTGACAAAGGACTAGTGTTTTATCTTTTAATTCTTAAATTTTTCATTGGCTTCTAGTTGATTAACAATGCTGTGTTTCAGGTGTATAACAAAGTGAATCAGTTATACGTATATCCCCTCTTTTTCACGTTATTTTCCCATATAGGTCATTGCAGAATATTGAGTAGAGTTCTTGTGTTGTACAGGAGAAGGACTAGTATTTTAAACAACGAAAGAGCATCACAAACGCAACGGTAAAATGTAGTCTGATAAGAATGAGCAAAAACATATACAGACATTTCACTGACAAGGATAAACAGATGGCAGAGAAGCACAGAAAAGGGTGTTTAACAAGACTATCCATCAAGGAAATGCAAATTGAAGCAAAAAATGGTACAAATGTATTTACAAAATAGAGTTACAGATAAAGGCAACAAATGTGCGGTTACTAGGAGGAAAGGGGGAGGGACGCACTGGGAGTCTGGGACTGGCGGAAGCGCGCTGCCGTCTGTAGCCCTGCACGTGCTACACGTACTGCTGACACAGGAAACCGCTTGGATGGATCACCAAGAAAGTATGGTGCGCGAAAAGAGTTAGTCCCGAAAGGTCACCTCGTGTATGACCTTAACTTTCAGTTCAGTTCAGTTCACTCGTTCAGTCGTGTCCAGCTCTTTGCGACCCCATGAATTGCAGCACGCCAGGCCTCCCTGTCCATCACCAGCTCCCGGAGTTCACTCAGACTCACGTCCATCGAGTCCGTGATGCCATCCAGCCATCTCATCCTCGGTCGTCCACTTTTCCTCCTGCCCCCAAACCCTCCCAGCATCAGAGTCTTTTCCAATGAGTCAGGTCTTCACATAAGGTGGCCAAAGTACTGGAGTTTCAGCTTTAGCGTCATTTTTAACTTAGGAAACATTGTTTAAATAGCAGAATTTTGAAACAGAAGGCAAACTAGCAATCGCCACTAAATGGAAAAGAGGATTGGGAGGGGTGGGAAGAAGGCAGGTGTGATTATAAAAGCACAGCATGAAGGGTCCTCTGATTTGCCTTTTTTTTTCCTTAAAAAATTAATAACTTTATGAAGTTATAATTCACATACCATAAATTCACCCATTTACAATGTATACAGATCAGTGTTTTTTAAGATATTCACAAATATTTGCAATGATTCTCACAATCAATTTTAGAACATTTTTGTCATTCTGAAAAATAAACCCTGATAACTACTAAAAGTCATTCCCTACTTTCCAGCCACCCTGCCCATGGTCATAGGCAAACACTAATAGATTTTCTGTCTCTCTATATTAGGAAACTATGGTCCCACAGGTGCAGGGCAGCTAAACCTGTGCGCTCTGGAGCCTGGGCTGCAACTACTCAGCCTGTGTGCCACACTAGAGAATCTGTGTGCAACAGTGAAAGATTACACGTGATGCAGCGAAGACCTTGTGTGCCACAGCTAAGACCCAACACGACAAAATAAAGAAAAACAAGCCGTCAGCATGCAAGGCAGCAGGAACACACAGGAGAGCTGCACAAAAAGAGCTGCACGACCCAGGTGACCACGACCGTGTGCTCACTCGCCTGGAGCCAGACATCCTGGAAGGTGGAGTCGGGGGGCCTTAAGAAGCTTCTCTACCAACAAAGCTAGTGGAGGTGGTATACTGGGGTCCAGCCCCGGTGGATCCAGGGTGATTCGAAGGTGGGGACAGAGTCAGCGTCCTTGGAAATACCTTATTTAATTACAGATAGAGAGGGATTAGAAAATTAGCAGAGAAAAAGAGGCTGAATGACTTGGTTTACATGGAATACCAATCACCACCTACGTAGGCCGCAGGTGTCTTCCTGTTCTCCTGAAGGAGAGGAGGCACTGAGGCACCCCCCGCCCCTGGTCCGATCTTAGAAGGCCAGGCAAAGTTAGCAGGCTTGGTGGGTACCCATGCACCAGATCGGAATTCGGCCAGAAAATAGTAGGAGAGAAAAAGAGGCTGAATAACTTGGTTTATGTGGGATGCCAATAAAATTCCAAGACAAGGAATTTGCACCATCTACGTTGGGCCACCGGTGCCACTTGAATATCGGAAGGTGCCCCTCCTTGGGCTCCTTCTCGCGTGGGCTTGAAAACCAGGGCAAGTCAGTGGACGTGGTGAGTACCCACCCTCCAGATGGGAATTCAGCCAGAAAAACGGGGAGCAAGAAGGAACAACATGGGGGAATCAGTCTTTCCAGAAACTGATCTGATTTCTTTATTTTTCAGTTTGCTTATATACCTTTTGTAACACATAGGGATGAATACAGAGTCACACAGGGGTCAGCAGTCCTGACCTTTATCAAAATCAGGTGCCTTACATAAAAAAAGATCTTAGGGGCTTTACATCATCTTCTGGCCATGAGGCCTGCTGACATTTTACGACCCTTTCTTTCTGATAATCAAAAAACTTATTTTTTCCAAGGGTGTTTTTTCTTAAACCAGGCACCGCCCTCCAAATAAAGTTGCATTCCTATAGGGTGAGGGTGTAGTGAGTTACAATCAAGAAAGGAATTTATTTAACCCAAGGTTAACATGATTAATCTTAAAGGTTAATACTTATTTCTCCTATATGCTAGTTATATTCATTATAAGGGCAGGAACATGGAGATTTACCAGCAAACATCAGCCCAACAAATGAAAAACCTTTCACCAATGTTCCCCTTAAGATCTATTTAGTCTTAAGGTAGTTACATTTTTACATAGCAAAGACAGTGATTTATAACAAAGTACAGTGATCTATTACAAAAGGGAAAATTCATTAACTCAAAAAGTCTAGTATTGCTAACCTTAAAAACTACTCTATTTCCTTTTCTATATTCCAAATACATTGATTAATATATTCCCAGGTGCCTAAGGATATGGAGGCCTGGTGGCAATCATTGACTCAACAATGAGAAAAGCCCTATGCTAATTAAGACTCTCAAAATTCTCTGTGCTGTTTATGGTTGAGAGGTAGTAAACAATCATGTGCGTAGTGGCAGGAGTATGGATAATCCTGTCACACAAGCTAGTCTGCCAGCAGAGAGGTTTGACCTGAGACACCCTTGTCACACTCAGGGCAGGGAATTAGCAGCAATTATTGGCACAACAAATGAAAAAACCCTTCACCAATATAATTTCTAACCAACCCACTATACTAATAATCTCTAACTTCCCAGAAGAATTTGCCTTCAGTAAGTCTAAAACATCTCGTGCCTCTCAGGTTGGGAGGCTGTAAACAATCACATGTGGTCGGATGAACCTATACAGGTGGGCTAGATAACCTTCAGAGGAGTCCGTAAGCTGAAACACTCTTGTCATGCCCAGGAATTGTTATTGCCTTGGAGCTGCACGTTAACTCCTTCTCTGAGAGAACCGGTGGGGAACAGCCCCCCATAAAGTCAGAGGTGTAGGCAAGAGCACGGAACAGTACAGTAGATAGACTCTGGTTTGGGGGTAGATGCTCAGGAACAGGGGGTTTTCCGAGGCTTGATCATGCCTTTGCGTATGCCAAGCCTCCTTCCTCATGACCGTTGCCATGGGCGGAGTTCCTCACACTGGCCCCCGGCAGTGGTAGGATTCCAGCTGAGCTGTTTCAAATCGTAAAAGTTAATGCTGTGAAAGTGCTGCGTTCAATATACCAACAAATTTGGAAAACTCAGCAGTGGCCACAGGACTCAAAAAGGTCAGTTTTCATTCCAATTTCACAAAGAAGGGCAATGCCAAAGAATGCTCAAACTACCACACAATTGCACTCATCTCACATGCTAGCATAGTAATACTCAAAATTCTCCAAGCCAGGGTTCAACAGTACATGAACCATGAACTTCCAGATGTTCAAGCTGGATTGAGAAAAGGCAGAAGAACCAGAGATCAAATTGCCAATATCTGCTCAATCATTAAAAAGCCACAGAATTCCAGAAGAGTATCTACTTCTGCTTTATTGAGTATGCCAAAGCCTTTGTGTAGATCACAACAAACTGGGAAATTCTTCAAGAGGTGGGAACGCCAGACCATCTTACCTGCCTCCTGAGAAATGTGCATGCAGGTCAAGAAACAACAGAACCAGACATGGAACAACAGACTGGTTCCAAATTGGGAAAGGAATATATTAAGACTGTATATTGTCACCTTGCTTATTTAGCTTATATGCAGAGTACCTCATGCGAAACGCTGGGCTGGATGAAGCACAAGCTAGAATCAAGATTGCCGGGAGAAATATCAATAACCTCAGATATGAAGATGATACCACCCTTATGGCAGAAAGTGAAGAGGACCTAAAGCCTGTTGATGAAAGTGAAAGAGGAGAGTGAAAAACCTGGCTTAAAACTCAACATTCAGAAAATGAAGATCATGGCCTCCGGTCCCATCACTTCATGGGAAATAGATGTGGAAACAGTGTCAGACTTTATTTTCTTGGGCTCCAAATGCACTGCAGATGGTGACTGCAGCCATGAAATTAAAAGATGATTGCTCCTTGGAAGAAAAGCTATGACCAACCTAGATAGCATATTAAAAAGCAGAGACATTACTTTGCCAACAAAGGTCCATCTAGGCAAAGCGATGGTTTTTCCTATGGTCATGTATGGATGTGAGTGTTGGACTACAAAGAAAGCTCTGCACCGAAGGATTGATGCTTTTGAGCTGTGGTGTTGGAGAAGACTCTTGAGAGTCCTTTGGACTGCAAGGTGATTCAACTGATCCATTCTAAAGGAACTCAGTCCTGAATATTCATTGGAAGGACTGATGCTAAAACTCCAATACTTTGGCCACCTGATGGGAAGAACAGATTCACTGGAAAAGACCCTGATGGTGGGAAAGATTAAAGGCAGGAGGAGAAGGGGATGACAGAGGATGAGATGGTTGGATGGCATCACCGACTCAATAGACACGAGTTTGAGCACGTTGGTGATGGACAGGGAAGCCTTGTGTGCTGCAGTCCATGGGGTCACAAAGATTCAGACGTGACTGAGTGAGCCGAAGCGTGCCAGAGTTTTAGTGTAATTTTACGTATTTTCCTTATTTCAACTTGTAGTATTGACTTTTATTTCCACTAAATACGCAATCATAATGGCAAGAAATTTGGAAAGTAGGAATAATGTTAGGGGCAGTACTTTAAAAAATGCATCTACATGTTTGAATACAGTCTAATTAACATAGTAAGTAAGAGCATAGGTTATCTAACTGCTTGACATTTTAAAATCAGATCTTGTCTAAAAAATTTTATTTTTGCTAAAGACAGCTATTCTTAATAAGCAATAACTGCTTTCTTAAATATAATGAGAAAACCATCACAAACTATTAATGCAAATTATTATAATAAGTATGACAAAAAAGGGCTTGTAATCATTTGGCTTTATTCTTCTTTGGAAGAGGTTAGGAGAATACTGGCTTGAATTCTGTCATCTACGTACTTTACTGTGTTCTTAACACTATTCATAAAACTTCTTAGGTGACAAGTTGAGCATCTTAAGGTGTTTAAAAAATGAATTGGAATTTACCATGGAATATAAGGATTCTTTGGGCTTCACTGGTGCTTCAGTGGTAAAGAAGACACGGGTTCTATCCCTGGGCCAGGAAGATTCCCTGGAGAAGGAAATGGCAACCCACTCCAGTATTCTTGCCTGGGAAATCCCATGGACAGAGGAGCCTGGTGGGCTACAGTCCCTGGGGTCCCAAAAGAGTCAGACACAACTTAGCAACTAAACAGCAATAACAACAAAGAAGGCTTCTTTGTTTTTCAAGAGACTTATCTTGAAAGTTTTCTTTAATACTAGTCTCTGACATTATAAAATTTTTGGGTTTTGTGCTTTGACAATTTCTAAATACAAACTGAGTTAAAAGATTGTTACAAAAATCTGCTGCTTCATCAGAAGGCATTGGAACGTTTCTTACAGCAGGAAAGAACCCTAGTAGTCTTTTAGTTGCTAACGTATGAACCCTAACAGGTAAGAAGAGACCGGGTGGAAAATGACTAACATACTGGAAATATTTGCATGTACAAAAATACCACTACTTTATTTTCTCTGTATCTGAGCAGCCCCGGGAGGACCCCTGTGCTTCTCATCCTCAGCAGGTGTGTGGTGTGCTCTGTACATTGGCATCAGTGATCCGGCTGTTATGCTCGGCCATCTGCTTAAGGATATGGGGGATTATGCTGTCCATGGAAGCATTGCTCATGTGACCAGCAGTAAAAAGCATTCTTTGGTTATGTTAGCGTTCATCAGCCTGAGTGCCTGCAGGTGGTTTGAGGATCTGGGCCAGTCAGTAGGTGTCTTCTAAGTAGGTTTTCTGAACACAATCCTCCAACTCCATCTACGCCTTTCTTCTAATCTTAAAATCTGGCTTGTGCTGGCCAAATCTGGATTAGTTCAGTCACTCAGTTGTATCTGACTCTTTGCAACCTCTTGGACTGCAGCACACCGGGCCTCCCTGTCCATCACCAACTCCCGGAGCCAACTCAAACGCATGTCCATCGGGTCAGTGATGCCATCCAACCATCTCATCCTCTGTTGTCCCCTTCTCCCACCTTCAATCTTTCCCAGCATCAGGGTCTTTTCCAGTGAGTCAGTTCTTTGCATCAGGTGGCCAAAGTATTGAGGCTTCAGCATCAGTTCTTTCAATGAATATTCAGGAGTGATTTCCTTCAGGATTGACTGGTTTGATCTCCTTGCAGTCCAAGGGACTCAAAAGAGTTTTCTCCAACACCACAGTTTGAAAGCATCAACTCTTCAGTGCTCAGCTTTAATTATAGTCAGACTCTCACATCCGTACATGACTACTGGGAAAACCATAGCTTTGACTAGACGGACCTTTGTTGATAAAGCAATGTCTCTGATTTTTAATATGCTGTCTGGTTTGGTTATAGCTTTTCTTCCAAGGAGCAAGCGTCTTTTAATTTCATGGCTGAAGTCACCATCTGCAGTGTGTTTGGAGCCCAAGAAAATAAAGTCTCTCTCTCTTTCCATTGTTTCCCCATCTGTTTGCCATGAAGTGATGGGACCGGATGCCGTGATCTTCATTTTTGAATGCTGGATTCAAAAGCCTGGATGCTGGGGACTAAAGATAGCTATAGCTTTAGGATGCTCATACTCATAGCTGTCTATACCCAGCTTTGCTCTTCTGTTACACGACTCCTGAAACTTCCAGGTGTGCTCCATGACTGACTTTATCCACTTGCCAGAAGGTTTATCTTCCTGGATATTGTTCTGCAGCTGATTGACTATGGCCACAGGGTGGTGGGAAACTTATGTTCTGGGCCAGGCCAAGGCTGGAGAGCTCATTTGAGCAGGCTTGCACCAGGCTGGTTCAGCAATCCTGCCCAAGTGCCTGAAGGGCTAGGCTTAACCTGGCTCAGTGCATGGAGAGGAAACATGGGCATAAGTAGCCCTGAGAGGCAGTGCATGTCGAGGCGCTCTGGAATTGGGCTGGCCACAGGATGTGAATGCTGAAAAGAAGGAGGGCTTGGGACCCAGTGATGAGTGTGGACTGGTCTCTAATGATGACATAGATGTTCCCTCCTCTGCTGGTATCTGTCTCACCTGCCAGGCTTGGAGGTGAGGAGCTGTCTGAGGTTTTCAGTGTTTTAGCTAAAGTATCACATGCCAGAGTAATCTCACTTGCCTATTGATGCTCCTGGGGTATTTCTGAAGCATCACCACTGATAAGGGATTCACTTCAGTTGACAAAGGAGGTTACTTCATTTGCCAGTGTGCTCAGATCTGGCTTGTTTCAGCCTTGGAATCCACGGTTAGGAGAAGGGCACCATCCTCATGTATGAAGAGTTGCAGCCAGTTCACAAGCATCCTGGATCAAGACCTGTTTGTCTTGTTCCCCTTTATCTGCCTTGAGTGTGGGAGCGGCTATCAGATTTCTCAGATCCTTCTGGGTAAAGGTTTTTCTCAGTTGCAGCAGCACAATTGCTTGGTTTCTCCCTTTGCACCTCAAAGTGCTTCTGTTCACCAGTCCCAGACTCTTAACTTATCCCTCCCCCTTTGGTCACCATAAGTTTGTCTGTGAGTCTGGGAACTTTGATCTTGCACATCTGCAGAGCAGCATTCACGGGTGATGCTTGTGCTTCATTCCCTGTATGTGGGCAAAGTGTAATTTCCTGCACATGGCTTTCTTCTTCTTCAGATTCTAAGTGTAGAACAGATTACTCAGCAAGGTCTTGTACACAGTAGATCTGTGACAGAGTTTAGGGGCAGTTTGACTGTTGATAGATATTTCATTGAATGGCTGTCAGTGTCTGAGGGCTGTTGCTGTGGGGAGACATGCCACAGTGCTATTCAAGAACCTTATTTCAGGGACTTGCCTGGTTGCCCAGTGGTTAGGAACCTGCCTGCCAGTGCGGGGGGCATGGGCTCAGTCCCTGGTCTGGGAAGATCCCACATGCCCCAGAACAGCCAAGCCCATGCGCCACGGCTGTTGCGCCTGTGCTTCAGAGCCTGGGAGCCGCAACTGCTGAGCCCTCGCGCTGCGCCTCATGAAGCCTCAGCTCCACCTTCTGAAGCCTGGGCACCACACCAGGAGCGGCCCCCGCTCGCTGCACCATGACTAGTGAAAGGCCACGCGCAGCCTTGTTAATTTCATTTGTTAAGTAAGCTCACACGCTAGTAAAGTGATGCTCAAAATTCTCCAAGCCAGGCTTCAGCAATACGTGAACCATGAACTCCCTGATGTTCAAGCTGGTTTTAGAAAAGGCGGAGGAGCCAGAGATCAAATTGCCAACATCTGCTGGATCATCGAAAAAGCAAAAGAGTTTCAGAAAAACATCTATTTCTGCTTTATTGACTATGCCAAAGCCTTTGACTATGTGGATCAGAATCAACTGTGGAAAATTCTGAAAGAGATGGGAATGCCAGCCCACCTGACCTGCCTCTTGAGAAACGTGTATGCAGGTCAGGAAGCAACAGTTAGAACTGGACATGGAACAACAGACTGGTTCCAAATAGGAAAAGGAGTACGTCAAGGCTGTATATCGTCACCCTGCTTATTTAACTTATGTGCAGAGTACATCATGAGAAACGCTGGGTTGAAAGAAGCACAAACTGGAATGAAGATTGCCGGGAGAAATATCAATAACCTCAGATATGCAGATGACACCACCCTCATGACACAAAGTGAAGAGGAACTAAAAAGCCTCTTGATGAGAGTGAAAGAGGAGGGTGAAAAAGTTGGCTTAAAAGCTCAACATTCAGAAAATGAAGGTCATGGCATCTGGTCCCATCACTTCATGGGAAACAGATGGGGAAACAGTGGAAATAGCATCAGACTTTCTTTTTGAGGGCTGCAAAATCACTGCAGATGGTGACTGCAGCCATGAAATTAAAAGACGCTTACTCCTTAGAAGAAAAGTTATGACCAACCTAGATAGCATACTGAAAAGCAGAGACATTACTTTGCCAACAAAGGTCCGTCTAGTCAAGGCTATGGTTTTTCCTGTGGTCATGTATGGATGTGAGAGTTGGACTGTGAAGAAAGCTGAGCACCGAAGAATTGATGCTTTTGAACTGTGGTGTTGGAGAAGACTCTTGAGAGTCCCTTGGACTGCAAGGAGATCCAAGCAGTCCATTCTGAAGGAGATCAGCCCTGGGTGTTCTTTGGAAGGAATGATGCTAAAACTGAAACTCCAGTACTTTGGCCACCTCATGCAAAGAGTTGACTCATTGGAAAAGACTCTGATGCTGGGAGGGATTGGGGGCAGGAGGAGAAGGGGACGACCGAGGATGAGATGGCTGGATGGCATCACGGACTCGATGGACATGAGTCTGAGTGAACTCCGGGAGATGGTGATGGACAGGGAGGCCTGGCGTGCTGCGATTCATGGGGTCGCAAAGAGTCGGACACGACTGAGCGACTGAACTGTCCACCAACTGTTACTATAGCCGAAGTCAACACATTTGGATCACTCAATTTCTTTGGAAGAGAAAAGTGAAGACTTCATTTTTCAGTCAGTCTGTTCTTTCAGGCGCTTTTCCACAGTCTCTCCTGCAGTCCTCTACGTGGTTACCTCTGTGGACGCTGGCACACGTCTCCCAGTCCTTTGCGCCATGTTGGTGGCTGGCAGGCCATTCTAGGTACAGCACTCAGTGGAAGAAGGACACCTCACCCAAGGTGCATCCCCTCCCGGGGGCAGCTCTCCGTCAACGACTGGATTAAAGGCGGGCTGACTTGCTGAGAGCTGAGACCACACCGAGTGGCCACCGCAGGCCCTGAGCTGTGCAGGGCGTTGGTCAGGGACCTTGTGGGAACTGCGCCTCAATCAGTCGCTCCTCTTGCCTCTGTCACGTCCCTGCAGTCGACCTTAAGGGCGCTCCCCAGTAGCATTTCTATATGTGACTGTTCCTGTCGGAATCTGCTTCCCAGGGAACCTGGTCTAAGAAAGTTACCCTCTGGAAAGAGTGCAGAGAGTCCCCTGTGCTTCAGAATGTCTTGTTTCTATAAATCTGACATCACCTACAGCATCCGTTGCTGTCTTTTGGATTCGTTGTCTTCGCTACCAATAGCTTGCCTGCGGATGATGGAGGGAATACATTCCATGTGGGGTATCAATACTTCATTTGTACCTTTGCTTGGGAATTTCTAAAATTCAGTTGAAGTAGTTTTCTGAACTTTTCTATATATTATAGGTTTTCTAAAAGATGTTATCTTTAGTTGAGGGAAAATATTATTTGGTTCTCTTTTTGTGTGGTTCATAAAAAATAGTTCCTCATGTACTTTGTTATTGGAAACAGAATCCAGAAAATACCATAAGCTGAAAAGTGTTAGAAACATCAGTGCTTCATCCAAATATATAGCAAACGGTCAACACTATGTAATTTGTTCCAACATTTGTTTCTTTACTCTTCTATAATGCTTTCCACATATCATGCAACAATATTTGACTAACAAAGATACACATTTTGGGTTTCACCATATGCTTTTTTTGGTATTATTTCAGCCACTTCAACTGTGACAGAACAAGTGTTTCCTCAATGGATGTGGCTGTGCTTTTGTAAAATACCTTTGATGTAAAATGAGAAACCTCAAAAGAAGCTTCTAAACATATACACACATATATATACACATATATACACATATATACACACATATACACATATATACACACATATACACATATATACACACATATACACATATATACACATATACACACACATATACACATATATACACATATACACATATATATACACATATATACACATATATACACACATATACACACATATACACATATATATACACATATATACACATATATACACATATATACACACATATACACATATATATACACATATACACATATATACACATATATACATATATATACACACATATACACATATATACACATATACACACATACACACATATATACACATATATACACACATATACATATATATATACACATATACACACATATATACACATATATACACATATATACACACATATACACATATATACACACATATACACATATATATACATATATATACACACATATATACACATATATATACACATATATACACATATATATACACATATATACGTATATCACCACATTTCCTGACGCTGTAGAATTCTATGTGTAGTGTCGCATCACTGTAGAAATCCCTGAAAAACTGTAAGGGTTTTTCTTCAAGTCTGAGATGCTTCATTTTAATCTATCCCATTCATCTTTGTGGCATCATGCTACCATTTGCTATGTGTGTTTCTGGCAATATGGTAAACTAGATTACCCAGAAAGCTTCCTGTTATAAAATGCTCTCACATATTAGTGAAAATATAAAAAAGTATCATTTAAAAATGTGTAACTGAGGCAGAAAGCATGTAAGAACATTTCCAGTGGACTAAAAATGTATGAACTGAAAACCAGAGCCAAAACCACACTGGAAGGTGCTTTGACAGCCTGGGGTGTGGGATCAGAAGAGCGCTACAGGAAGTCTTTGTCTCAGTTGCACAGAGGTTTAGACCTCAGGACCTACACGAGAATAGGGGATAATGCCTTGGGACTCCTATGAGTTTAAGGGCTGCATTTGAGACTCCCACAGAAACCTGGGGCCTTTGAAGATTCACACTAGAAAACTTACCCACTGGTGCAGAATAGTGTCTGAAGGACATTTGTATGTCTTTATTTAGATTTTAGATAGAAAAAAAAATTCCTGAAAATCCATAACTATGTCAGTATCTTCACCCAGAGTTGGGATTGAACTCTTTCCGTCAGTATGGTTCTAGAAAACTCCAAGGTAATAAACTAACAGAGATCCAAGCCTCTGAAAATCCTGGGCTTCTGGCGAAGTAAATGTAAGCCTCTCAGGAGGAGTGCCCTCCTAGAGTTCTGCGAGTGCTGGAGAGCTGGCAGTACAGAGTTAGAAAGCACGTGAGGAAAGACTTAACACCGGTTGAGTCAGTGTCCTCAGTGAGCTGCAGTTATCCACCCAAGAACTTCAGATTAGAGAACTACTGAGGAGTAAAAATTAAATATGGATGTCAAAATCAGTGAGACTCAAGGGTGACCCCTAGAGCTTTCGGAAGGGTGGTGCTGAAACTTACTGAGAAGGGAAAGACTAAAGCAGAAAAATAACATTTTGCGGGGGGGGGGGGGGGGGGGGGGGGGGCGGGGCAGAAAGCAGGAGTTTGGATTTTTACATCATAATTTTGAAGTATCTACCAGCTATTTAAGAAATGAGACCTTTACAGGCAGCTGGGTCTATCTATGTATCCATCCATCCATCCATCCATCTGTCCGATTACCTATCAGCTATCTCTCTTTCCTGTGTCTCTCTGTATACACAGCTAGACTTCTGAGCATGGACATTTGGCCTGTGGTGGGCCTCTGCTGACTTCTCCCATTACAGTTCCCTCCAGCTCCGCGCAGGCACAAGGCCCCTTCCGGCCCTTTGGATGCCAAGGACTCTCGACTACTGTTGCCTCCGGAACTGATGCCTGGGTGCCTGGGTTGCATCCTGTTATATCAGCCTGTTTGGGGGTGGAGCCAGGCATCAGTACCTTGAACATTTTTTTCTCCAGTTTTATTGAGAAATAATTGACACACAACGCTGTATGAGTTTAAGGCCTAGAACATGATAGTTTGATTTACAGCTCTTGTAAAGTGTTCATCACAGCACACTCAGCTAACGTCCATCGTCGCACACAGATACAGTGTGAAAAGAAAGGAGAGAAAGGAAAGTGATTTTCTCCCTGAGGGGAGAACACTTAGGAGGTGCTCTCTTCACGACTTTCCTATCATAGAGCAATGTTTGCCGTGGACATCACGTTGTACGTCATGCTCCAGTACTTGCTTAGCATATAGCTAGAAATATGTGAAGTGAAGTGAGGTGAAGTCGCTCAGTCGTGTCCGACTCTGCGACCCCGTGGACTGTAGCCTACCAGGCTCCTCCATCCATGGACTTTTCTAGGTAAGAGTACTGGAGTGGGTTGCCATTTCCTTATCCGGGGGATCTTCCCGCCAGGGGGATCGAACCCGGGTCTCCGGCATTGCAGGCAGACACTTTACCCTC
Source organism: Ovis canadensis (assembly GCF_042477335.2). Classification (NCBI taxonomy): domain Eukaryota; kingdom Metazoa; phylum Chordata; class Mammalia; order Artiodactyla; family Bovidae; genus Ovis; species Ovis canadensis. The sequence goes on from NC_091245.1 coordinate 281,045,402, forward strand.
TGAGCCACCGGGCAGGGGAATGTGCATATTGGTTTATTTCCACGGCTGCTCCTGGGTCTTTGTTGCTGGGCATGGGCTTCCTCTAGCTGCGACAAGCGGGTGGGGCCTCGTCTTCCCCGGGGCTTCTGCGGCTGCAGAGCGCGGGCTCCAGTGCCCCGGTTGCAGCGGCGGTGACGCGCGGGCTCCGCGTGCCCAGGACTGGCGGCGGCGGCGGGGCCGGGGCTCTGGAGTGCAGAGCACCGCCGGCCGCGCTCGGCACGTGGGGCCTTCCTGGACTGGGGATCGAACTCATCCCCTGCATTGGCAGGCAGGTTCTTAACTACTGGACCACCAGGAAGTCCCTAGAAATTTGTAATTTGTCCCTTTCGGCCACCTTCTTGCAACTCTCTCTTGTTTTGCCCTCTCCCTCAGGTAACCGCATGCCTGATCTTTTTTCCTGTGAGTTTTTTTGGTTTGTTGTGTATTTTCAGAGTCTGCATGTGAGATTGTACACTGTTTGTCTTTCTCTGTCTGACTTATTTCCCTTTGTGTAATGCATTCAAGTTTCATCCATGTTGTCACAAATAGTAGGATTTCCTTATTTTTAACGGCTGAACAATACTCCATTTCATATGCATCTTTGCATATAGATATGTGCATATACATACACACACAACTTCTTTACCCATTCATCTACTGATGGGCACAAAGCTTGCTTCCACGCTTTGCCTGTTTTAAAGAATGCTGCTATGCTATGAGCATGGAGTTGCAGAGAACTTGTTGAGTTAGTGTTCTCATTTTCTTTGGCTTTATTCCTGGAAATGGAATTACAAGATCTGTTGCAGTTCTACTTTATGTTTTTGAGGAACCTCGTGGGCTCCTCCACACTGTTTTCCATAGTTGCTGTACCAATTCACATTCCCACCAACACTGCACAAGTGTTCCATGCTCTCCACATCTATACTAGCATTTGTTATTTCCTCTCTTATTGGTGATGGCTATTCTAATAGAAGTGAGGTGATATCTCACTGTGGTCTTAATTTGCATTTCCCAAATGACTAGTGATGTAGAACATCTCTCTTATGTACCTATTGGCCTTTTATATACATTCTTTGGAAGATTGTTTATTTAGGTCCTTTGCCCACTTTTAATTCGGTTATTTGCTTTTTTATTAGTGAGCTGTATGTCTTCTTTATATATTTTGGATATCAACCCCTCATCAGATGTATATCTGATACATACCACATAAATAATAGAGTTTGCAAATATTTTTTCCGATTCTGTAGGTTGTCTGGTCCCTTCAGGCTTCAGTACTTTTTAAATCTCCATGTGACTCCAATGTGCAGCACATCTGGGAACAGACTGCTGAAGCGCCTGGCTGCTTTAAGTGCAGCTCTCATCCGGCAAGCGTGGTCCTTCCAGCGGCAGCATTGGCGTCACCTGAGAGCTTGTTGGAGAGGGAAATCTCGGCGGCCACCTTGCCCTCTTGAATCAGATCCCACGTTTTAACCAGCTCTTCCGGGGATTCATGCTCACAGTAACGTCTGGGCAGCACCATGTCTGTCTCTGCCGAAGCTGTCTTCTCCATCATGCCTGCACCCCCCCCACCCCATCCTGCTGGCTCATTCCCACCTCCTTGATTGACCTCAGGTATCCCTCTCCTGGAAACCTTCCTCATCCTTCCCCCTACATACTCAGGCTGGTCTTCAAGGGATGCCCTTACTGTGATTTTTGGCTCAGCCCCCAGTCTTCTTGATTTTGGACCCACAGTGGGAGGGGCAACATTGCTGACAGTAGTTGCTCAGTGCCTGTTGAGTTGAGTGGCTAAGGTGGATGTCAGCCAGGTGGGACACATAGGTGTACATGGCGAGGGCCCAGGTCTGTGAGATCAGACTCCTGAGGGTTCTGGCTCTAACAGCAGCAGCCCCTGATGTGATGAGCTCTGACCACAGGCTGCATGAGGCTATTGATTTTCTTTTATCTTCGCTGTGGCGAAGGAGACTGTGGCTCACAAGGTGTGTGCTCAAAGCTAGAGGAGGAATCTGAATTCTGTAGGCGTCTCCCTCGTAGGCTTCCCTGGTAACATGGCAGAGAATGGGGAGTGAGGATAGCTTGGGTTTCTTCTATGATCTCATTAAAATTATTTCCACGATGAGTTTATTTTCCTAACTGTAAAGCCAGGACACAAAGAAGCACAATTGGAGGAAGGGGGTCAAAAAGCACACACTTCCGGTCACAAGCAGGTGAGCGCCGGGGAGTCCCGTGCAGCATGACGACTGTGCTTGACGGTGCCGCCTGATGCATGGCTGACCCTTTGAATAATGCAGGGCTAGGGGCGCCTACCTACCCTCCTCACATGGAGAATCAAGTGTAACCTTTGACTCCTTACAAATTTTACTAGTAGCCTACTGTTCACCGGAAGCTGAACCAATAACATAAACAGTTGATAAGCACATATTTTGTATGTTGTGCTTACTATATCCTGTATTCTTACAATAAGGAAAGCTAGAGAAAAGAAAACGTTAGTAAGAAGATCATCAGTTCAGTTCCGTCACTCAGTCACATCTGACTCTTTGCAACCCCATGGACTGCAGCACACCAGGCCTCCCTGTCCATCACCAATTCCCAGAGCTTGCTCAAACTCATGTCCATTGAGTCGGTGATGCCATCCAACTATCTCATCCTCTGCTGTCCCCTTCTCCTCCTGCCTTCAATCTTTCCCACCACCAGGATCTCTTCTAATGAGTAAGTTCTTTGCATCAGGTGGCCAAAGTATTGGAATTTCAGCTTCAGCATCAGTCCTTCCAATGAATATTCAGGACTGATTTCCTTTAGGATTTATTGGTTATATCTCCTTGTTGTCCAAAGGACTCTCAAGAGTCTTCTCCAACACCACAGTTCAAAAGCATCAGTTCTTCAGTGCTCAGCTTTCTCTATGGTCCAACTCTCACATCCCTACATGACTACTGGAAAAACCATAGCTTTGACTAGATAGACCTTTGTCAGCAAAGTAATGTCTCTGTTTTTTAATATGCTGTTTAGGTTGGTCATAGCTTTTCTTCCAAGGGGCAACCATCTTTTAATTTCAAGGCTGCAGTCACCATCTGTAGAGATTTTGGAGCCCAAGAAAATAAAGTCTGCCACTGTTTCCATTGTTTCTCCATCTACTTGCTATGAAGTGATGGGACCGGATGCCATGATCTTAGTTTCTTGAATGTTGAGCTTTTAAGCCAGCTTTTTCACTCTCCTCTTTCACTCTCATCAAGAGGCTTTGGTTCTTCTTTGCTTTCCGCCATGAGGGTGGTGTCATCTGCGCATCTTTTTATGGCGGCCTCACCTGCACACTAGTGAAAGAGTCATTATACAACTTTTATGGCACACAGTTCTACAGTCATATTCATAATATAATATTGAAACATCGTTACATTTGAAAAAAGCCCACAAAAACCACTTACCTGTTATGATGGGCTGATAATACAGTTTCTCCAATTACAAGAGAGAGGCATACTGTATGTTAATGTAATTCTTTGAAAATGAAGTTATAAAACAGTAAGAAAACGGATACATTGTTTATAGTAAATGTCACTCACCTTGTCCCTATGTGGCTGTTCAGTCGCTAAGTCGTGTCTGACTCTTTGAGATTCCATGGACTGCGGCATTCCAGGCTTTTCTGTCCTTCACTATCTCCTGGCGTTTGCTCAGATTCATGCCCATTGAGTTGGTGATGCTTTCTAACCATTGCCTCCTCTGATACCTACCCGTGTGTGTGGTGTGTATATATACATATATATAAATGTATATATATGCTAGTAATATCTTATGAAAAAATGGTGGTGGAGAGGCTGAGGGAATAAAAATTCAAGTTGTATACTGAAATGACATTCTTGTAGGCAGAAGCCATATATGACTTAACTCTTTCTCCCCGTCCCTGTGGAGACTCCTCTCTAGCTCTGGTTGGGGTCGCTGCCCTCAGAGTGGCCCTGGAGGCGTCCCTGTCACCCGCTGAGCCTTCTGCACAGAACCGGCAGCTCCCCTCCTGCCTCTGCCCCTGGCTCCACGGGTGGAGGGCCTCTGGTGACAGGCACATGACTGCAGACTGGGACGCACCCTCTGGTCTTCGGCATCATTTTCGGATTTGGGGGGAAATTGTGTGTCACAGGAAAGAAGGAAGCAAAGACTCCTGTGGTCAGTGGAAGGAGCCCCTGTTGCTTCTGGTGCCCCCCTTTGTTCCCTGCTGGGGCTTCTCCCTTCTCCATTGCTACGCTGCTGACTGTTGTGATTGTGTGACACCCTATGGCCTTTTCATCTGTTTTTCAGCGTGGTTCACACACCCCAAATGCCAGCAGAGACATAAGAAACTGTAACTCAGATTGGGGAAATGGCTAGCCTTTCATATTGTCCTTTGGTATTTGCATTGTTTTTAATCACTCTTTCTTATTATAACGGTGACATTGTCGGAAGCTTCCAAAGCTCACCATGGGGCCTTCTTATTGATGATAGTGATAGGATGCTCTCAAGGGGAGGGGGAAGGGTTGAGCGAGTAGCTGGCTGAGTTTCTTTCGCAAGCCGGTTGTGTGGGGTTAGAAATGAATGTGTGAAATATTCACTGGGGAGAGAACGGTTTGGGGATTATCTTCCCTGATTTTCTCCTCGGCTCACTCCACCTTCTGAGGGCAAGAGAGATTTCTGAAGTGTCATAGCAGTGGTGCATGATGGGAACTTTTCTGCAAGGCTGATTTTATTCTAATGAGGGCAGGATGAGCAAAAAGTTATATTCAGACATTGCAGATTCCTGCCTTTCTCCATTTTTCTTTGTCTGCCTCTAGGACACTTAGGAGAAGGCAATGGCACCCCGCTCCAGGACTCTTGCCTGGAAAATCCCACGGATGGAGGAGCCTGGTAGGCTGCAGCCCACGGGGTCGCTAAGAGTCGGACACGGCTGAGCGACTTCATTTTCATGCACTGGAGAAGGAAATGGCAACCCACTCCAGTGTTCTTGCCTGGAGAATCCCAGGGACGGGGGAGCCTGGTGGGCTGCTGTCTATGGGGTCGCACAGAGTCAGACACGACTGACGCGACTTAGCAGCCGCAGCAGGACACTTAACCCCAAAACGTGTGGTTTCCTGTCAGTCTGGAGGTCCCCGCTTTTCTTTGCCCAAGGACTCCCGCTGTTGGTAGATGTGTGGCTTCCTGCCATGTGACCCTTGTCCCCTTCTCTGCTCAAATCCTGCTGTAACATCTCCTTCATAAGTAGGGAGTCAGGCGGTGAGCTCCTCTCTTGCACAAGGGAGGCCAGGCTCACGGAATTCTCCTGGCTGGATCCACCAAAGATGTTCCCAATGGAAGGTTCCCATCTCAAGGCAGAAAGTATTCTGAGACAGGAAGCTCAAGAAAGCAAAATGAGGATTTATTTACGAGTGCCTGATGAACTACGGAATGAGGTTTGTGACACTGTACAGGAGACAGGGATCAAGACCATCCCCATGGAAAAGAAATGCAAGGAAGCAAAATGGCTGTCTGGGGAGGCCTTACAAATAGCTGTGAAAAGAAGAGAAGTGAAAAGCAAAGGAAAAAAGGAAAGATATAAGCATCTGAATGCAGAGTTCCAAAGAATAGCAACAAGAGATAAGAAAGCCTTCTTCAGCGATCAATGCAAAGAAATAGAGGAAAACAACAGAATGGGAAAGACTAGAGATATCTTCAAGAAAATTAGAGATACCAAGGGTACATTTCATGCAAAGATGGGCTCGATCAACGACAGAAATGGTATGGACCTAACAGAAGCAGAAGATATTAAGAAGAGGTGGCAAGAATACACAGAATAACTCATGACCCAGATAATCATGATGATGTGATCACTAATCTAGAGCCAGACATCCTGGAATGTGAAGTCAAGTGGGCCTTAGAAAGCATCACTACGAACAAAGCTAGTGGAGGTGATGGTATTCCAGTTGAGCTGTTTCAAATCCTGAAAGATGATGCTGTGAAAGTGCTGCACTCAGTATGCCAGCAAATTTGGAATACTCAGCAGTGGCCACAGGACTGGAAAAGGCAGTTTTCATTCCTATCTCAAAGAAAGGCAATGCCAAAGAATGCTCAAACTACCGCACAATTGCACTCATCTCACATGCTAGTAAAGTAATACTCAAAATTCTCCAAGCCAGGCTTTAGCAATACGTGAACCGTAAACTTCCTGATGTTCAAGCTGGTGTTAGAAAAGGCAGAGGAACCAGAGATCAAATTGCCAACATCCGCTGGATCATGGAGAAAGCAAGAGAGTTCCAGAAAAACATCTATTTCTGCTTTATTGACTATGCCAAAGCCTTTGACTGTGTGGATCACAATCAACTGTGGAAAATTCTGAAGGAGATGGGAATACCAGAACACCTAACCTGCCTCTTGAGAAATCTGTATGCAGGTCAGGAAGCGACAGTTAGAACTGGACATGGAACAACAGACTGGTTCCAAATAGGAAAAGGAGTACATCAAGGCTGTATATTGTCACCCTGCTTATTTAACTTCTATGCAGAGTACATCATGAGAAACGCTGGGCTTGAAGAAACACAAGCTGGAATCAAGATTGCCGGGAGAAATATCAATAACCTCAGATATGCAGATGACATCACCCTTATGGCAGAAAGTGAAGAGGAGCTAAACAGCCTCTTGATGAAAGTGAAAGAGGAGAGTGAAAAAGATGGCTTAAAGCTCAACATTCAGAAAACGAAGATCAAGGCATCCGGTCCCGTTACTTCATGGGAAATAGATGGGGAAACAGTGGAAATAGTGTCAGACTTTATTTTTTTGGGCTCCAAAATCACTGTAGATGGTGATTGCAGCCATGACATTAAAAGACGCTTACTCCTTAGAAGAAAAGTTATGACCAACCTAGATAGCATATTCAAAAGCAGAGACATTACTTTGCCGACTAAAGTCCGTCTAGTCAAGGCTATGGTTTTTCCTGTGGTCATGTATGGATGTGAGAGTTGGACTGTGAAAAAGGCTGAGTGCCGAAGAATTGATGCGTTTGAACTGTGGTGTTGAAGACTCTTGAGAGTTCCTTGGACTGCAAGGAGATCCAAGCAGTCCATTCTGAAGGAAATCAATCGTGGGATTTCTTTGGAAGAAATGATGCTAAAGCTGAAACTCCAGTACTTTGGCCACCTCATACGAAGAGTTGACTCATTGGAAAAGACTCTGATGCTGGGAGGGATTGGGGGCAGGAGGAGAAGGGGACGACCGAGGATGAGATGGCTGGATGGCATCACGGACTCGATGGACGCGAGTCTGAGTGAACTCCGGGAGATGGTGATGGACAGGGAGGCCTGGCGTGCTGAGATTCATGGGGTCGCAGAGAGTCAGACACGACTGAGCGACTGAACTGAACTGAACTGAGAGCATAAAGAGCAGCAGGTACGTTTTCCTTAATCCAGGTTACTACATTGAGGATAAGTTTCTAGAAGCCTTGCATGCTGAATGAACTGCAGTTGAGAGGCCAGATGAAAGTGTAGCGAGACTTTCTTACAGATTTAAGTAACTGGAGAGGCGTCTGTTGTCCCTGTCACGCCCATTTCCCCTTTATCTTTTCTATGCTGTGTATTTGTCATCATTCTTTGGAAACTGTATCACAGCTTTCAGCCTGCCTTAAATTTCTGAGAAGTTCTGTTTTAAGAAATACATATGAGGAGGAAAGAATAGAGACAAAGCCCAGGGAGGCAGGGAAATAGAAATCATGGATAGGATGCATGTGTGCTAACAGTGAGGGCTTCCCAGGTGGCGCTAGTGGTAATTCACCTGCCAGTGCAGGAGACTCAAGAGACGTGGCTTCGATCCCAGGGTTGGGAAGATCCCCTGGAGTAGGAAATGGCCCCTCACTCCAGTACTCTTGTCTGGAAAATTCCATGGTCAGAGGAGCCTGGTGGGCTACAGTCATGGGGTCGCAAAGAGTCAGACACGGCTGAGCACACACATCTATATAAAGACAACTTGAACATGAAATAGACTATGAGATTATCTTTTCTAGAGTTGGAAGATGAATTTGGTAAGTCTGACATTTTTGCATTGAAAAGTATATAATACATTTGTGTGAAATGAGAGTAGATTATCAGTATTCTTTCCGAGTAGACCAGATAATTAGAAAAAGAAGTGGGCGGGGGGGGAATCCAGTAGAAGTAAGATTTAATTTTATATGTAATCAGAAGAAATATTCTGAGTAATTCATCACTAATTCAAAGAGCCAAGAGAAATCTAGGGGAAGTCCCAGGAGACGTAATCAGCTGAAATGCAGAGGCTGGAACATTCGCAAAACGTCACAGTTACAAACTGTAGTGTTACAAACTGTAGCTTTAGACATAATCAGCTATGCAGAGGCTGGAACATTCGCAAAACGTCCTAGTTATAGATTGTAGCTTTAGACGTAATCACCTATGCAGAGGCTGGAACATTCACAAAAGGTCACAGTTACAGATTGTAGCTTTAGACATAATCAGCTATGCAGAGGTTGGAACGTTTGCAAAACGTCACAGTTACAGATTGTAGTTTTTCCCCTCATGAGACCTGAATAGTGTTTCATCAACAAATCTCAAAAGAATTTTCAGGAAGTTTCAACACGAAAGACTCGCACTTGATACAGGAATTTTCACCTAAACAGAGGAGTCTGGCTTTGGAAGGTTTGCTGCTTATTCTTCGGAAAGCTTTCTGGAAGTCTGCCCCTTAAACTTTCTGGGCTTCACTTCCTCTTTATGAAAAATGGGGGAACCATGCCTGTCACCAGTTCACCCCCAAGGGCGCTGCAGAGTGACTGGAGTCCATCTCCTCTCAGTCCTGCGCTGTGAGAGGGCTCAGTCAGCGTCAGGGGCCAATTGGTTCTGGGCTCCGTTCCGTGGCCTCAGCGTGAGGCCTCCTGCACAGGACCGGGGGCAGGACTCGGCAGAACTGACCCTGCTTCAGGGTGACCAGCCTTACAGATGCCCTCAGAGACGGGATGTGGGATGAGCCCCGGTGAAAGATGAGCGAATCCCCTGAGAGGAGGCTCTGTGGAGGGGCTGATGTGGGGCCTGCTGAGGGCGGGCTGTCATCCCGGGGGCGGCGGGCATGGACCCCCTCCGTGGCCAAGGCTGTCCCTCTGGGGGGGGTCACTTGGCTTCTCGGGCCTTTGGCCCCCCAGTCTGCTGGTGGGGTGATGGCAGTGTGGACTGATGAGTCATTTGCTCAGAACAGGGCAGAAAGGGGTCTCGAGGAGAGTCCACGGAACACCATCGGGGGGGTGCTCACAGCCCCTGTTTTCCGCAGGTCTCAGTCCGAGATGCAGAGAGCAAACACGAGCAGACCTGCAGCAGCGCCCTGGCCGGGCCTGGGTGGTGGCTCCTCCAGTTTCCTGAGTCTCGGAGGGAACAGGCTCCAGAGGATTGTGACTGGCTCACTCCAGGCCCGGCCCAGCACCCCGCTGAGTCCAGTGTCTGGCCCCTAGGAGGCAGACAGGACTGACCGCAGCAAGCGTGGTCCAGGCCGTCATTAGGGAGAAGTGGGGGTGGAAGGGGACACGGGGCAGCCTGTGTACATGGAATCCACACCAGGAACGCGTATCTCTGGGACTCGGGCACCAGCTGGGGCAGTGGTGGGCCTGTGTAAGCGAGGCAGGGCCTGGGGGTCCCGTGGAGAAGCGCGCCGAGCTTGGCCTGTGCCCCTGGCGTTGCGTCTCCTGGCCCCTGGGGAAGAGGCACGGAGCAGCATGGGTGCAGTGACCACTGCTGTCCCCAGGCCCTGCCCGCAGTGGCTCTTCAGGCTCCGGGTTGGGGAGCCTGTGGGGTGTGGGTCCCGTCGTGCCCACCAGGGAGGCCTGGAGGACTTGGTGAGGAAGCACCCTCACCTGTGCAGACGCTTCCAAGCCAGGGTCTGGCGGAGCGCTTGCCCTGCATGTGGGTCTCAAGCCCACAGCAGACACGAGCTTCTAGCGGCTCTGTTTCCTACACGCCAAGCCCTGACACCCAGTCCACCCGCCGCCCGTGAGGAGGCCCGGCCGGCAGGGCTCCAGGTGCTGCTTCTGACCGTGTGCCCGGCGGCCGTATCACTGAGTCAGGCCGTCGGGTGGCGTTGGGGCGGGGACGGGAGCGCAGTCCAGGCCCGGGGGCGGGGGGCTGCGCTGACCGCGCTGGTGCTGCGGCTGTAGGTGCGCCCTCCACCCGCCCCCCAGGCGGAGACCACCGCCCCCTACAGACTGTCTCCAGGTCAGTCCTGGGGACCCTGCTCGGGCCCTAGCCTGGCCGGACCTTTCTGCCTCAACAGGGAAGGTTTACTTCTTCCATTCGGGCTCAAGTAGGCGATTATGAAACCAAAGCTGAGCCCAACACAGCACAGGCTTTGTTCAGAGGCCAGAGAGAGGTGAAGTGGGAACAAAGCTCACAGCTCTGCTTCTCACCCACCTGGAGAGAGTGGCGTGATTTTAAAAGTAAAGACAAAGGGAGGAGGCCTGAGGCTAATGCTGGGGAGGCAGGTACGTTTAGGGGAAGGGCAGGGTTTTTCCAAGTTAGTGGGGTGCCACCTCCTTGATCTGTATTCAGGTCAAGAAGCAACAGTTAGAACTGGAGATGGAACAATAGACTGGTTCCAAACAGGAAAAGGGGTACGTCAAGGCTGGATATTGTCACCCTGCTTATTTAACTTCTATGCAGAGTACATCATGAGAAATGCTGGCCTGGAAGAAGCACAAGCTGGAATCAAGATTGCCAAGAGAAATATCAATAACCTCAGATATGCAGATGATACCACCCTTATGGCAGAAAGTGAAGAGGAACTAAAAAGCCTCTTGATGAAAGTGAAAGAGGAGAGTGAAAAAGTTGGCTTCAAGCTCAACATACAGAAAACAAAGATCATGACATCTGGTCCCATCACTTCATGGCAAATAGACGGGGAAGCAGTGGAAACAGTGTCAGACTTTATTTTCTTGGGCTCCAAAATCACTGCAGATGTTGACTGCAGCCATGAAATTAAAAGATGCTTACTCCTTGGAAGAAAAGTCATGACCAACCTAGACAGCATATTAAAAAGCAGGGACATTACTTTGCCAACAAAGGTCCCTCTAGTCAAGGCTATGGCTTTTCCAGTGGTCATGTATGGATGTGAGAGTTGAACTGTGAAGAAAGCTGAGTGCTGAAGAATTGATGCTTTTGAACTGTGCTGTTGGAGAAGACTCTGGAGAGTCCCTTGGACTGCAAGGAGATCCAACCAGTCCATCCTAAAAGAAATCAGTCCTGAATACTCACTGGAAGGCATAGTGCTGAAGCTGAAACTCCAATCCTTTGGCCACCTGATGCGAAGAACTGCCTCATTGGAAAAGACCCAGATGCTAGGAAAGATTGAAGGCGGCAGGAGAGGGGACAACAGGATGAGTTGGCTGGAAGGCATCACAGACTCAATGGACATGAGTTTGAGTTGGCTCCGGGAGTTGGTGATGGACAGGGAGGCCTGGCGTGCTGCAGTCCACGGGGATGCAAAGAGTCAGACATGACTGAGTGACTGAACTCCACCGAACTTCCTTTTTACCTGTTTTTGGTTCTTGTTGGTCATGGCCACAGGCAGGCGTGTCACTTTTAATATAATGATTGTGTAAGCAGTGAGTGGTGGTGTGAAGTGAGATGTTAGTTCCCTGCCCAGGAGCTGAACCTGGGAGCCAGGGATCCTAGCCACCAGACCAGCGAGGGCTAGAGGCTGGAAGCTGCTCTTCCCAGGGTCTTTGCCCCCAGTGAAAAGTGGTTTTCCATGGAGGCAGAAACTGTAAATGCAGGTGTGAGATCCATCATTAGAGACACAAGACAGCAACAGGTGGGAGAGCACATGGAGAAATAGTGTGTCAAGACAGAAGCAAGGCAGGGAAAGGCTGTGGGCACTCCCCCCAGTGAGGGGGAGTGCAGTGACGAGGCGCAGTCACTTAGGGCAGTTCTTCTGGGTGTTTGTCTTCCTTCAGGCCAGTTACCTGGTTTCTTTTCCCACACCTGACCTACCCTGGGAGCCTCCCCTGGGTGCACACTTGCCCCTGAACAACATGGGTCTCGAAGTGAAGCTTCTGGGAGGAGCAAGACTCACATGGCCTGGCGTTCTCCCTCGAGTTCCGACCCGAGAAGCCGGTCTGTGCATGCGCAGTGCCTCCCTTGTCCCAAAAGTCTGGGGCGGAGATCCCGGAGCCCTTTACTGACACAGGCGCCTGCCTTCTCTTTGTCCTTGCTGTGACCATTAGCTTAGGTGTTGACAAGAGACGAGCACTGGCTATTCACTCTCTGTTGTTATTTCCATTTCAGAGGGCAAAGAGGAGGCTGACAGTAAATACCGAGACTGAAGCCCACCTCTCCCTTCTCTCAGAAACGCTAACAGTTGTAAGCATCCAGCCTGAAGCCCACTTTTTCATGCGCCATGAAATGCAAACAGGAGGCCAGTTATAAATGTCTAGCCTGGAGCCCATCTGTCTCCTACATCAATAATACACTAAAATGAACACACAGTGAGACTCGGTGTCTGCTGGAGGTCAGATTCATCTTGGTCCTAGTGAGGTAGAAAAATATTAGGTAGTCAGTGTAGTATAGGGTCAAAAGAAAAAAAAAAGCCTCAATTTCTTCTAAAAATCTATTTCCAATATCCACTTATGTTTCACATAAGCATTTCATTCCAGTAATCTATAACCATACTGGCTGTTCCAGTTTCTTGACATTCAAAGAGAATGCCTCCATGTCCCCTTGGTGTGAAGGCCATCAAACACCCAAACCCATGACAAGACAAGCGGAAACTGACCAAGGAGAAAACCACCAGGTGGTTCATTAAGTTCAGAACAAACATCTGGTCCTGAGATAATGGCCTGAGGTCACAAGAGATTTAGATCAGGGGACACAGACTCAATATCATAAGAAAATTCAAGAACTGGGAAAACGGGCCGTAAAGTTGACAGACCGACATGATGAGTCTTAACCTGATTGGCCAAGGATTGCGTACATCAGGACCCTAAGCCAACCAAAAACAATTAGGTGGGTCAGTATCAGTATTGGCAAAGATAGAAACTGTTTTGATTCTCACCATTTTAGGGAACTCTTTTCCCCTCCAGTGTCTGCTGGGCACCCTGTACTTCTATGAGATGAGATGAAACTCTGCCCCGTGTGTCTCTGCATGTCCGTGGAAGACCATTTGTTGACATCGCAGCCTGAACCCTGATTCTCGTTTCACTAATTGGTTCCATCTGGTTTTGTTTGTAGCTTCCTGTCTTCTCTCTGGACCCTGTAACTTAAAGACTTCTGTTCCAGTTCCAGTTCAGTCGCTCAGTCGTGTCCGACTCTTTGCGACCCCATGAATCGCAGCACGCCAGGACTCCCTGTCCATCACCAACTCCCGGAGTTCACTCAGACTCACGTCCATCGAGTCCGTGATGCCATCCAGCCATCTCCTCCTCTGTCTTCTCCTTCTGCTCCTGCCCCCAATCCCTCCCAGCATCAGAGTCTTTTCCAATGAGTCAGCTCTTTGCATGAGGTGGCCAAAGTACTGGAGCTTCAGCTTTAGCATCATTTCTTCCAAAGCAATCCCAGGGTTGATCTCCTTCAGAATGGACTGCTTGGATCTCCTTGCAGTCCAAGGGACTCTCAGGAGTCTTCTCCAACACCACAGTTCAAACGCATCAATTCTTCGGTGCTCAGCCTTTTTCACAGTCCAACTCTCACATCCATACATGACCACTGGAAAAGCCATAGCCTTGACTAGACGGACCTTAGTCAGCAAAGTAATGTCTCTGCTTTTGAATATGCTATCTAGGTTGGTCATAACTTTTCTTCCAAGGAGTAAGCGTCTTTTAATTTCATGGCTGCAGTCACCATCTGCAGTGATTTTGGAGCCCCCCAAAATAAAGTCTGACACTGTTTCCACTGTTTCCCCATCTATTTCCCATGAAGTGATGGGACCAGATGCCATGATCTTAGTTGTCTGAATGTTGAGCTTGAAGCCAACTTTTTCACTCTCCTCTTTCACTTTCATCAAGAGGCTTTTTAGTTCCTCTTCACTTTCTGCCATAAGGGTGGTATCATCTGCATATCTGAGGTTATTGATATTTCTCCCGGCAATCTTGATTCCAGCTTGTGTTTCTTCCAGTCCAGCGTCTCTCATGATGTACTCTGCATAGAAGTTAAATAAGCAGGGTGACAATATCCAGCCTTGATGTACTCCTTTTCCTATTTGGAACCAGTCTGTTGTTCCATGTCCAGTTCTAACTGTTGCTTCCTGACCTGCATACAGATTCCTCAAGAGGCAGGTCAGGTGGTCTGGTATTCCCATCTCTTGAAGAAATTTCCACAGTTGATTGTGATCCACACAGTCAAACGCTTTGGCATAGTCAATAAAGCAGAAATAGATGTTTTTCTGGAACTCTCTTGCTTTTGCCATGATCCAGCGGATGTTGGCAGTTTGATCTCTGGTAACTCCTGCTACAGGTGGGGATTGGAGAGTTGTGAACAAGGACATCCCTACTGAAGGAGGTTTCAGATATTGCTACAGGTGCTCTGATCGTGTCCTGAGAATGCGGGGGCGGGGGCGGGGGCGTTACTCAGGCAGCAGGGCCCGTAGCTCTGCGTGCGGAGAGGAGCACAGCGACAGAGCCCCGCCGGTGGCCTCCAGCCCACTCCCAGGCCGGCTCCGGAACTGCCTACCAGCCCTGGAGGAAGGGGCGGGGCCTCAGGGCTCCTGGAGTGACAGGCGGAAGGGGTGGCCCCCTAGTAGGCCTGGAGGAAGGGGCCACCTCGGGACCTGCTGGGAGGCTCCTGGCTCAGCTCAGGCTGGGTGCTCACTGCCGAGACGTGCCTCAGGGCGCAGTGGGGCTGCCCGGGTGGGCGGGGCCCTGAGCCGGTCACTCACCACCTTCCTGCCCCTCCTCCCTCGAGGGTGTCTGGGGTGTCTCTTCCCCCAGCAACCAAGGGCAGAGCCCTTACCCGTCCCCCCACGGAGCGCACTAGAGACTTGGCACCTGGCTGGGGGGTGGTCTCGTGGTGCTGTCTGCCCGCACCCTCCAAACTGCCTGTGCCGAGCAGGAGAGCCAGCGCTCAGCATGAACCTCATGGTTGGTGCAGACGGCATAGGTGCAGGGGGCTGCCCATAATGGGCGGGAGGCTTTAGATCAGGGCAGGGAGCTGCCCACCAGCTGCATGAGCTTCCTGGGCAGCAGCGACAAACGACCACACGGACGCTCCGAACAACAGAAGCCTGTCCTCTCTCAGTCTTGGAGACCAGACATCTGAGGTCAGGGTGTCCCAGCACCGAGCTCTCTCCAGAGGCTCCAGCCAAGGGTCCTTCCTGCGTCTTCCAGTTTTTTTGGCTCCAGGCATCCCAGGAGCCAACACTGTTTCAATGTGTCCAAAGTGGTTTGTGAAGTTTTAGGCTGGGGATTTCTCGCTGTAAGATGCTCTTCATTCAGGGAGACCTGTCAAAGTTGACCATGATCAAATAGAGACGTTAACAGAGAACAATCAGCTTTATACCGCATAGGAGACAGACGACATACTTGAAATACCCAACTCAAGTGCTGAAAATCATTAACTTGGTTAGATTAATCACTTTGATGTTTGGGCCTGCAGCTCTCCACCCTCAGGCCTCTGCTCCAAGAGTGTACCTTTCACAGGAGAGATTGATTTCCTGCTTCCAAGAAGACAGACGGGAGATGGAACCCTTAACCTCACCCTTGAATTGTGCCCTTTAACATGCTGCTGGGGACAGGAGAAGGACTGGCCCATCTCCAGGAGCTGCAGTGGTCCGTTTTCTCCTTTACACTCTCACTGGCTTCGCCTGTTTACTAGGATGCGGGTTGGAGTTGTTCTTTGTGTGCTCACAATTTACTCCCTTCGGAAGCCACGTGGAGCCATCAGAGAAACTGAACTTCAGAAGATATAGCTGCTCAGAAACCCAGTGTTCATTACTCAGAATTGGTTATGTTTTTCCTGGAGCAAATAGTTACTGGAACCACAAAGTAAGTAATAAAACTTATTCCCTCTACACTGTGACATTTACCATGGATTCATCTGAGCTTTATTTATTTACACCCCAAGGTGAGCATCTGAACGGCCCCTAGGTGTGGGCAGCAAACCCTTTCAGTGAGCTCCCCGAGTTAAGTGAGAAATAGGAGTATTTTCTCTGCATTTAACACACAGCAGGCTGGGTATTAGGAATTCACAGATTTTGCGACTTTTGATTCTGAGTAATATGTGTTACCG
Source organism: Ovis canadensis (assembly GCF_042477335.2). Classification (NCBI taxonomy): domain Eukaryota; kingdom Metazoa; phylum Chordata; class Mammalia; order Artiodactyla; family Bovidae; genus Ovis; species Ovis canadensis. The sequence continues at coordinate 281,061,604 of NC_091245.1, forward strand.
AAGCAGGTTTGCGTTCCCCATAGCGCGTGTGTGCTCACGTTAGCCTCTCTGTGACCCCCATGGACTGTGGTCCGACAGGCTGCTCTGTCAGTGGGATTTCCAGGCAAGAATGCTGGGGTGGGTTGCCATTTCCTTTTCCAGGGGATCTTCCCAACTCAGGGAACAGGACTTAGGACGTGTTCTGTGGATCAAGGGTAAGGGGGAAGAAGTAATGAAATACAAACCTTTGGGCGTTTGGTGTTTCTCCTGGCCCAGTTCAGTTCAGTTGCTCAGTCGTGTCCGATTCTTTGCGACCCCATGGATTGCAGCATGCCAGGCCTCCCTGTTCATCACCAACTCCCGGAGTCCACCCAGATCCATGTCCATCGAGTCGCTGATGCCATCCAACCATTTCATCCTCTGTCGTCCCCTTCTCCTCCCATCTTCAGTCTTTTCCAGCATCAGGGTTTTTCCAATGAGTCAGCTCTTCACTTCAGGTGGCCAAATGTTCAGCTCTAACTGACAATCGGCACAGGGTTCTGCCCGAGGCTCTGCTTGTCCAAGGAACCAGAGTTGCGCATTAGGGGCTGCTGCCACCGTGTGGCTACATCCAGTAAAACCACTTTGAAGCCAGGTCTCAAGGAGTCTCTCTACTCGGAAGCCTGCGGTGGTTCTGCAGCTCAGTCCTGTCAGGCTCGCTGTGACCCCGTGGACTGTAGCCCGCCAGGCTCCTCTGTCCCTGGGATTCTCCAGGCAAGAGTCCTAGAGGGGGTTGTCATCTCCTTCCCCAGGGGATCTTCCCGACCCAGGGGTAGAACCCAGGTCTCCTGCACTGCAGACGGAATCTTTACTGACGAAGCCACCAGGGAAGGCTGACTTTGATCCAAAGGCCTGAGAGGCTGTAAATGGCACCTGCCCTCCCAAGTAGCGTCCCTGGGAAAACCATCAAAGAGGAAGTCAAAGCAGGGCCCAGTTTCTAGAGGTACATTGTGCCCACATGACTGCCTCGTAAAACAAGGCCAATCAAACCCACCATGAGGGATCGCCTCATACTACTCAGAAACACCAGTATCAAAAAGATCTACTGAATCCAAGTCCCATAGAGAGCTTAGAGAAAAAGGGAATCCTCCTTCCCTCTTTGCTGGGATGTAATTGGGTACAGGGAATATGCAAAGCAGCAAAGGAATTTCTTTAAAATCAAACAAAAAACCTAAGCATAGGAGAACCTCCTGTGAAATGAAAATACCTCTGGCCATATTAATAAAGAAGAAATGTCACAGCCATCAGCAATTTCCAGCCTTCAACTGTGAATGAGGGCTCCCCAAACTGCTGCACCCCTCAGGGTGATTGCTGAGGAGCTGGGGAATGCAAGAAGCAAGGTGAGCAAGGAAACAGGATTCACCCCAGACAGCTGAGGTGCATATGCAGTAGGTGAGCCCAGAGGCTTGCATCTTCCCATCCACAGGATGCCGAGCTCCTTAATTTGATGCCTGATCTTTGATATTCGGACTGCCTGCTGCCTTCGTTGCGGATTTGCAAGTAGCCTGACTTTCCCTCCTGCCTCCTTGCAGCAGTTTTCTCAGAGATCCTGATGCTGCCTCCTGGGCTTGGAGTCCGAAACATTCTCACCAAATAAAATAATCTCTCCTTCCAGGTTGTGACTGTAAATTTTAGTCGACACTTCTGATCAGGCTATCCTACTCTCCCACTCTTGGGCTTAGATCCAGAGAAAGTCGGTTGAGATGACAGGCAACTCCTGTTTTGTTTTCAGGGCAGCATGACTTACCAGAGCCAAGCCATCGGAATCAAACCAATTGTCTACAAACAGAAACTGAAGTCTAAGAGGCACCCCTCTCCACCAGTCACAAAGCTGCACAGAACGGTGCCAGCGGCCACAGCACGGATGGACCCAGAGACTGGAATACTAAGGGGAGCGTGTCAGAGAGAAAAAAAGCATAAGCCATCAGGTTTATGCTAAAATAAGATGACCCTGACCGGTGGAATCTAAAAAATCATACGAACAAATTCATGTACACAAGAGGAACAGTCTCACAAACTTATGAAACCAACTTACGATTCTCAAAAAGAAAACGCTGGGGCAGAGGAAGCAATTAAGAGGTTGGAACGAACCTCTTCACTTTAATAGATATCAAATGGAGAAGCCAAAAGGACCTACTGAATGCTGCAGGAAAGGCTGGAGAGCACACTGTGACCGCCTCACAGGAGAAGAGGACCCAAAAGAGACCAGGTGAGCGCGTAGGTGGAACCGAGTCCAAAACGCAGCAGCAGCGACGCTGCGGCAGAAGAGCATCGGCGTGAGGCCTGGGGCCGCGCGGGCGCCTTCTGGCTTCCTGCCCTGGAACCGCTTGCACAGGTGCGAGATGTGCGCGCCCCGTTCACAAGGCTGGCAGGACAGCCCTGGGAAACGCCTCCCCTCACAGCGCGGCCCGGGGCTGGTCAGCGGGAAGCAAGGCAACGTGGGCAGACCTCCAAGAGGCCAGTTTCAACAGGCAAGTTTCGATCACGCCGTTCTAAACAAGTCCCATGAAAAGCTGTCAGCATCACTCAGTGTCCGAGAAATGGAAATCCAAGGCACCACGAGGTGTCACCTCACACCAGCCAGAAAGGCCATTGTCAAAACCCGCACAGACAGGGAATTGTGGAGGAGGTGTGGACAAAAGGGAGCCGGCCCCACCGAGGCTGAGGATGGAACTTGGGAAGAGCCAGGACGGACGACAGTGCGGAGGTTCCTCCTGCGTGGAAACTGGGATGAGACGCGAGACTTGCTAACAGCATTCACCGAAAGAGACTCCAAGGAATATACAGTTCCTAGACGGAGGAGCCTGGAGGGCTGCATCCATGGGAGGAGCCTGGAGGGCTGCAGTCCATGGGAGGAGCCTGGAGGGCTGCAGTCCATGGGGTTGCTGAGGGTCAGATACAACTGAGCGACTTCACTTTCACTTTTCACTTTCAGGCATTGGAGAAGGAAATGGCAGCCCACTCCAGTACTCTTGCCTGGAGAATCCCAGGGACAGGGGAGCCTGGTGGGCTGTTGTCTATGGGGTCGCACAGAGTTGGACACGACTGAAGCGACTTAGCAGCAGCAGTGTAAGCACAGATCCTAGGAAATTATGAGGAATATTTCAGATGGACTCACTTTGCCATCAATGGCATCAAGTACTTTTTGCAAGCACTTCTTAGAATAATAGAAAATAAACCAGAAATGAGAAAACAGGACCTAATTCATCTCAACAGCATTTTCACAGCAAAGGAAACCCTAAAGGGAAAACAAAGACAATCCTCAGAGTAAGAATATTGGCAGAGATGCCCACAATGAATTGGTCTGCAATACACACAAACAGCTCCTGGCTCCATCAAAAATAGAAACAACCTCCCCATGGTGGGGGTGAGGGGGGCGGTGGGTGCAGGAAGGTGAAGAGCTATTGTTCTGCTGAAAGTTTTCACCTTCGTTTTAGGTTCAAAGAATTTGTTAACTAAATAAGCCACCTGTTCTATACAAATAAACAATACCAATATTTATTAGATAATTATCTAGCTGACTTTCAATAAACCAACACTAAAAGAAAAGAGAAATAAAAACAGCAGAGGACACATCACCAAACTGGATTTTGACCAACATCCAGACTCACACAGTGCAGAGGAGCCCCAGGTCACAGCGCACCTGGAGTCCCAGCTGGGAGAAGATCTCAGGCAGGAGGGCCACTCTCTGGTTGGGAGTTCAAAGGCCAAAGTTCAGGGTTCCTGCTATTAATCCTGGGATACAAACTGGGACATCTTCATCAATCTGTGAGCAAATTTCAGCTCTGGCTTCATGCTAATGCTGTTTGTTTTGTCTTGTAAAACTTGGAATGTTGTTAAGCCTGGGGCTTAGTCAGCCAGCCCTCCTCCAAGGACTCAACAATCTCAAGATTTGTTCCCTATTTTATCTATTTTAAAAGATGCTTGCTCCTTGGAAGAAAAGCTATGATCAACCTAGATAGTATATTAAAAAGCAGAGACATTACTTTGCTGACAAAGGTCCATCTAGTCAAAGCTATGGTTTTTTCCAGTAGTCATGTATGGATGTGAGAGTTGGACTATAAAGAAAGCTGAGTGCAGAAGAATTGATGCTTTTGAACTGTGGTGTTTTAGAAGAGTCTTAAGAGTCCCTTGGACTGCAAGATCAAACCAGTCAAACCTCAAGGAAATCAGTCCTGAATGTTCATTGAAAGGACTGGTGCTGTAGCTGAAACACCAATCCTTTGGCCACCTGATGCGAAGAACTGACTCATTGGAAAAGACCCTGTTGCTGGGAAAGATTGAGGGCAGGAAGAGAAAGGGGTGACAGAGGCTGAGAGGGTTGGATGGCATCACCGACTCAGTGGCCATGAGTTTGAGTAAGCTCCGGGAGTTGGTGATGGACAGGGAGGCCTGGCGTGCTGCAGTCCGTGGGGTCGCAAAGAGTCGAACACAACTGAGCGACTGAACTGAACTGAACTGATCTGTGGTGCTGCACAGCAGGTGATCAGGGCACACACAGTCAGGGCAGAGTCCTGGCAGTTGGAAGTAAGGCCAGAGGCCTGCTCTGCTTTGTCTCTGAAGCCTAAGCAGGGCTATTTCTTTAATTTCCCTCACAAGGACAGTGTGGAGCTTCCTTAAATGATGAAAATGACTATGAAATTAGAATAATCCCTAACTCCATACACAAAAATAAACTCCAATTTAAACATGTGAACTAAAGGACAGATACTATAAAATTCCTAAGGCTGAACATGCTTTGACATAAATCGTAGCAAGGTGTTTTTCATCCACCATTTACAGTAATGAAAAAAGAAATGAAATTAGACCTAATTAACCTTAACAGCATTTGCACAGCAAAGGAAAACCTAAATAAAAGAAAAAGGCAACCCCCAGAATGCGAAAAATTATTTGCAAATGAAGATACTGTTGCAGAAGTTGGACTGTCGAGAAATCAAGCACCACACTTGGAGGGATGGAGAGCTCAGGGTTAGTAAGCTGGCTGTCCCAGATGAGCTAACACTCCGAAGTTCTGGGGCCCGAGCTCAGGGTGAGCTTCACTCTCATAGGGTCAGTGGACACAGTTACTCTCCACACAGATTGAGTGTTTACCCGGTTACTGTGGGCTGCGGGCAGTCGCAGAGCATGGGAGCTGCTATGGCTCACATGCAGGGGGGTTCTAAACAGAAACTTATAGAAGCAGAAAGAGAACATTCCAGACTTCTCAGAACAGTTTACAGTTCTAACTGATCGCCATGTCAGCTTGTTCCTTTCTCGGCACAGCAAGCATATCTCACAGAAGCAGAATGAGTATGAAGCTACCCCTAGCTATCCGTTTTAAGTATTCCTCTTCAATACAAGGATCTTCATTTGGAGATCAAGATTTCATCTCCAAAACATACAAAGAGCTCGAATAGCTCAATATCAAAATAATAAAACAACACAAACAACTCAATTAAAAAAATGAACCAAAGACCTAGATGGACATTTTTCTAAATAAGGCATACACGTGGCCGTTAAGGTTAATTCCCAGGTGGCTCAGTTGTTAAAGAGTCTGCCTGCCAATGCAGGAGATGCAAGGGACACAGGTTCAATCCCTGGGTTGGGAAGATCTCCTGGAGTAGGGAATGGCAAGCCACTCCAGTATTCTTGCCTGGAGAATTCCAAGGACAGAGGAAACTGGTAGGCTAAAGTCCACAGGGTCGCAAAGAGTCCGATATGACTGAGCACATACAACAACAAGAAAGGCCGTTAAACGTGAGAAGAGGCTCAACACCACCAGTTATTAGAGAAAGACAAGCAAAACCGCCAACAAAATGTCGCCTCACACCAGTCGGAGGGCCATTCAAAAAGTCTCCAGTGGTGAATGCTGGAGCAGCTGTGCAGAGAAGGGGACTCTCCTCCATTGCTGCTGGGAACTGCATGAAGGTCCCTTACAGAACTAAGCAAACTAGCACCATGCTGCTGCTCAGCTGCTCAGCGTCCTGCTCTCTGCCGCCCCGTGGACCGCAGCACACCAGGCTTTGCTGATCTTCACCGTCTCCCAGAGTTTGCACAAACTCATGTCCATTGAGTTGATTCTGTCCAACCATCTCATCCTCTGTCATCCCCTTCTCCTGCCTTCAATCTTTCCCAGCATCAGGGTCTTTTCCAATGAGTCAGTTCTTCATATCAGGTGGCCAAAGTATTGGAGTTTCAGCTTCAGATTCAGTGCTTCTGATGAATATTCAGGGTTGATTTCCTTTAGGATTGATTGGTTTGATCTCCTTGCAGTCCAAGGGACTCTCAAAATCTTCCCCAACACCACAGTCCACAAGCACAAGAACCATGGAACCCTGCAATCTCATGCCTGGGTGTAGATCTGAAGAATACCAACATTTTAAAAGACACGTGCACCCCTACAGCCACAGCCACACTAGACACAATAGCGAAGACACGGAAGCAGCCTAAATGTAGGAGGGCGGACGAATGGGTGGAGGCAAGGGGTTCACAGGCACAGTGAGACATTGCTCAGCCGTCGAGAAGGACGCAACGACGCCGTTGGCAGCCACAGAGAGCACAGCAGAGGTGATCGTGCTGAGTGAAGAAGAAGGACAAGGAAAGACTGAGGTCACATGACATCACCTCTAGGAAGGACCTGAAAATGGATACAGACCAACTTCTTTTCCAGGGAGAAACAGCCTCACAGATTTAGGGAAAAAACGTATGGTTACCAAGAAAAGAAGCTGGGGAGCAGGGAGAAATTAGCTGGCTCAGGTTAGCATGCATACCCCACCATTTATAAAACAACCCACAAGGACCCGCTGTGTGGTACGAGACACCTTACTCAACACTCTGTGTAACCTATACAGGAATAGAACCCCCAAAACATAAACGTCAATGTATAAGTGAGTATAACTGCTGTATATCTAGCTGGCCAAGTCGCTTCAACTGTTTCTGACTGACTATGACCCCACGGACTATAGCCCACTAGGCTCCTCTGTCCATGGGATTCTCTAGGCAAGAATGCTGGAGGGGGTTGCCATGCCCTTTTCCAGGGGATCTTCCCAACCCAGGGATCGAACCTGCATCTCTTATGTTTCCTGCATTGGCAGGTGGGTTCTTTACCACTATCACAGCCTGGGAAACCCCATAGTTGCTGTATAGCAGGGGAAAACCCCCACAACATGTGGTGGTGGTTTACTCACTAAGCAATGTCTGACTCTGTGACCCCATGGAATGTAGCCCACCAGGTTCCTCTGTCCATGGGATTTCCCAGGCAAGAATACTGGAGTGGGTGCCCATTTCCTTCTTTATGGGGTCTTCCTATCTTGGGTTCAAACCCACACCTCCTGGCTTTGCAAACAGATTCTTTACCACTGAGCCACCAGGGTGGCCCTCAAATCATATAGATATTACAATTCACATTATATCTTTAAATAATGAGGAGATGCAAAAGCTGTGTACAGAAACTAGAAGACATCAATGAAAGAAATCAAAGACAACATAAACAGATGGAGAGATATTCCATGTTCCAGGGTTGGAAGAATCAATATTGTGAAAATGAGTATACTATCAAATGCAATCTAGAGATTCAAGACAATCCCTATCAAATTACCAAAGGCATTTTTCACAGAACTAGAACAAAAATTTTCACAATTTGTATGGAAACCCAAAAAACCCCAAATGGCCAAAGCAGTCTTAAGAAAGAAGAATGGAACTGGAGGAATCAACTCTCCTGATTTCAGAATATACTACAAAGCCACAGTCATCAATATAGTATGGTACTGGCACAAAAATAGAAATAGAGACCAATGGGACAAGCTTGAAAGGCCAGAGATTAACCCACACACCCGTGGGCACCTTATTCTTGACAAAGGAGGCAAGAGTATACAATGGGGCAAAGATAGTCTCTTCAACAAGTGCGGATGGGAAAACTGGACAGCTATGTGTAAGGAATGAAATTAGAACACTTCATAACACCATACACAAAGATAAACTCAAAATGGGTTAAAGACTTCAGTGTAAGACCAGAAACTATGAAACTCTTAGAGAAAAACATAGGCAGAACACTCTATGGCATAAATTACAAGATCCTCTACTGTCCACCTCCTAGAGTAACGAAAATAAAATAAACAAGTGGGACCCAATTAACCTTAAAAGCTTTTGCACAGCAAAGGAAACTATAAACAAGGCGAAAAGACAGCCTCAGGATGGGAGAAAAGAATAGCAAATGAAACAACTGGCAAAGGAGCAAATGTCGTTTGACCTGACGGCTGCAGTCACCATCTGCCCTGCGTCTGAAGTACACCTCTTTCTCAGGAAGTGATGGGACTGGATGCCATGATCTTAGTTCTCTGAATGCTGTATTCAGAAACCTGAATGTTGGGGACCAAAGAGAGTTAAAGCATCAGTGAATAGTGAGAAGTGTCTGAGCATAGAGAGAGGTAAGGCGTAAGGGCTGAGTGAGAGGCATTGTCAGGGCATAGAGAAGGAATGACATCTTGATGCAGTGAGTGGCAGTGTCCGAACATAAAGGAAAGGCATCAGGGAACATTAGAGGCAGTCTTAGGGCACAGCAAGGACTGGCATCAGGGCCACAGTGAGGACCAGCATTAGGGCCCATCGAGGACTGGGGTCAGGGCACAGTGAGGACCAGCATCAGGGCCCATTGAGGACTGGGGTCAGGGCACAGTGAGGACCGGGGTCAGGGCACAGTGAGGACCGAGGTCAGGGCACAGTGAGGACCAGAGTCGGCACAGTGAGAACCAGAGTCAGGGCCCATTGAGCACTGGGGTCAGGGCACAGCGAGGACCGGGGTCAGGGCACAGTGAGGACCAGAGTTGGCACAGTGAGGACCAGAGTCAGGGCCCATTGAGGACCAGAGTCAGACACAGTGAGGACCAGCATCAGGGCCCAGTGAGGACCACCGTCAGACACAGTAAGGACCAGTGTCAGACACAGTGAGGACCGGCGTCAGGGTACAGTGAGGACCAGTGTCAGATGCAGTGAGGACCAGCGTCAGGGCACAGTGAGGACCAGCATCAGACACAGTGAGGACCAGTGTCAGACACATTGAGGACCAGAATCAGGGCACTGTGAGGACCAGAGTAGGGCTCAGTGAGGACCAGTGTCAGAAACAGTGAGGACCAGATTCAAGGCCCAGTGAGGACCGGAGTCAGGGCACAGTGAGGACAAGAGTCAGGGTCGAGTGAGGACCAGAGTCAGACACAGTGAGGACCAGCGTCAGGTCAAGGGGAGGACCAGAGTGAGGGCACAGTGAGGACCAGCCTCAGACACAGTGAGGACCATAGTTAAGTCACAGTGAGGACCAGAGTCAGGGCCCAGTGAGGACCAGTGTCAGACACGGGGGGACCAGAGTCAGGGCCCAGTGAGGACCAGAGTCAGACACAGTGAGGACAAGGGTCAGGGCACAGTGAGGACCAGAGTCAGACACAGTGAGGACCAGCGTCAGGGCACATTCAGGACCAGCGTCAACACAGCGAGGACCAGAGTCAGGGCCCAGTGAGGACCAGAGTCAGGGCACAGTGAGGACCAGTGTCAGACACAGAGGACCAGCATCAGGGCCCAGTGAGGACCACTGTCAGACACAGTGAGGACCAGAGTCAGACAGTGAGGACCAGTGTCAGACACAGTGAGGACCAGTGTCAGGGCACAGTGAGGACCAGCGTCAGGGCACAGTGTGGACCAGCGTCAGGGCACAGTGTGGACCAGAGTCAGCCATAGAAAGAATTAGAATCAGGACCCAGTTAGGACCAGGCTTGAGACCCAGTGAGGGCCAGAGTCAGGGCCCAGTGAGGCAAAGAGTCAAGCCATAGTGAGGCAAAGAGTTAAGCAGTAGTGGGTCCAGAGTCACGTCATAGAGAGGACCATGGTCAGGTCATAGAGAGGACTAGAGTCAGGACACAGTGAGGACCGGAATCGGGACCCAGTGAGGCAGTCAGGCCCAGTGACGAGCAGAGTCGCTAGGAGGCGACCGCTGTTGCCGTAGAGAGAGCCCGTGTGAGAGCTCAGTGCAGACCAGACTCAGGGCCCAGGGAAGACCAGACAGTGCGCAGTGAGAAGCCCCTGAGAGCACATCGAGAAGCAGGGTCAGGAAACAGACAGCAAAAGAGTGAGGCTGTAGTGAGCACAGAGTGATCCACAGTGAGCACAGAGTGATCCACAGTGAGCACAGAGTGATCCACAGTGAGAACAGTGTGATCCAAATTGAGCACACAGTGATCCATAGTGAGCACAGAGTGATCCACAGTGAGGACAGAGTGATCCATAGTGAGCACAGAGTGATCTGTAGTGTGCACAGGGTGATCCGTAGTGAGCACAGAGTGATCCATAGTGAGCACAAGGGTCAGGTGCTTGTGAGGAGTCATAACATAGTGAGGACCAAAGTCAGGCCTTTGAGGACCAGAATCAGGGCCCTGTGAGGATCTCTATCAGTCCCCAGTGAAGAAAGAGTCAGGACCCAGTGAGGTAAATAGTCAGACCAAAGTGAGGCAAAGATTCAGGCAATTGTGAGGCAAAGAGTCAGGCCATTGATCAGAAAAGGCCAGTTCAAAGAGCAGACCAAAGTTAGACCATAGAGAGGACGAGGGCCAGGCTGTAGTGAGTGCCAGGGACAGGCTTACTGAGAACCAGGGTGAGACTGTAGTGAGAATCAGTGAGGCCACAGAGAGGACCGGAGTCAGTCTGCAGTGATGAGAGTCTGGACCTAGTGAGGATGAGGGTCTGGCCCCAGTGAGGACCAGAGCCAGGGCCCAGTGAGGAGAGGGCTCAAGGCACAGACAGGACCAGAGTCAGCATCTAGAGAAGACGAGTGTCAGGATGTAGAGAAGATGAGTGTTTGGCCCTAGTGAGGATGAGAATCAGGCCTTAGTGAGGAGAGGAGTGTCAGGACATAGGAAGACAACAGTCAGGCTGTAGTGAGGACCTATATCAGGGCCCAGTGAGGACTAGAGGAGTTAGACCCTAGTGAGGAGAAATAACAGCTGTGGATGTGTCTGGTGTGGGAGTAGAATCCAATGCTGTAAAGAACAGTGTTGCACAGGAACCTGGAATGATACGTCCCTGAATCAAAGTAAGTTGGAAGTGCTTAAACAGGAGATGGCAAGAGTGAACACTGACATTTTAGGAATCAGTGAACTAAGACAGACTGGAATGAGTGAATTTAACTCAGATGACCATTATATCTACTACTGTGGGCAAGACTCCCTTAGGAAAAATGGAGTAACCCTCAGTCAACAAGAGTCTGAAATGCAGTACTTGGGTCAGTCTCAAAAACAACACAATGATCTCTGTTCGTTTCCGGGGCAAACTGTTCAACAAGACTATTACTGCTGATGAATGATTTAGGAACACCTTCATGTGAGATAAAAATGAGGAAAATATGGAGGTATATGTGTTCGCTAGCTCACGGTGATCAGAAGCTCCAGTTTCCTCCATGGTTCCAAATGATCACTGCAAATCCAAGTCTAACCTCTGCAGGGGTCATTTTGAATAGTTTTGACTCCCTCCTGCACTCTGGGGTCTCCAGCGGTATCACTCTCTGATCTCTTTTAGCTTGTTTTTTTTTTTTTTGGTAGATTCTCTTAGCAACCAAATGTCACCAGAATCTATTACATATAATTATTTCAATGACTTATTTAATGTTCAGTGACTTAAGTGGGAACAACAGCACCCACCTGCAAATTTACCTCTTAAAATCCACTGCGTCAGAGATTTCCCTGGTTATCCAGCGGTTAAGAACCCGCCTGCCAATGCAGGGAACATGGGTTTGATCCCTGGTCCGGGAACTAAGATCCCACATTCCTCGGGGCAACTAAGTCCATGAGCCAGCAGTAACAAGAGAAGCCACCACACCGAGAAGCCTGTGCAGCAGAACAAGAGAGCAGCCCCCGCCTGCCGCAGCTAGAGAGAGCCCTTCAGCAGCAACAAAGACCCAGCTCAGCGAAATAGAAAAGAAAAAATCCCCTGCACAAAAATGTAACGTGGGTGTGAGTGAGGATGCTACAACCATGAGTTGTTTAGTCCCTAAGTCATATCTGACTCTTTGCGACCCCATGGACTGCAGCACACCAGGCCTCCCTCTCCTTCACCAACTCCTGGAGTTTGCTCAAATTCATGTCCATTGAGTCAGTGATGCCATCCAACCATCTCATCCTCTGTCACCCCCTTCTCCTCTTGCTCTCAATTTTTCCCAGCATCAGGGTTTTCTCCAATGAATCAGCTCTTCACAACCATAGGAGATAAAGTTAAAGACAAATAAAAGTAGAAAATGACGAAAGTTCAAATTGTAAGTACTTGCTTTGGTAGGAAAACATAAGTTGGTAAGGCTTGTAAAGAGGAACCAGAGTGAAGCTGGCTGACTTCCAGGAAACTATCTTCCCTTGGGCTCACCTGGCGGCTCAGACAGTAAAGCGTCTGCCTGCAATGTGGGAGACCCGGATTCGATTCCTGGGTCGGGAAGATCCCCTGGAGAAGGAAACGGCAATCCACTCCAGCACTCTTGCCTGGAAAATCCCATGGACAGAGGAACCTGATAGGCTACAGTCCATGGGGTTGCAAAGAGTCGGACACAACTGAGCGACTTCACTTTCACTTTCAAACACAGCTAAAGTGCCTGGACACGCCCTGATTACACAGATAATAAACCTGCTCAGGACTGTTCTTCACTGGAACACTTTGTTCAACTGGATTGGATTTATAAGAGGAAAGGGTTAAGTGTCTCAAAATGATGGAGAACAAACAGATAAAACCATTTAGAAGGCTCATTTGAGAAAAACATTCTTCATGGATTCACTCATACTTTGATTTTATTTTAGTTCAGTTGTATAAATTGTAACTTTTCATAAAACTGTGACCTAAATGCCACCAACTTTAAAGTTGGATGGGGGGAGAAGAGTCTGATTTCATTTAGGAAGAGTAACCATTATCTTTCCCTGTTGTTCAACAGATGCAATACAACACGTAGAGCTGCTGAAACAGGGTGCGCAGCAAGAGAACAAGGCTAAGACATCATTACACCTCTCAGCACTTGGTCAGGGTTTACCTGCCCTTTCTCCCTATCTTTCTGAAACGCTAGAAACTGTTCCCGGACATCTGCAACATTCCAGGGACTTTTAATAAACCTTTGTGCTATCTGGGCACAGTACAAAACATGGAAATCAGTAAACATGATGGGTCCCTTGCAATCACACCAGGGGTCCGGGCTCAAGAGCGTCCTGGAACAAAGGCTTCGCGGCCTCCGCGGGCCCCCGGCAGAGCGGGCAGGTGAGGGACCGGCCCAGCCACTCGTTGATGCAGTCCAGGTGATAGACGTGCTTGCAGGGCAGAGGCCGGATGGGGTCCCCGGGCACCAAGTCCGTCAGACAGACCGCGCACTCGGCGGCCCCCGCTTCGCACCCTTCGCTTCTGTACACGTCTCGAGGCAGGCTCTGGATGAGGCGGGTCCTCCGACTGAAGGTCAGCGGCGCTCCCGGCCGGGCCGCCCCCGCCCGGCGCCGCTCCGGACCCCGCGGTCCCCGCGCCCCCGGGCCGTCTCCGCCTCTCCGCTCGCGGAAGAGGGCCGGAAACCGAGGGTTAGGGCGGTCGTCCCGGGCGCCGGAGGTGATGCAGTTCCCCATCTTTCAGGCCTGGGGGTGAGGTCCCTGTCCGCTGCTGACAGCCGGCTCTGCAGGACACCTCCTGGTTCCCAGGTCTGGAGAAGAAGGACTCAGGTTACTTCGGTCTCTCCTACCGCTGCCTCTAAGCTGACAGGGAGAGAACTGTCGTCTGGGCTCTAGCTGGGCTGACGAGCTATCAGCTCCATTCTGTTGCTGTTTTAGTGGCTGTCTTCCGACTCCTTGCGACCCCATGAACTTTAACCCCCAGGCTCCTCTGTCCTTGGAATTCTCCCGGCAAGAATACTGGAGTGGGCTGCCATGCCCTCTTCCAGGGGATCTTTCCCACCCAGGGATCAAACCAGGTTTCCCGCATTGCGGGCAGATTCTTTACCATCTGAGCCACCAGGAAAGCCCGCGAATACTGGAGCGGGTAGCCTGTCCCTCCTCCAGGGGATCTTCCCACCCAGGGACTGAACCGCGGTCTCCCGCATTGCGGGCGGATTCTTTACCGTCTGAGCCACCAGGGAGTCTTGAATGCTCACCAGGATCCAAATCTATAGAGAAGACGACAAAGCCAGTTCTCTGCTGGGGGTCACGGTCACCACGGAGTATCTCTCTAGAAACTAAGCCCCTTTCACATGGTGAGCTCTCCTTATATGCAGTTTAACCCCATCATTGATATAACCTCATCAGGTATGGAACCTGTTGGGTCACATAATCTCATCACACAGGTAATCCAGGGCAGCCACCTGAGTACCCACCTGGATATCAGTCAGAACAAATCTAATCGACCCCACCTCTTTAATAACGTATTTCCCCCAGGCACGGAACATGGCAATGATACAATTACGAGAAACTGGCGTTTCCTGGAATTCTGCTCCTTCAGCCTGCCAGACAGAGTGGCCTAGCTGCTTAGTGAGGTTGCGTTGTCCTGATGCAGCTAGAGACTGTTACTAGTTCTTAGCAGCAGAACCGTCCGACTCCTCATTCCCAAGACAACAGCTAAGCTACCAGCATCCTCTGGCTCTGGAGCCCCCCCATGTCATACTCTGAGTCTGAGAAAACCATCCGGGGTGGGTCTCTTCAGGACACACTTAGCTGCTGTCCCTAAGGACCAGAATATTTTCCAAGCTTCAAAACGCTGCAGAATCCTGGAATAAATTATCTAGTTGTATAACTGATCTTCCTGTAATGTCATTTTTCAACTCATTTACTTTCCAATAATATTAAAAAATTTGGCAATCATAGGACACAGGTTAAATAATAAATCAAATTACCTTTGAAGAAAAATCAAGCTAGATCTTTTCATGTTCAGTTCAGTTCAGTTGCTCAGTCGTGTCCGACCTCACTCTTTGCGACCCCATGAACCGAAGCACACCAGGTTTCCCTGTCCATCACCAACTCCCGGAGTCCACCCAAACCCATGTCCATTGAGTCGGTGATGCCATCCAACCATCTCATCCTCTGTCGTCCCCTTCTTCTGCTGCCCTCAATCTTTTCCAGCATCAGGGTCTTTTCCAATGAGTCAGCTCTTTGCATCACGTGGCCAAAGTATTGGAGTTTCAGCTTTAACATCTGTCCTTCCAATTGGATCTCCTTGCAGTCCGAGGGACTCTCAAGAGTCTTCTCCAACACCACAGTTCAAAAGCATCAATTCTTCGGTGCTCAGCCTTCTTCACAGTCCAGCTCTCACATCCATACATGACCATAGCCTTAACTAGATGGACCTTTGTTGGCAAAGTAATGTGTCTGCTTTTTAACATGCTGTCTAGTTTGGTCATAACTTTCTTTCCAAGGAGTAAGCGTCTTTTAATTTCATGGCTGCAGTCACCATCTGCAGCCCAGAAAAAGAAAGGCTGACACTATTTCCACTGTTTCCCCATCTATTTCCCATGAAGTGATGGGACCAGATGCCATGATCTTCGTTTTCTGAATGTTGAGCTTTAAGCCAACTTTTTCACTCTCCTCTTTCACTTTCATCAAAAGGCTCTTTAGGTCCTCTTCACTTTCTGCCATAAGGGTGGTGTCATCTGCATATCTGAAGTTATTGATATTTCTCCCGGCAGTCTTGATTCCAGCTTGTGCTTCTTCCAGCCCAGTGTTTCTCATGATGTACTCTGCATAGAAGTTAAATAAGCAGGATGACAATATACAGCCTTGACGTACTCCTTTTCCTATTTGGGACCAGTCTGTTGTTCCATATCCAGTTCTAACTGTTTCTTCCTGAGGTTTCTCAAGAGGCAGGTCAGGTGGTCTAGTATTCCCATCTCTTTCAGAATTTTCCACAAATTATTGTGATCCACATAGTCAAAGGCTTTGGCATAGTCAATAAAGCAGAAATAGATGTTTTCTCTGGAATTCTCCCGCTTTTTTGATGATCCAGCAGATGTTGGCAATTTGATCTCTGGTTCTTCTGCCTTTTCTAAAACCAGCTTGAACATCTGGAAGTTCATGGTTCACATATTGCTGAAGCCTGGCTTGGAGAATTTGAAGCATTAATTTACTAGCTTGAGTGCAGCACTTTCATAGCATCATCTTTCAGGATTTGAAATAGCTCAACTGGAATGCCATCACCTCCACTAGCGTTGTTCATAGTGATGCTTCCTAAGACCCACTTGACTTCACATTCCAGGATGTCTGGCTCTAGGTGAGTGATCACACCATCATGATTATCTGGGTCATGAAGCTCTTTTATTGTATAGTTCTTCTGTGTATTCTTGCCACCTCTTCTTAATATCTTCTGCTTCTGTTAGGTTCATACCATTTCTGTCCTTGATTGAGCCCATCTTTGCATGAAATGTTCCCTTGGTATCTCTAATTTTCTTGAAGAGATCTCTAGTCTTTCCCATTCTGTTATTTTCCTCTATTTCTTTGCATTGATCGCTGAAGAAGGCTTTCTTATATCTCTCCTTGCTATTCTTTGGAACTCTGCATTCAGATGCTTATATCTTTCCTTTTCTCCTTTGCTTTTCGCTTCCCTTCTTTTCACAGCTATTTGTAAGGCCTCCTCAGACAGCCATTTTGCTTTTTTGCATTTCTTTTCCATGGGGATGGTCTTGATCCCTGCCTCCTCTACAATGTCATGAACCTCTGTCCATAGTTCATCAGGCACTCTATCTATCAGATCTCGGCCCTTAAATCTATTTCTCACTTCCACTGTATAGTCGTAAGGGATTTGATTTAGGTCATACCTGAATGGGCTAGTGATTTTCCCTACTTTATTCAATTTAAGTCTGAATTTGGCAATAAGGAGTTCATGATCTGTGCCAGTCAGCTCCTGGTCTTGTTTTTGCTGACTAGAGCTTCTCCATCTTTGGCTGCAAAGAATATAATCAGTCTGATTTCGGCGTTGACCATCTGGTGATGTCCATGTGTAGAGTCTTCTCTTGTGTTGTTGGAAGAGGGTGTTTGCTATGACCAGTGCATTTTCTTGGCAAAACTCTATTAGTCTTTGCCCTGCTTCATTCCGCATTCCAAGGCCAAATTTGCCTGTTACTCCAGGTGTTTCTTGACTTCCTACTTTTGCATTCCAGTCCCCTATAATGAAAAGGACATCTTTTTTGGGTGTTAGTTCTAGAAGGTCTTGTAGGTCTTCATAGATCTGTTCAACTTCAGGTTCTTCAGCATTACTGGTTGGGGCATAGACTTGGATTACTGTGATATTGAATGGTTTGCCTTGGAGACAAACAGAGATCATTCTGTCGCTTTTGAGATTGCATCCAAGTACTGCATTTCGGACTCTCTTATTGACCATGATGGCTACTCCATTTCTTCTGAGGGATTCCTGCCCGCAGTAGTAGATATAATGATCATCTGAGTTAAATTCACCCATTCCAGTCCATTTTAGTTCACTGATTCCTAGAATGTCAACATTCACCCTTGCCATCTCTTGTTTGACCACTTCCAATTTGCCTTGATTCATGGACCTGACATTCCAGGTTCCTATGCAATATTGCTGTTTACAGCATCAGACCTTGCTTCTATCACCAATCACATCCACAACTGGGTATTGTTTTTGCTTTGGCTCCATCCCTTCATTTTTTCTGGAGTTATTTCTCCGCTGATCTCCAGTAGCATATTGGGCACCTACTGACCTGGGGAGTTCATCTTTCAGTGTCCTATCTTTTTGCCTTTTCCTACTGTTCATGGGTTTCTCAAGGCAAGAATACTGAAGTGGTTTGCCATTCCCTTCTCCAGTGGACCACATTCTGTCAGACCTTTCCACCAAGACCTGTCCATCTTGGGTGGCCCTACATGGCATGGCTTAGCTTCATAGAGTTAGACAAGGCTGTGGTCCATGTGATCAGATTGGCTAGTTGTCTGTGATTGTGGTTTCAGTGTGTCTGCCCTCTGATGCCCTCGTGCAACACCTAACATCTTACTTGGATTTCTCTTACCTTGGATGTGGGGTATCTCTTCACGGCTGCTCCAGCAAAGTGCAGCCGCTGCTCCTTACCTTGGACGTGGGGTACCTCTTCTCGGCCATGCTTGTGTGCCATCACGGGCGCCCGCGTTTGCTAGCTTGCTAGCGCTTTTCATTTTAGATACAGATATTTGATTCCAGGCAGATCATTTTATAAAACCCTGTAGGGTGTATTGTATTCATAGCAACCATTTCATGTCATCTGTGGTCAACAAACATGGTTTGCTTTTACGTTCCTGTGTCTTTACAGCCTGACTTAAGCTGTAGCATTCATGAGGCAAATGATGTTTTTTTTCCAGAAATTAATATATAAGCCAGAAGACTCTGAACAAGGCCCGTGCCATTTAAGGAGAATTAGCCTGAAATATAGGAAGGACAGATTTTCAATTACTTTGTAGTTTAAAGGCTAGTTTAAAAGAGAAAATTTAAGGAAACAAAAATACCCTCTAGACATGATTCTGAAGGAAAACATTTGTGGAGCTCGGGAAATAACATAATAAACACATAGTAGTAAAATTAGTAAAATTTTATTTCAGCAGTTGGAAATAGGACTAAAGTTTTACAGTGCCCCGCCCCTCCATGGTGTCAGAACTTGGGTAAAGTGGCAGCGGTGAACAGAACCGCTGTGCCTGGGAGCTGAGGGCAGGCTGGGAGCGGGGCTGCGGGGCAGAGGTGGGGGTGCTGGCCTAGGGAGGGCAGCAGGACCGGATTCTGGGCCCCAGAGTCACGACGGGTCCAAAGGGTCTCTGTCAAAGGCACGTGGAAACCACTGGGTGAATTAATGATATAACTGCATTTGGTTTTGTGAATGAGATTGTCCCTTTGGAATGGAGTGAATTAGTTCAGTTCAGTTCAGTCACTCAGTCGTGTCCGACTCTTTGCAACCTTATGGACTGCAGCACACCAGGCTTCCCTTTCCATCACCAACTCCCTGAGCTTACTCAAACTCATATCCATTGAGTCGGTGATGCCAGCCAACCATCTCATCATCTCATCCTCTGTCGCCCCCTTCTCCTCCCGCCTTCAATCTCTCCCAGCATCAGGGTCTTTTCAAATGAGTCAGCTCTTCACAGCAGGTGGCCAAATACTGGAGTTTCAGCTTCAGCATCGGTTCTCCCAGTGAATATTCAGGACTGATTTCCTTTGGGATTGATCTCCTTGCAGTCCAAGGGACTCTTAAGAGTTTTTTTTCCAACACCACAGTTCAAAAACATCAATTCTTTGGTGCTCAGCTTTCTTTATAGTCCAAATCTCACATCCATACATGACCACTGGAAAAACCATAGCTTTGACTATATAACCTTTGTTGGAAGAGTAATGTCTCTGCTTTTTACTATGCTGTCTAGGTTGGTCATAGCTTTTCTTCAAAGGAGTAAGCGTCTTTTAATTTCATGGCTGCAGTCACCATCTGCAGTGATTTTGGAGCCCAGAAAAATAAACTCAGCCACTGTTTCCCCATCTATTTGCCATGAAGTGATGGGACCAGGTGCCGTGATCTTCATTTTCTGAATGTTGAGTTTTAAGCCAGCTTTTTCACTCCTTTTCACTTTCATCAAGAGGCTCTTCAGTTCTTCACTTTCTTCCATAAGGGTGGTGTCATCTGCATATCTGAGATTATTGATATTTCTCCCAGCAATCTTGATTCCAGCTTGTGCTTCATCCAGCCCAGCATTTTGCATGATGTACTCTGCATATAAGTTAAGTAAGCAGGGTGACAATATACAGCCTTGATGTACTCCTTTCCCAATTTGGAACCAGTCTGTTGTTACATGTCCAGTTCTAACTGTTGCTTCCTGACCTGCATACAGGTTTCTCAGGAGGCAGCTCAGGTGGCCTGGTATTCCCGTCTCTTGAAGAACTTTCCACAGTTTGTTGTGATCCATACAGCCTTTGATTACACCAAAGGCTTTGGTGTAGTCAATAAAGCAGAAGTAGATGTTTTTTCTGGAACTCTCTTGCTCTTTTGATGATCCAACAGATGTTGGCAATTTGACGTTTGGTTCCTCTGCTTTTTCTAAATCCAGCTTCAATTCTAAATCCAGCTAAATCTGGAAGTTCTTTGTTCACGTATTGTTGAAGCCTCGCTTGGAGAATTTTGAGCATTACTTTGCTGGTTTGTGAGATGAGTGTAATTAATTGTGAATTAATTCAACAGAGTAGTGTTGTATTTTAAGAAACATATGACAGACAATATTAGGGAGGCAATGGATGGATGAGAAAGAGGAAAGTAGAACCGACAAAGTGATATTTTTTTTCCTGATGTTACCGACCATGAATGAGACAGTGCTAAGCATTCTGTGGGTGCTGGGTATAAAGTGGTGGAAAAGTTGTAGTTTTTAACTTTTGATGTATTTAAAATCTAAATAAACTGCTATTAAACTACAAATTACATTAGTGTGTTAGCCTAAAGTATATTTTCAAAGAGAACTAAATTCTTCGCCTGGTTAGGCTTCAGGCCAGCGTAGCGAAGCCTGTCTAGGGATGTGTTACCTGGAGCGCGTCAGTGCCTGGTCAGAGCAGTGCTGTATGGCGGGGGCGACCCGGAGGGGTGGGAGTGGGGGAGCCTCCCTCTGTACCAGGGCTGCTGCCCTGACCCTGGTGACTGCTGAGGCCACTGGGTGGAGGACCAGGGGGTCGGGTCCTCTTGCTGATCTCGTGGCCTGTGTCCACTCAGGCGATCAATCACACACAGGGCCCATCAAGTTCCCACCCTCACTGCGGCCCTCAGTCTCCTCCCCCATCTCCCTCCTCCCCCACCCCCAGACGCAGTCCTCCCCACTCCCGCCAATCCTTCTAGAAGCTGTTCCATCTGCCTTTAGCTCTCTAGGGTTTGGGGGTCGGGGACTGCTTAGAGTTCAAGCATCCCCACACCCGCTGTCTTCCTCGGTCTTCCCTGCCCCTCAGAGAAGTGGCCAGAGGGCCTTGTACTGACCCCACGAGGAGGATGGGGAGGGGCTTGCAGCCTGGTTGTGTCCCATCCCCAGGAAACACAGTGTAAACAGAACCAGGGTGCCTGCTCTTTAACAGTGTCAGGACCACCCCCTTCACCTCGCCAGCCACAGGAACGCATACAGCCCCTTCTCCACTGCATCCATTCAGTCTTCAGTTAACAGCCTCCTCTGGCTGTAGGGCCCCCTACTGTCCAAGGAAACCGCTTGGCAGGGGTTGAAGGCCAAGGCCCTTTCTCTCCCACCCAGCACCTCAGAATGTGTGGAGCTGGGACACCCCCAGGTGCCCATCTCTGCGTGATGAGAGGAGATAGAGCACAGTACCTGAGCACAAAGAGGCAGCCAGAAGCCACTTCCAGGCTTGGAGCCTGGATCAGACCTCTGAGCCCACCCAACCCCCCGGGTCACCCCCGCCACACAGCACTGCTCTGACCAGGCACTGACGCGCTCCAGGTAACACATCCCCAGACAGGTTCCACTACGCTGGCCCGAAGCCTAATCAGGCGAAGAATTTAGTTCTCTTTGAACTAAACCAGTAGCCCTGTTTCCCAGTCCAAGCTCGCTCTGACCCACAGCTCAGCGATGTGGGGGAGCAAGTTTGAAGAGATGAAAGCGGAAAGGGAAATCATAGTTTAATTATGGGGCAACAATAGGAGCCCAGTAAGTCAGGGAGACAGCTAATGAGGAGCTGGGAGGTCGGTGTGCCCGAGGAGAGTGAGGCCAGGACAGTCAGAGTGAGAGTGGGCAGAGCATCCATGGCAGGAGCTCACTCCCAGCGGAGGCTTGGTGACATCACCACTGCAGAGGTGAAGGCAGAGCTTGGCCTGTCCAGAAGGGAAGGTCTGTATTTACGAAACAAACAATTGCCTGGCGGCACAGTAACTCTAATTCCCCACGACAACCTCCTGTGAAGTACCAACGTTTCTCTGTCCTGCAAATGTGACCTCAGAGGAAGAGTCCAAATTAGCAAAATTTCACTCTGTGAGAGAGATGCCCAGGGTGTGGATCTGGGTTCTGAACCCGGGGTCTGGGTTCTCCCTTATCCTCCTCCTCACTTGTGAATGAGCACCCTCACTTACAGCGTGCCTGCAAAGGGAGACACCGTTTGGTTATTAAAGGGTGCTGCTTGAGGATGAATTGCTTTTATCTAGAATATGCCTCAGCTGCTTCAAGGCACGTGCTCAGTGTGGGTGTCATCTGGACCTAGACTTTTAAAACTAAGCATAGAACAAAACTACCTTTCCCATTTGGAGGGGCCACATGGCTATGTGAACTGGGCTTGGAGAATGAAAAGAACACTGTAGAGAATTAAGGAGCTAGGACTGGGTGGGAGAATTAGGGCAAATGAAAAATTTTGACCATCCTTTCCTGGATATGCTGTTCATCAGGGACTAGAAGCATCTTCAGTGTCTCACTTCATGGGTAGGTCAGTTCCTCCCTTATACCCACTGCTGCCAAGCAACATGTGGGTTTCATTAGCAAAGGAAAACTCTGAAGGACAGAAAAACCAATCTATGGGTTCCATGCTTAGAGACCTTGGGTTCCCAGTGTTTCACTGGACAGCAGGTGACCATCACATCCACATGGCGAATTTGTCCTTATGTATACGGTTGTGTCACAGGAAGGAGGTATGTTGAAAGATGTATTTTCAATTCCCAAAAGTGACCAGTTAAGACTGATCTTGCCTTAGAGAGCTCAGATGAGAAAAGCAGGAGTAAGGAGGGCTTCTTAGGAAGCATCTTCTCTTTTGGTTGGTGTGTTCTCTCCCTAAAGTGTCCTTTTTCCCCAAGGCCTGCTGGTCTCTCTCCTGTATCTTGCCTCACATCTCTGCTCAGTCACTCATGGCCTCCCCTGAGCCCTCTTCCATCTCAAGGTACACTCTTTTCATAAGGAATTCTTAGTGGCCATTAACGAGCAGAATGATTTATCTGCAGATGTCCAAGTTTTCCTCTGCTTTGGGCAAGCTGGAGTTCATTTGCTGATTCAAACTAGGGTGTATTCATATTTTGATAGTTTGGCAAGCTTTGTTGTTAGTTGCCAAGTTGTGTCAAGACTCTTTGGGATCCCATGGACTGCAGCATGCCAGGTTTCCCTGTCCCCTCACCATCTCCTGGAGTTGGCCCAAGTTTACGTCCATTGAATCGGTTAGCTACCCCCTGCCTAAAGCTATTCTCATCCACAACCAGGAGGTGGGCTTTTCACTCAGCTTTAAACAGGACTTTACATTCCCTTTTATGCATGTGAAAAGATGAATATGGTTTTCCTGTTTCCATGTCACTGCTGACTGAATAAAAGTTATTAATGCATTTTATTTGACATGTAAACTAACTTTCCTACTTGACCAATTTTCATGTAACTTCACATACTGCTTTATATTCTGTAGTTTTATTGTGTACACACATACATACATGAACACATGTACTCTGATTCATCTTATATTTTTTATACAATAAAATAAAATCTTTCCTTCATCCTATCTACTTTTATTTTGGAATGCTTCCTCTATTTGATCATTACAAGGCATTTCCTGCACTTTAGTCTGGGTGTTATATTGTATGACATATTTACAAATGTTACATATCCTCTTGATGAACTCAGTTTTGAATTAGTCCCTGTCTGATGTAAACATGGCTACCTCTGTTCTTATGATTTCCATTTATGTGGAGTATGTTTTCCATCCCTTCGAGTCCATATCTGTGTCCCAGAAAAAATGGGATAAATTAATTACAAACATCTGTGTTGTTTTGCCACCTGTGAAACACAGGTACTAGACATGTTCAAATGGGCACCAAGGCCCAGGTCTTCTTGTTACCCTGGCAGAAGGAAGCTCCACCTTCCCCTCTCTGAGCCTTCTGTTTGTGTATGGGAGGGGCTGGGACTCCTGGGTCCCACTCCCAGCTGGGGCTCTGTGGATTCATGGCTGTTGACAGGGCAGTATGGGCAAGATCGGGGACCACGGCTGCTTCTGCTCTCCCTGCTTTCTGGGTGTTTCATGCATCACTAGGAGGGCAGCCCTTTTGTCACCACATGAATTAGTGTGTGTCAGGCATTCCAGAAGGGGACACTCCAAATGCCTTCCATCTTTTTCATGTCCTAGTTTGTTTCCACTAGCAGTTACCTGACACTGAATCTTCAGATGCGTGCCAAGAGTGGTGCTACGGTAAACAAGTGCACAGTGGTTACAGGTCTAGTTTCTCTCCTCTGTGGTTTACTTATTTGAAGGATAACTTATAACCGAAGGTATTTCTACACTAATTACAGGTATACTATTGGAATTTCTCTGAAATGTGATTCATCTGTTTCACAGTCACAGCTGAGGATGAAGCTCCCTCCACATTCATTCCATTCACAGTTTGTTCTCCCATGAGTCCACTGCTAAAGGCTTTGTTACACAGGTGACATGCACATGGATTCTGTCTACTGTGAATTAACTTTAGTTAATTAATAAGGATGCATAATGACTCTTATACATTGAAAATAAACACAGTATTTCTTCATTGTGTGAGTCCTCAAGAGTGTTTATACTTTGAAGGTATGGGTGGTGAATCTTCATTTATTACCTTTACAGCATGAGTTCTCTCGTGTTGTCTGAGGTTAAAATATTTACTGAAGGCTTTTCCACATAGGTAACATTTATATGGTTTCTCTCCAGTGTGAATTCTCTTATGCAGTCTAAAGTTATAACTCCTATTGAAGGCTTTACCACACATATTGCATGCATACGGTTTCTCCCCCGTGTGAGTTCTTTCATGTCGTCTAAGGACAGAGGAGTGATTGAAGGTTTTCCCACATAGGTGACATTCATACGGTTTCTCTCCAGTGTGAGTTCTTTCATGCCGCTTAAGGACAGAAGAATCAGTGAAGGCTTTCCAACACAGGTGACATTCATACGGCTTCTCTCCAGTGTGAGTCCTCTCATGTCGTCTAAGGACAGAAGACTCAGTGAAGGCTTTTCCACACAGATGGCACTCATACGGCTTCTCTCCAGTGTGAGTCCTCTCATGTTTTCTAAGGTGAGAACAGTGAGTGAAGGCCTTCCCACACAGGTGACACCCATATGGCTTCTCTCCGTTGTGAGTCCTCTCATGTTGTCTAAGGTAAGAAGCTTTACTGAAAGTCTTCCCACACAGGTGGCATCCATATGGTTTCTCCCCAAAGTGAGTTCTCTCGTGTTGTCTAAGGTCAGAACAATGAACAAAGGCTTTCCCACACAGATCACATTCATTTGGTTTCTCTCTGGTGTGAATCACCTCATGTCGCCTAAGATTATAACTTTTACTGAAGGCTTTGCCACACAGATGACATCCATATAATTTCTCTCCAGTGTGAATCCTTTCATGTTTTCTAAGGTCAGAACAATGAGTGAAGGATTTTCCACAAAGATGACATCTATGTGGTTTCACTCCAGTGTGAATCATCTCATGTCGTCTAAGGTTAGAACTTTTACCAAAGGCTTTCCTACATACATGACATTCAAATGTTTTCTCTCCAGTCTGAGTATTATTGTGTTGTCTATGGGCAGAACCTTGAATAAAGGTAATCCGTCTTTGATGACATTCATATGATTTACTTCTAGAACGAATCTGCTTCTGTATATTAAAGGATGGCAAGTAACTGATGGCTTTTCCAACATCTTGGCTAATAAAGGGTTTCTTTCCCACTTGAAGTATTACATACTGAGTCAATGGTAAGATTTCAGTAAATTTTTCTCGGAAATTGTTGCATTCCAAAGGATCCTCTTGAGTGTGAGACCTCTGCTTTTTGAAATGAAATGAGAGATTGTTACAAGTTTGCCAAAGTTATTCATTCCTTCCTTTCTCTACATATAAATTCTAGGGTAATCATTCAGTGATGGACTCCAGTTAAAATTGCTTCTATATTTTTAATATTTAATAAACATGAGGTATTACTCTCTTGCAAGCATAGATTTACCTTTTGTAACATCCCAACTGCAGAGATACCTATTTAATTTTAAAGACATTATTATGTTTCAGTGTTTAGGAATATAACCCATAATTACATAACTATCTGTTTATAAGACTATAAACTGTTTATAGTTCTGACTATCGGTTAATCTTTTCTTCCTTAAAACCAGACTAACTAAACCTTTCTCCTATGGAAGTCCATGATCCCAACTTTAGTTAAATCAGGTACGTATGCCAAATTTCCAACTTATTCAAGTCCCAGGTCTTCATCTGGAGGAACATGTTTATGCTTGTGAAGCTTACCACTGCACAACGTAGAGGGGCGCCCTTTTTGCAGGTATGCTGCATAGATAACATTTTCTGTTTTTTCAGATCATCTTCTCTATCTGAAATGACTAGAAAAAAATAAATTACTATAATGGTAATAATGGTATCAGTGGAAGTAAAATGTTGAAGTGACTCAATGCTCATTTGTGTCTGTTTCAAATACTGACACACAGACGGGAAAGAATGTCAAATTAGGGAATACTCTAAACAGAGAAGAAACAGATAACAACTGTCATTCTCAGGACTGAATTATGAGGAAGATAAAATGAATACGGCAAGTTGGGGAAGAAAAGAGAAGATCCTATTCATAGAACAGGACCATGAAAAGGGATGTTTTGTGAATGTTTATTAATTCCAGTGGGTACACAAATTTCACCTGGTGTAAAGCCAAGGGACAATGGCAGAAAGCCTTGTGAATAGAAAATTGATGCCTTCAACATATGATAACATCTGAAAAATGTTTCCCCATGACACTGTCTAAATTTTAAAAACAGCCTACAATGCAGGAGACCCCAGTTCGATCCCTGGGTCAGAAAGATCCCCTGAAGAAGGGATAGGCTACCCAACAGTTTTCTTGGGCTTCCATGGTGGCTCAGACAGTAAAGAATTCACCTGCAATGTGGAAGACTTGGGTTCGATCCCTGGGTTGGGAAGATTCCCTGGAGAAGGGATCGGCTACCTACTTCAGTATTCTTGCCTGGAGAATTCCATGGACAGAGGAGCTTGGCAGGCTACAATCCATGGGGCCACCCAGAGTCAGACATTACTGAGCAACTTTCACTTGATTCCTTAGGGCCTATTCACTCACTGACCAGGCTCCTCCTCCTATTGAAGTACAGGTTCTTGGAGCTCACCTGGACTCCGACTTTGTAGGAAGCCTAACCCTTCTTTTGAAAGTTGCTCTCCTTGCTCCAAATGGGAAATCACATCTGATTTGTAAAGCTGATTACCTGTTGGTAGGAGAAAGATATTCGGATTTTGAGTTCCATGCTCATAACAGTGCATGATCACAGAGCAGACTAGTGAGGAAGAACACAATAACCTCTAAAGGTCAGAACAGAGTAGAGTATGTTGAAAACAACATGTACAGGCTTTGACTAGCAAAATGATGACTCTTCAACTTGTTCCCAAAGACATTAAGGACCTATCACTGCTAACGCCCATGCCCAAGTTCAAAGACAGATTATGGAATCTTCAATATTTTCATTTCACAGTGCTTTAATACTATATCCCCAAAGAATCCAATACATACAACTTCCACCAGAAAAATCTAAGTTCTATGTGGAAAACAATATATCTATTATTTTTAACACTGTGATCTGATCAAACCACAGTCCTTGCTGTAAAATAAATTTTAAGAAATCAACACATTTGTTTACCCATACAAAAATAGTGAGTTCCCACCACTGCCTGAGCATCAGACTGAGTAGCAACAAAGACCCAAAGTTGTGTAAGGAAGGTTACAGTGTAGTGGGATCGACAAACTATATCTAAGTAGCGACATGAGTGAAAGTCACTCAGTCATGCGGAGAAGGCACTGGCACCCCACGCCAGTACTCTTGCCTGGAAAATCCCATGGATGGAGAAGCTTAGTAGGCTGCAGTTCATGGGTTTGCTAAGAGTCGGACACGACTGAGCGACTTCACTTTTTCACTTTCATGCATTGGAAAAGGAAATGGCAACCCACTCCAGTGTTCTTGCATGGAGAATCCCAGGGATGGGGGAGCCTGGTGGGCTGCAGTCTATGGGGTTGCATAGAGTCAGACACGACTGAAGCGACTTAGCAGCAGCAGCAGCAGCACTCAGTCATGTCTGACTCTTTGTGACCCCATGGACTATACAGTCCATGGAATTCTCCAGGCTGATACTGGAGTTGGTAGCCTTTCCCTTCTCGAGAGATCTTCCCAACTCGGATCAAACCCAGGTCTCCTGCATTGCAGGTGGATTCTTTACCAGGGGAGCCACCGGGGAAGCCCCCCAAAACATAAGAACTAAAGAAAATTTTGATAAGGTAGTTGTGAGAGTTATGATGAAGAGTCAAAGCAGAATCTGGAGTGAGAAATGGGAAAGTTTTCCTCCATCCTTGTTGAATGAGCACATATACACATCATTAAAGAGTAACTGACTAACCAACTGAGGCCAGATGACTGATGTTCTCCAGCATCACATCTCTGAACAGCTTTCTCTGGGAGGTGTCCAGGAGGGCCCACTCTTCCTGGGTGAAGTCCACAGCTACATCTTCGAAGGTCACTGATTCCTAAAACATCACAGACATCGTTTTAGACACGGCCATCTCTGCCAGGGGAGGACAGTACAGGTATAAGGCACTAAGGAAATGGCAGCTGAGTGTACAGAATCTCAAACAGTATTTTGGGTCCAATCAAATCATTCTCATTGTTGACATGAACCTCTGACTTTCAGACAAACCTACGAAGACCACACACTCTGAATACAGAAAACTTCATAAAAAGACAATGCAAGGTATGGTGTAACAAACTGTGGAGATTTCCCAATAGACTTGTAATTACAACTTCCAAATCATGATTATAAAATTTCCACTTGAAAACTGAACAGTCTTCAATTCAATTTCAAGTAAATCTAAGACTCATCACAAGGGATAACATATCCATGATATGCCCCTTTTAAAACACGACCGTGGTTAGATTATTCCTCTACATGGCCTCAGTTTCTTCATCAGTGAAATGGTTTTTAATAACCTGTCATCAGTTCTGAAAGATCTAATGACTTAATGTGTGAAGTGCTAACTATCTAGCAGCCATTTCTTAAATATAACTTTTAGGTTTATTATTCAGGAAATGGCAGAGAATACTGAAGCAACATCCAGAATTCTGCCTAACTGACTAGCATTCATACAGGTCTTGGGATCAGCAGGTACAACCTTTCATCTTACAAAGCTGAGGTGTTTGCTATTAAGGGTAAATGAGTCAGCAGCTCACATTACAGGTCTGAGACTTCTGCACAGAAGGACAGTCTTATCCTGACCCCTCCTATATCTGAGGTCTCCCTTTCTCAATTATCCCGGGACCTCCAAATATCAGTCATTATCGTCCCTTTTGTTTCTTTGTCTTATCTTTCTACTCAAGTACATCCGAAGCCACCTGATTGCTCTGGCCTCTTCCATTCATGGAAAACTTCCTCAGGTTTAAAGTAGTACTCTACTTCCTATATTCTTTCTTCTGAATCACAGCTCAAATTAAGAAAACACTACTCCTTATATACTGTTTCCAGTTATGAAATGTGAAAAAGCAGAAATTACAAAGAGGGAAAAATTTATGACTTGGGACATTGGTAATAATGAAAATTTAGTTTTCTTTTTTAGAAGATTTTGAAAAGCACAAATATATTTTATCAAAATTTTAAGACGTTTAAATTTGAAAAAAATGTAAGTTAATGACTCCTCATTGCCTTCTTCTGCATAATCCTTTGTTTTCTCTCAGCACTGGCCAGCACTCCCTTAGTGCCTATAACACTGGACTTACCAATGCCATCTGTGGAAGCATCTGCCTCTCCAGTGGGTGTGTTGCAATGTTTTCCTCCTTACTCATCTCCACTGCCTGTATCCACCTCAATCCTAAGCCCATCACAGTTAATAAAATGGTTATAATAACAATCTTTTTTTTTTGCCAAGTGGGCCGGGAGATGGTGATGGACAGGGAGGCCTGGCGTGCTGCGTTTCATGGGGTCGCAAAGAGTCGGACACGACTGAGCGACTGAACTGAACTGAACTGGGCCATGGGCTGCATAAAGAAAAGAAAACCTCTCATCTCTTCTTGAATACATGGCATTAATAAAGACTGGAATATCTTACTATAATGTTGGGAAGGAATGACCATTTGATGAGTCCTTGACCCAACATGACCATTCCAGAATTCTGGGGAACTTAACGAAGCTCAGATCCTCGAACAACCTCTCAAGTGCACTTAGAACATGTGTGCCGGTAGGAGAATTATGTCCATACACTGGCAATAGGGCTTCCCAGAAGGCTCAGTGGTGAAGAATCCATTTGCTAATGTGGGAGACTCGGGTTGGACCCGAGTCAGGAGGATCCCCTGGAGAAGGAAATGGCAACCCACTCCAGAATTCTTGCCTGGGAAATCCCATGGACAGAGGAGCTTGGTGGGCTACAGCCCATGGGGTTCCAAAGAGCTGGACAAAACTGAGCATATACCCCACCACCAGCACTGGCAATAGAGATTAGAAAGCAATTTCTACTGCTAATTTCAGCAGAAAGAGTAATTTCCTACCCACCTGAGATTCCATTGTAACTAGTTCAGCTGCCAACTGTCTTCTGGGTTTTCACTTACACACAGTCCAAGCAACAGGAAGCAGAGCTGAGGAAGAAGAAAAAAGTCATGAGACTCTTAGCTGCCTGCAATCTCCATATTCACTTGTCATGAAGCCCCAACCCTTCATCTGGAAGTAGCTCCCAGGACAACCAAAAGAAACATGCAGTGTGCTCCACGAGAAATATGGGTAGAGCTCTCCTAGGATCAAAAGTAAGAAGGCATGGCTATTGTTCTTAGTAAAGAAGGCATAAAAGTGAATGTCACTCAGTCGTGTCCGACTCTTTGCGACTCCATGGACTATACAGTCCATGGAATTCTCCAGGCTAGAATACTGGAGTGGGTACCCTAGCCCTTCTCCAGCAGATCTCCCTGACCCAGGAATCAAACCAGGGTCTCCTGCATACCAGGTGGATTCTTTACCAACTGAGCTATCAGGGAAGCCCAAAGAAGGTATAAACACCTTCAGTTTAGAGTAGAATGTGGACACCACTGAGTTTGGTATGCTAATTCACTCACGAAGTGTGTGAAGTGTCCAGTTCCCTCCTAATTCCAAATCACAGGGATCAATGACTCATGCCACGTGTGTCTCCACCTTGAGTAACAACCATGAACTTCTCAGGTTTAATTATTCTTACTTTGTGCACTAGCAGTTTCTCCAGCTCCATTCCAGCCCTCTAGTACCTTGAAACATCCCTGCTTTTCTCAGCCCCTCATACACTCATCTGGAATCACTCTGTCTCTTCCAGGAATTTCCAGCAACACTAAGTTTTAGATTTCTTCTGCACTTAGTTGTGAACTAAGAGAATTAAGAATATATTTTGACAGGGTTAATTATTTTAGGTACTTATTTCATTTGGAGGAATCAATGGCACCTACTTGCAATGTGTGTGCATGCTCAGTCACGTCCAGTTCTTTGTGACTCCGTGATCTGAAGCCTGCCAGGCTTCTCTGTCCATGGGATTCTCCAGGCAAGAATATTGGAGTGGGTTACCCACTTCCTTATCCAGGGGACCTCCCTGACCCAGGGATTGAACCCAAATCTGTTGTGTCTTCTGCCTTGGCAGGCGGTTCTTTACTGCTGCGCCACATGGGAAGTCAAGCTCTTTTGGGGAACATACTTTCCCTAACTTTCTCTAACATCTTAGTCTACAGTCTTCAAAGCAATCTTGTCACTCTAACTCCATATCACTTACCAAGGACTTCTCAAACGATACTGCTGAAGATCTCAAGACTCCACCTTACCTCTTTCACCTTTTTCTATTTATGTGCATTGCCAGTGTATGCCCACGTATTTACACAGTTGCTTTGATTTCTTCCATTACTTTTTCTAAATTGAAAGTGACAAAACTCATGTTTGAATTCCATTTCTGAGCTTGCCTCTTTTTTTCCCCCCCAAACTAACATATACTAGAAATGAAACACATCTCAGCACATCATCTCCCACTCTCCCCAAATATTACTCTTTACCGAGTCTCTAACCTTTTCAGTGTCTCCACCAGACATCCACGGGCTGACATTCTAGATGTTCTCCCAGAACATCTCAAATACAGTTCAGCACTGCTATGACTTCTACACTGTTCACTAGCACCCTTCATTTCCACTCAAATACATAAACACAACTTGCTACCCCATACTTATTTCCTTCAATCTGTTTGAGTGTCAGGTCCTCAGAGATCCCTTCATTGAATTCCTACCAAAATGAATACTTCACTTTTGGAGAACATGGTCTCCAGTACTCACCAGAACCAAACAGACGGAACACCCAGTAAAGCCAAATACTCACTGAGGACACTGCCACAACATTCCAGAGTTCAGAGCATCTTTCTCTTTCCATAAAATGCATAATTTGGTGACTTCTCTTTTAATGCTGTTGATAATCTTATCAGTGTTTTAATCCAAAGGACAGTATCTGACTAAGTGGGTCCCAATCAAGATAAAATCAGGAAATTAGGCAGACCCTGTAGATGAAATTAAGGACAACAAATTGTATTCTTTAGTTCTTGCGTCCTCTAAAAGTCTCAAAAGCAAACTTCATGCCTTTTCTCAGACTTCAGTGTTTTATGATTTTGGTTGTTCTGGGCAGCACTGAGAATCTGCAGCAAATGAATCCTTCCTCCTCTTTAGTTTTATTTGTAAGAGGATCTGTAATTTAACAACAATATTCACAGACTGTGGACAGAAGAGTGGTGACTCTACATAAGTGTAAATATTTATGCTGAGTAAATATCTATCCAAAGAGAATATCTTTTGTTTTCACTACCAAGCAAGAAAAAGCTCATTCAGTGTACATCTCTTTAAGTCAGATCTAGTTGTTATCCTAATAACTGAAAAACTCTGCAATCCACAAAATTTAAGGATTTCCAGAATAAATGACTAGTTTCAGGCCTGATTTTTATTGTACACAGAATTTGTTTAACTTTTTAAATTGTAAAATAAAACACACATGCAACATTTATCATCTCAGCCATCTTTAAGTGTACGGTTCAGTGGGGTGAAATGCACTCACGGTGTTGTGCGACCGTCGTCAATGCTCTTCATCTTGTGAAACGGAAACTCTGCACCCGCTAAACAACCGCTCCCCATTCCCTTCCCCTCCCAATGCCTGGAAACCACCATTCTACTTTCCGTCTCTAAATAGGACTTTGTTTTTTTTGGCTGTGCCAGAATAGAAGAAGTATCCTAGAAATCAGTGCAGGTGCTTGAGTCAGAACCCAGAAAAGAGAGAAAAAAAGATGAAATTCAAAAATGGTATCAAAGAGCTGAAATTGTAATGATTTTTGGAAGATATGATTTTGAACAAAAAAATATATATATAAGAATCCATTTTAACTATCATACCTAATAATACTTTTTAAAGTAGACAAATCCAACCTTAATGTACTGAAATCTATGTTTCCTATTTAGTAACATAGTTTAAAATCTAAGTAAACACATGAAAGCCAGTCTCTATGTATAACAGCAAAATATTATGACTCTAACTTCAGATAAATTTGCAAACCCATGCAAAGAAATTTTAAAACTTTTTAAGGACATAAATGTGACATGAACAAAGTCTGCCAAACCAAATTCTTAGACTAGAGGACATGGTGACAAAAAAGTCTGTGACTGCAGAAATGTGGTGCAACTCAAATTGAAAAGTCATTGCAGAATCTGGAAAATGACGTGAGTATGTGTGTACAGCTGCACCAACTTGCTATACATCTGAAACAGAACTGTAAACCAAGTGCACCCCCAAAAAATCATATGCAATATTTCATATGAAAAATGAGGAATATCCAAACAGTTGATTTTTGTCTCAGTTTTGATTTGGGATGAGGATATAGCCAAAATAACTGTGAAAAGAAAAAAAAGAAACCCTGGAGATCAGTCAAATTACACCTGAACCTATATTATTTGAAACTTTAAAATAGCTCAAATTAAATACTTGAACAATATTAAACAATATATTAGGACTAAATGAACATAATATTTTATACTATGAAACAGGTGACACCTTACAAAGGGAAAAAAAGCAAAGGCCATGATTTGGTTTCACTGCATCAACATTATCAAAGTGTCTGTGTGTAAGTAACTAAACCATAAATTAGAAAAATAAGTAGGAAAATTCATTCTATATATACAAGTGTATAAAGAATAACCTTTACTCAGTCCCTTAAATAATTAGTAAAATGGAAGTTAGGAACAAAGAGTTGTCATTTTATCCAAATCTACAATTATATACACATATTTAAAATGAATCCTGGTTAAGGTATGAGGGGACAAACAGATGAGGATTTCTTGGCAACTGTGTACTGTGTGTAGGGAGCATGGTGACAAAACCTGTTACGAAATGAAATGTAATGAGCCAACCATCTCTTGGCTCAGCAATGCAACTCCAACTTACCCAAAGAGGAGAAACACTCGGTATCTGCAGACAAGCAAATTCTTTACAAATCCATGAGCACCAACATCTCCCTGGGACAGGTGTGCTGTGAACAATATTAAAATCCTCTTACTATCAGACATTTTGGGCTGGTTCTGTTTTTAAACAATTACAGAATAAAACATACTGCGTGACGTGGATGGAATGCCACCTGGATTTGTCATGGCTAAGTCTCTAATTACAGGCCAAATAAAAAGATTTATGTTGTTAAGCTTCAGCTACATTGTACAACCAGGCAGAACACTTTCCCCCTCTCCGCAATTTTCTTTCGTCTCGGTCTACATCGCCTCCTGTGCCTATGCAGTCCCCACTGGTGATCTTATTGACCGCATGGTGTCCAGGTCCTGTCTCTAGTCAATGTCTGGGCGTGCAGCATCGCTCATGACGACCCCCAAATGGAACCATGTCCCAAGTCCCATGTCACTGGCTGACAGTGAGATGGAATTGGTCTGGGGATAGGAGAGGCCATAGATGAGTGAGGCAGGTCTTAGGCAGGACATCTGAGACTCAGATTTTAGCATGTCCTAAGAACAGCATTACAGGAACGAGAGGGCAGATCAGTCAACAGATAATATGAGCTCTCCCAGATAAAGACTTACTCCTGACTCCTCATCTTTTCCCTACTCTGAGTGTCTTGCTCAGGCCAGAAGTCACTCCTTAGTGTTGGGAATGTGCCATTCATGTCTTCAAATAACTTCTCCCCTTTCTGGCCACAACCACACATGTAGGGGAGAAATTCAATATTTGGAAAAAATGGTCCTCTACGTCTGCTGAACTATTAGGGAACAGGGCCAATAAACTCCTACATGGGCATCAACAGCTAAGTTTCTCTGCCCCTCTATACTGTAAAGCCCACACATCACACAGCAGATATGGGAAGGCAAGTTGGTACAACCCTCTTTTTCACGCCAATCCTTGTGTCTTCCAGCACCTGCTGAGCACAGCATCCCCAGGTAAGGATGGGAAGAGGTCTCCTCCTCTCCTGTTGCTGAGCTTCCTAGGCTCTTTTTCACTCTCTAACATCCAAAGTACATCATCTTTTCTCCTCCAAGTTCCCTTTCCTGAACCAAGTGCCACCTCCTCCTTGGAGAAATACCTCTGTTCTGTGCTTAATTTAAAAAATCTTGATCTTTCCCTACCAGTTGCCTTTTGACTATGCAAGAATGTGTCCTGGGGCACGTGGAAAGACACATGAACAGGAAAGAGGAACCATTACTGGCCTCACAGGCATGGGGTGGTCCAGGATCATTCTCACTCCTGCCCCTAAAGATTCCAGATCTCACTTCATTTTCCTGAGCAAGTGCAAGTTGTCTTTCATGGTTGTAATCATCTTGATTAAAACCATTTAATTTCTATTTTCCACAATAGATATCAAAATATACAATTCTATGAATGTATAAAAAGTATAACATTAAGAACACTTTTAAATAATGGCATTGGGAAACACAAACATTCAGGTATGGAAATAGCTCTGAGTAAAGTACTCATCATGAACAAATGAGATCTGTGAGAACAAGTTCTAGACTCATCCAGCCTATTGTTCAGTATTTGCAAAACAAACAAAAAAATAAAGGAAATTTGAAGGGAGCATATACTTAGTTGAAAACTGTAGCTCACAGACCAATACATTAAAAACTCACATACAGAAGAAAGAATGCTGTTGAACACTGGAATACTTTTAGTACACAATAATGACAAGAAAAGGACCGAGGTCTCATGATCTGAATCTGACACAATACACTTAATTTGGAAAATTTTAGAGGATGAGATGGTTGGATGGCATCACCGATTCAATGGACATGAGTCTGTGTAAACTCGGGGAGTTGGTGATGGACAGGGAGGCCTGGCGTGCTGCGATTCATGGGGTTGCAAAGAGTCGGAGACAACTTACCAACTGAACTGAACTGAACTGAATGAATTTGGAATCTATCCTTCTCTCCCCAAACAGCTACTGCTGGTGAAAGTCCCCTCCTCCATTCTGTCCTTGGCCATCTCCATATTAATCTCCTTTTTGTCTGTTTTCATGTACCATAATGCCTCTTACGGCTTCCCTGGTGGCTTAGCTGGTAAAGAATCTGCTTGCAATGCGGGAGACCTGGGTTTGATCCCTGGGTTGGGAAGATCCCCTGGAGAAGGGAAAGGTTACCCACTCCAGTACTCTGGCCTGGAGAATCCCAGGGATTGTAGTCCATGGGGTCGCAAAGAGTCGGACACGACTGAGCGACTTTCACACCTCACACACAATGCTTCTTATTCAGTCACTTCCCTTTTTTTTACCGGTATTTTGTCTCTCCAGTCCCACTGCACCCACCTCCCTCCCTCCTCTATCTCACTTTTCAAGTCCTCACTCTCCTTTACTCCTTCCGTCTCCCGGTTCAGTCTCGGCCTGCCCGCCTCACTCGACACCCACGGAACGGAGCAAAGGTGCTCTGCCCAGGGGGACACTGTCCCATGAGGGAGCGGTACCCGCGCCGGCAGAGGATAGGGCTTGGGACAGAAGGTCACGGGGCGTCACTGGACAGGGCCGATGCCCTCCCCCAGGGGGCTCAGGGGCCTTACTGAGGCGGTGACCGCGGAGGGGAGCCAGCGGCGGGGCCGGGCCGCTTCTGGAGAAGACGCGGGTCTGCGGATTCCCGGAGCCGCGGGAGGGCGCGGAGTCCCGGGCGGCTCCGAGAGGCACCGAGGGCGAGAGCGCACGTTGCGAGTGGGGACCTGACACAGCGTGGGTCGGGGCGGGACCCCGTGAAGAGACCGAAGGCCGGAAGGTCGGATCGGGATGGCCTCGGATCCGGAAACGGATGCGACTCGAACCCGGCAGCGGAGCTCCGGGCATCGCGAGTCTCAGGGCGCCCCGGGCCAGCGGCGCGAGAGCGGGTCTGTGACGTCGGCAGGGACTCGGGCCCCGGCGTGAAGGAAGGGGTAGGGCGGGGCCGAGGCGCGCGAGAAGGGCCCAGGACCGCACTCACCCGGGGGGCCGGGCCCTCCCGACACCCGCTTCCGGGTCCGCGGGCACTTACGTAAGGGGAGCGGGGCCGTAGGGGGAGGTGGGGCCGGGGTGGGGCGGAGCCTCGGAAGGCCTCGCCCAGGGTGGGCGTGTCCTGAGCGCAGAGGGCGGCTGGAGCGGCTGGAGCGGCGTGGGGCGTGTCCTCCCGGTGGACATTGTGGGCGCGGCCGGAGCACCCCCCTGCCCTCCGCCGATTCCCGCTCGGCCGGTGCCGGGTCACACATCTCAGTCTCAGCCTTTGGCTGTGTGGGCGCTGGAGCTGCTTCCTCCTAGTTTCGGGATAAGAGTTCCGAGCAACTCCAGGTCGGAGCTGACAGTTGTGAGGCCTTTCCTAGTGAATTCTGGAATGTTTCCCTGTTCAGTTCCGTTCAGTTCAGTCGCTCAGTCGTGTCCGACTCTTTGCGACCCCATGAATCGCAGCACACCAGGCCTCCCTGTCCATCACCAACTCCCAGAGTTCACTCAGACTCGCGTCCATCGAGTCCGTGATGCCATCCAGCCATCTCATCCTCGATCGTCCCCTTCTCCTGCCCCCAATCCCTCCCAGCATCAAAGTCTTTTCCAATGAGTCAACTCTTCACATGAGGTGGCCAAAGTACTGGAGCTTCAGCTTTAGTATCATTCCTTCCAAAGAAATCCCAGGGTTGATCTCCTTCAGAATGGACTGGTTGGATCTCCTTGCAGTCCAAAGGACTCTCAAGAGTCTTCTCCAGCACCACAGTTCAAAAGCATCAATTCTTCAGCGCTCTGCCTTCTTCACAGTCCAACTCTCACATCCATACATGACCACAGGAAAAACCATAGCCTTGACTAGACGGACCTTAGTCGGCAAAGTAATGTCTCTGCTCTTGAATATACTATCTAGGTTGGTCATAACTTTTCCAAGGAGTAAGTGTCTTTTATTTCATGGCTGCAGTCACCATCTGCAGTGATTTTGGAGCCCCCCAAAATAAAGTCTGACACTGTTTCTACTGTTTCCCCATCTATTTCCCATGAAGTGATGGGACCGGATGCCATGATCTTCGTTTTCTGAATGTTGAGCTTTAAGCCAACTTTTTCACTCTCCTCTTTCACTTTCATCAAGAGGCTTTTTAGCTCCTCTTCACTTTCTGCCATAAGGGTGGTGTCATCTGCATATCTGAGGTGATTGATATTTCTCCTGGCAATCTTGATTCCAGCTTGTGTTTCTTCCAGTCCAGCGTTTCTCATGATGTACTCTGCATAGAAGTTAAATAAGCAGGGTGACAATATCCAGCCTTGACGCACTCCTTTTCCTATTTGGAACCAGTCTGTTGTTCCATGTCCAGTTTAAGTGTTGCTTCCTGACCTGCATACAGATTTCTCAAGAGGCAGGTGAGGTGGTCTGATATTCCCTTCTCTTTCAGAATTTCCCACAGTTTCTTGTGATCCACACAGTCAAAGGCTTTGGCATCGTCAATAAAGCAGAAATAGATGTTTTTCTGGAACTCTCATGCTTTTTCCATGATCCAGCAGATGTTGGCAATTTGATCTCTGGTTCTTCTGCCTTTTCTAAAACCAGCCTGAACATCAGGGAGTTCACGGTTCATGTATTGCTGAAGGCTGCTTGGAGAATTTTGAGCATTACTTTCCTAGCATGTGAGATGAGTGCAATTGTGCGGTAGTTTGAGCATTCTTTGGCATTGCCTTTCTTTGGAATTGGAATGAAAACTGACCTTTTCCAGTCCTGTGGCCGCTGCTGAGTTTTCCAAATTTGCTGGCATACTGAGTGCAGCACTTTCACAGCATCATCTTTCAGGATTTGAAACAGCTCCACTGGAATGCCATCACCTCCACTAGCATTGCTCGTAGTGATGCTTCTTAAGACCCACTTGACTTCACATTCCAGGATGTCTGGCTCTAGATGAGTGTTCACACCATCGTGATTATCTTGGTTGTGAAGATCTTTTTTGTACAGTTCTTCTGTGTATTCTTGCCAGCTATTCTTAATATCTTCTGCTTCTGTTAAGTCCATATCATTTCTGTCCTTTGTCGAGCCCATTTTTGCATGAAATGTTCCCTTGGTATCTCTACTTTTCTTGAAGAGATCTCTAGTCTTTCCCATTCTGTTGTTTTCCTCTATTTCTTTGCATTGATTGCTGAAGAAAGTTTTCTTATCTCTGTTTCCCTGTTACCATGTGGAAAACAGGTTAAGCTGAAATCACCTCTCGCTCCTGTCAGAATTCAGCCTCTGGCGGGGACCTGGCTGGGCCCAGCTGGGCCCTGCGGTTCCTGCCCTCCCT
The DNA here is from genome assembly GCF_042477335.2 of Ovis canadensis. NCBI lineage: Eukaryota > Metazoa > Chordata > Mammalia > Artiodactyla > Bovidae > Ovis > Ovis canadensis. The sequence goes on from NC_091245.1 coordinate 281,101,316, forward strand.
GTGCTGGAAATGGTCTGCACTGGTGATGGAAACCAAAAAGAAGAGGGTTTCCCTTTCTGTCCCCATTCACCAGGGAGGCAGCTCGAGCCCTGAGCTCACTGCCGGGGACTTCATGTCATGTCCATGACAGTGTGGACAGTCTCCTAATTCAAGTCATTGATTTATAGATATATTTTCACATTGACCTTATCTATATTCCCACGGCTATCTGAAATAATGTTCAGTTCAGTCGCTCAGTTGTGTCTGACTCTTTGTGACCCCATGGACTGCAGCACGCCAGGCTTCCCTGTCCATCACCAACTCCGGGAGATTTCTCAAACTGTTGTCCATTGAGTCGGTGATGCCATCCAACCATCTCATCCTCTGTCTTCCCCTTCTCCTCCTGCCTTCAATCTTTCCCAGCATCAGGGTCTTTTCCAGTGAGTCAGTTCTTGCATCAGGTGACCAAAGTATTGGAGCGTCAGCTTCAACATCAGTCCTTGCAATGAATATTCAGGACTGATTTCCTTTAGGATTGGTTGGATCTCCTTGCTGTCCAAGGGACTTTCAAGAGTCTTCTCCAACACCACAGTTCAAAAATATCAATTCTTTGGCACTCAGCTTTCTTTATGGTCCAACTCTCACATCCGTACATGACTACTGGATTAAACCGTAGCTTTGACTAGATGGACCTTTGTTGGAAACATCGGAAAATAATCTTGTCAGAAAATGTTGTCAGGAAATAATGTTAGTGTTAAAGAAGAAACATCAGTGACATTTGTTAAAGCTGATAAAATAAAATTTGTAAACATAAAATTATCTGTGTTTGTTTGGGCCTTCTCCCTCCATAATGTGCCTGTGAATTCGCGTGCACATTAGCCAGAGCTCCTCAAAGATGGGACTGCCTGCTCAACCACAATATTGCTTTTTTTCCTTTTCTTCTGAAGCTAGCAATTGCTGTTATTAAGTCACTAAGTTGGAGTTTCCTGGTGGCTCAGACAGTAAAGGGTCTGCCTACAATGTGGGAGACCCAAGTTTGATCCCTGGGTCAGGAAGATCCCCTGAGAAGGAAATGGCAACCCACTCCAGTATTCTTGCCTGGAAAATCCCATGGATGGAGGAACCTGGTAGGCTACAGTCCTTGGGGTCGCAAAGAGTCGGACACGACTGAGTGACTCCACTTTCACTTTCAGTCACTAAGTTATGTCCAACTGTTTGTGACCCCATGGACTGCAGCACCCCAGACTTCCTTGTCTGCCGAGGTCCAGCCTCAGCAGAGTCCAGAGATATCCTCAGGATGGACGACGTCGGCGAATGAAGAAAGATAGAGAAAGATAAGGAAAGAATGACACTGGGTGACCAAGCTTCAGTGAGCGAGGCCCATTTTACTTTATTTTCCTGGGGGCTTTTATACCCTGAGTTGTACATACAGCAAGGTGAAAAATGCAGAGTCAGCTCAACATTCCATCAGTAATAACTTTTATCAATATCAGGTTCCTTCTTGTAAGAGTCTTATTTTTTGTACATCATCTTCTGTCCCAGAGGCCTGTTGATATTTCATGACCTCTTTTTGATAAATGTTGGCCAGCCAGAATAATAATCTTCCCTTAAAGTGTTTCTTCTTAAATTCTTAGCCTGCGTCACCCTTAAAGTACAGAGTTATATTTTTATGGGCAAAGATTCAGTGGGTTACAGCAAAGAAAGAACTTATTAACTCAACGTCTAATGTTGCTAATGCTAAAGCTACTGCTTGTTATTTGTATATCTTAACTATATGCACTCCCAGGAACACAATGGATAAGGGATGTGAGAACTTGGCAGCAAGCATAGGCTCAACAATGTTGCAAGAGTCTGGATAAACCTGCCAAGTAAGCTAGAATGCTAACAGAGGGTTTGAAACACTCCATTCATGCCCAGGAGATTTATTAACTTACCAGAGAAAGGTGGTTGGGGGACAGCTCCCTGCTAATGTCAGAAGAGCTGGTGAAAGACATAAAATAGTAAGACAGACAGATTCTGGTTTGGGGGTAGATGCTCGAGCAGGTCCAGGGGGTCCGTTGAGTCCTGAGGCCTTGCTTATCAGGACTTTTCTGCATGACCTTGTCCTGCATGACCTTGTCATGGGTGGGATCTCCCCTGCTTGCTCCCGGCACTTGTCCTTCACTATCTCCCTGAGTTTGCTCAAACTCATGTTCATTGAGTCAGTGGTGCCATCTGACCATCTAGTCCTGTGATGCTTGCTTCTCCTTCTGCCCTCAATGTTTCCCAGCATCAGGGTCATCTCCAAGGACTCGGCTCTTGGAATCAGATGGCCAAAGTATTGGAGCTTCAGCTCCAGCATCAGTCCTTCCAGCGAATATTTAGGGGTGATTTAACTTGTTAAAAGAATAGTGCTCTCTTCTGGCTCTGTAGGGGCCATGGTGACTTCCGCTTGCTATGTTTGAGTTCACCTGGCTATGCATTTTGGTGAACTTTCTGTAAAACATCAGTGTATCATTTTGAGGCGTGATCCTTTGTCTCAAAAATATATATGACCATGCCCTCAATTTCTAACAGGAAGAAACAGGCTCAGAGCTTTCTGAGAATCTGCTTCCCAGTTTATAATCTTCAGTATGACTCCAATAAAAATTCCCTCTTTTCTTCTTAATTCTTAATTGAATTTTCCTTAACAAAGCGCAGTAAAGAAGATTTTATTCTGGGGTGGGCTGTGTCAACACTGGTAAAGGAACCAGTAAAGTGGGATTTCGTATTGGGTGAGAGAGATTGGGCAGAATAGAACAGGAAAGACCGGGAGCTGCCTGGGGCTCAGATCATGACTCCTTATTGCAAGATTCAGACTCAAATTGAAGAAAGTAGGGAAAACCACTAGACCATTCAGGTATGACCTAAATAAAATCCCTTACAATTATACAGTGGAAGTGACAAATAAATTCTAGGGATTAGATCTGATAGAGTAAGTGCCTGAAGAACTATGGATGGAGGTTTGTGACTTTGTACAGGAGGCAGGGATCAAGAACATCCCCAAGAAAAAGAAATGCAAAAAGGCGAAATGGTTATATGAGGAGGCCTTACAAATAGCTGTGAAAAGAAGAGAAGCAAAAGGCAAAGGAAAGATATACCCATTTAAATGCAGAGTTCCAAAGAATAGCAAGGAGAGATAAGAAAGCCTTCCTCAGTGATCAATGCAAAGAAATAGAGGAAAACAACAGAATGGGAAAGATTATAGATCTCTGCAAGAAAATTAGAGATACCAAGGAAACATTTCACGCAAAGGTAGGCACAATAAAGAACAGAAATGGTGTGGACCTAACAGAAGCAGAAAATATTAAGAAAAGGTGGCAAGAATATACAGAAGAACTGTACAAAAAAAGAGCTTCATGACCCAGATAATCATGACGGTGTGATCACTCATCTAGAGCCACACATCCTGGATGTGAAGTCAAGTGGGCCTTAGGGAGCATCACTATGAATAAAGCTAGTGGAGGTGGTAGAATTCCAGTTGAGCTGTTTCAAATCCTGAAAGATGATGCTGTGAAAGTGCTGCACTCAATATGCCAGCAAATTTGGAAAACTCAGCAGTGGCCACAGGACTGGAAAATGTCAGTTTCCATTCCAATCCCAAAGAAAGGCAATGCCAAAGAATGCTCAAACTACTGCACAATTGCACTCATCTTACATGCTAGCAAAGTAATGCTCAAAATTCTCTAAGGCAGGCTTCAACAATACAGGAACCATGAACTTCCAGATGTTCAAGCTGGTTTTAGAAAAGGCAGAGGAGCCAGAAAGCAAATTGCCAACATCCACTGATCATCAAAAAAGCAAGAGAGTTCCAGAAAAACATCTATTTCTGCTTTATTGACTATGCCAAAGCCTTTGACTATGTGGATCACAATCAACTGTGGAAAATTCTGAAAGAGATGAGAATACCAGACCACCTGACCTGCCTCTTGAGAAATCTGTATGCAGGTCAGGAAGCAACAGTTAGAACTGGACATGGAACAACAGACTGGTTCCAAATAGGAAAAGGAGTACGTCAAGGCTGTATCTTGTCACCCTGCTTATTTAACTTCTATGTAGAGTACATCATGAGAAACGCCGGACTGGAAGAAACACAAGCTGGAATCAAGATTGCCGGGAGAAATATCAATCACCTCAGATATGCAGATGACACCACCCTTATGGCAGAAAGTGAGGAAGAACTAAAGAACCTCTTGATGAAAGTGAAAGAGGAGAGTGAAAAAGTTGGCTTAAAGCTCAACATTCAGAAAACGAAGATCATGGCATCTGGTCCCAATACTTCATGGCACATAGATGGAGAAACAGTGGAAACAGTGGCAGACTTTATTTCTGCGGGTTCCAGAATCACAGCAGATGGTGACTGCAGCCATGAAATAAAAAGACACTTACTCCTTGGAAGATAGTTTATGACCAACCTAGACAGCATGTTAAAAAGAAGAGACATTACTTAGCCAACAAAAGTTCGTCTAGTCAAGGCTATGGTTTTTCCAGTGGTCATGTATGGATATGAGTGTTGAACTATAAAGAAAGCTGAGCGCCAAAGAATTGATGCTTTTGAATCGTGGTGTTGGTGAAGACTCTTGAGAGTCCCTTGGACTGCAAAGAGATCCAACCAATCCTAAAGGAAATCAGTCATGAAATATTCATTGGAAGGACTGATGCTGAAGCTGAAACTCCAGTGCTTTGGCCACCTGATGTGAAGAGCTGACTCATTTGAAAAGACTCCGATGCTGGGAAAGATTGAAGGTGGGAGGAGAAGGGGATGATAGAGGATGAGATGGTTGGATGGCATCACTGACTCAATGGACATGACTTTGAGCAAGCTCTGGGAGATGGTGATGGCCAGGAACGACTGGGGTGCTGCAGTCCATGGGGTCACAAAGAGTCGGACACGACTGATTAACTGAACTATTTCCATATATGAAAATCAAATTTTCTATGTTTCCTATATGAAAATATGGGTGTATATTTCCATTTAAGAAAATCAGATTTTTGTATTTTTTTGTGTGAAATATGGGTGTGTATTTCCGTATGTGAAAATCTTATTTTCTATATTTCCTTTATGAAAATAGGAGTTCAGATTTTAGTTTAGCTCTCTTGATAGTTTTTTTTTCTCTCCTGCAGATTCTGTCCCTGATAGAGGCTGTTACCAATGTACATTCCCACGGACAGTGTACGTGTGTTCCCTTTCCTCCAGGCTCTTTCCTGCCTTTATTGTTTGTGAGCTTGTGAGGATACACATTCTGAATGGTGGGGTCTGATTTCTAGTTGTCATTTTGTTCGGCATCCCTGCAGCAGTTAGGATGCTGACCATCACGTCCCATGAGGCTGTGTGGCATTTTACTTAAATTTCTTTTTAAAGAGTGTGAGAAAAATTACCAGTGTGTCACAGTCTTTGTAGACCAGGACCTAGAGACTGGAGTTGATGAGAAGAGGGACGCAGAGGACCCAAGTCTCGAGTGAAACAAGGGTGGTTTATTTGCAGAAATGCATGTTTATATATCTTCATACAAGACAGCTTTAGGCAGTAAAAAAAAAATTGAGCAAAAAGAAAACCAAGCAAATAACAATCTTCAAAGGGCCAGAAAGCATTCAATATCTTGAGTAAGAGGGGCATAACTGAATAGGTTACATTTAAGTAAGGTCAGTGAAGGGAGTCACCAAAGGGTCACTGAAGGGTCACTGAAGGGTCACTGAAAGGAATCCAAGCAGGCGCCCCTTCTCATGATCTCAGTCCTGAGACTGCGTGCAGCTCTGCTGGCTCCTGTTTTGCAGGAACTGATAAGGGATCGAGTGTCCTTGAGAAACAGCACACAAAAGAAGAACATATTGGATCCCTTAGAGTCGAATGTCCCTGACACCAGTGGCAAGTGACTTTTAGACAGTCAGGCATGTTTGGAATTTATTTCGGCAATCCCTGCCGCAGGATATTTGCTGAGGGCAGCGGTCACAGCTGTGCCCCAGGCCTTGGGAGTTAGAGGAGCCAGGAAGCACCAGTGGTCACGCTGCAGTCACAGGAAGTGTCCACAAGAGCTGCACGTCTCCACACCTGCCTTTGGTTCCTGCAGCGAAAGGAGCCTGAAGAAAGCTGGCTTCCTGGACTGTGAAGTAGAGTGGAACGTGCCTGGGCAAACGTGAAAGGCTTCTGTCCCAGCACTTCTTCCCTCTAAAGCTTCACACCCTTAACCCCCAGATTAAGCCTAGTGGGGACCACGGCTCCCAGCTGAGGGGGCTAAGGTGCCTAGGACATTACATTGTGAGTGAGGGGGCTTGAGCTGCGGATGCCAGCACCAGGAAAGATGGAAGCTTGGCGACCACTGCCTGCATGTCCTCGAGGACGTGATCCACCTCTGGACTCTGGTCCCAGAAGTACCAAGCAGACAGCAGAGGTTTCAAAAGGGCTCAATGAAGGGCACCCTGCCAGGCAGTCTGGACCCCACCCCAGGCCGGCAGTGGGCCCCAAGCCTGTTTGGGCTCCAGGGATGGGATCGCAGCCCCAGTCAGGGAGGCCAGAGGGAGTCAAGTCGGAGCTGCCTTCCAGTCCTCCCCTTCCGCGCCAGGCCGGGGCTGTGTTGGAGTACCGCTGCTCTTGTCCTCGCTGTGTGGCCACCCAGCTCAGGTGCCACATGTCCATGAGGCGTCTCTAGGCTTTTGGTTTTTGGGGGGAGGGGGTGGTTTCCCGTAGAAGGTGGAGCCAGAGTGTTGCGCATCTGGCCTTCTTGGATTATCTAATCTCAGACACAGTTTTCTGCGTGTACCAGGAAGCGAGGAAGGAAGGGGGGGGGATAACCCTTGTGCTTAATTTCTTAGAGATACAGGTATCTGTGTATATGAGAAAGGCAGGCAAGCAGGGAGGCAGGAGGGACCCAAGTGTGTAATCCTTGTAAATGGCAACCTACTCCAGTATTCTTGCCTGAAGGATCCCACGGACAGAGGGGCCTGGCAGGTCCGTGGGGTCGCAAGAGTCGGACATGACTTATTGACGATAAACTGCAGATACAGGGTTCTCTGTCTATGTTAGTCCCAAACTCCTAATTTATTCCCAGCCGGTCACTGTGTTTAATTTTCTTTTCATGGATCCTTTTGTTTGACTTTGAACTCTGAGTCTCTTATTGATTGCACATTCAGTCTTTTGCATCTCTCTCTCTCTCTCTTTTTAAAATATTGCCTGGAAAGGCCCTGATATATCATTGCTCCCTCTGTCTGACTGGACCTCCTTAGTGCCTGATTGTTTGAAGTCCATCCCTGCGGCTCCCAGCGTCACAGGTTCTTAATTTTGGTGTCGGATTTTCGTGGCTGTGTAACTCTCTGTCATGTATATGTCCCACAACCTGTTTTGCAATTCATCTGCCAGAATTTTTGCGGGTTCTCTGTCTTAGCTGTTGAGACTAGTGCTGCAGTACTCGTCTGGGTTCATGTACCTTTTATTGATAATGCTTTTGGGATATAAACTCAGCTGTGGGGATGTCTGTTTCTAGGCTTAGCCTCCCTTGAGAGATTTTTTCAAACATTTGGAGACTGTTGACTTCCTGATTGTTGATTTTTTGGAGCAATTTCCTCCCGTGCTGGCCACATGTCATTTTCTGAGGGCAGCTGGCATGAATGGAACCCCAGGCCACGTGAATTGAGGCGCCTATTAGCAATGGTGCCCATGTTGTGATTGCAGAAATTGTCCACAGGCAGCAGCAGTTTTTCATGCCCACCTTAGGTCCCTGGGAGCAAGCGGAGCCTTAGGACAAGTTGGCTTCCTGGGCTATGAAATAGAGTGGAATGTGCCTAAATAGGCAGGAAAGGGCTTGAGTCTCACTACTTCTTCCCCCTAAAGCATCTCACCAACAGCCTGTCCAAACTAATCCCTTCAGGGTTGACGGTACACTGCTAAGGGTGCTTAGGTGCTCAGAGGCTGCACTCTCAGGAAGGAGGCTTGAGCTGGGATCCCCAGCTCCAGGAGAGGTTGAGGCTAGCTGAATTTTGACTTGAAATTCCTCAGGGCCTTGATGCTACGCAGGACACTTGTCCCAGCCAGAAGTAGCACACAGTAGGCCTTTAAATAGCGTTCAACGAGGGACACCCTGCTAGGCTGTCTCGACGCCACCCCAGTTCGACAGTGGGACCCAAGCCTGCTCAGTCTCTAGGGATGGGGCCGCACTCTGAGTCAGGGAGGTTGGACATAGAACAGTAGGCCCTGCTTTCCTTCCCTCTTGTTTAGCATCTCGCCAATACTCCCTGCAGCATAGTCCATTTGCCAGACTGATATTGTCACCAGACCACTGCCGAATCCAGGCATTAAGTCATCGGTGGGGCACCCTACGGTTTTGGCGTGGGTGCTTTTTGCCTTTGAAGGTGGAGCAGAGTGTTGAGCATCAGATCCTCATGCCTTTTCTACCTCAGACACACTTTTCTGTGCTAGAAAGCAGGATGAGAGGAGAAAATTTTTAAGGATCATTTCTTAGGACTACAGATTTCTGTGCATTTGTGGATGGAAGGAAGGAAGGAAGGAAGGAAGGAAGGAAGGAAGGAGGAGGATAGTTTATGTGGATTATTTATTAAAGGCACAGATTCATTGCTGCTTTAGGTACTTATGCGCTAATTCATCCAGACCCTTCACTTGATTTATTTTTTTCCCGATACCATTTGTTTGGTTTTGAATTCTGAGAGTCTCTCTTGGGTGGTCGATTTGTTGACTTGTCTGTCTGCTCTCATTTGACCTAGGTGAGACCTCGTATACCGGGATCTTCCTCTGCCTGATGACTTCCCTGCGCCTGTGACCCCTCAGGGTCCATACTTGTGTCTCACAGTGTTATGATTCCCTAATTTCAGTGTCTGTTTTTTATGAGTAAAAAGACAGTCTGCCAGATACATGTACCACATCTTGTTTAAGCTTTAATCTCTCACCGGGGACTTTGCAGATGTGTGTCTTGGCTACTGGAAGGAAGCGGTGCTGGAGGTGTATGATGGGGTGCCCATGCCTTTTGGTCGGTAGTGTTCTCAGGATATAGGCAAGGTGAGGGGATGTCAGACCCTAGGCTTAGCCCGACGTGATGGCTTTTCCCAGGCATTCACAGACTGTCCATTCTCGTGCCTGCTACCGATGTATATTCCCACTGGCAGTCTAGGGGACTCTTTCCTCTAGACCTTCTCCTGCATTTATTGCCTGTAGACTTGTGACGCCGGCATTGTGAGTGTCGGGATTTGATTTCCTGTTCTCCGTTTCATTGGCATTCCAGCAGCAATTAGGGACGCCGAACATCTTGTTTGGTGGGGCAGCTTTGTTGTGATTATACCTTCTTTTTTTTCCCTTAAATGGTGGGAGGACAATTTACCTTTGGCAGTCGGCTTCCTGAAAATCGGCTGTGTTTGGAATTTATTTCTCTGGAATCAGCCCGCAGGACATTTCCTGAGGGCAACTGTCATTAAGGGAACCCTAGACCTTGTGAATTGCCTGTTAGCAAGGGTGATCATGTTGTAGTTACAGAGAATGTCCTCAAGGCGGCAGCACTCTTCATGCACACTTTTGGTTCCTGGGGGCAACCGTAGCCTTAGGGGCAGCTGGCTTCCTGAGCTTAAAAAGAGTGGGATATCCTGAGGGGACAGCCGAGGGCTCAATCTCGCTAGTTTTACCCACCATATAAGCGAAAGGGAAAGTCGCCCAGTCGTGTCCGACTCTTTGAGACCCCATGGACTTTTCGGTCCATGGAATTCTCCAGGCCAGAACACTGGAGTGGGTGGCCTTTCCCTTCTCCAGGTGATCTTCCCAACCCAGGGATCGAACCCAGGTCTCCCGCATTGCGGGCGGATTCTCTACCAGCTGAGCCACATCTCACAAACAGCCGGTCCAGACTAATCCCTTCAGGGTCCACAGTACACTGCGGAGGGCGCTAAGGTGCTCGGAGGCTGCGCTCTCAGGAAGGAGGCGTGTGCTGGGATTCCAAGTACCAGGAGAGGTTGAGGCTAGCTGAATTTTGCCTTGAAATTTCTCAGGCCCTTGATGCCATGGGAAACTCTTGTCCCAGCCAGACGTAGCACTCACTAGACCTTTAAAAAGTGTTCAACATAGGTCACCCTGCCAGGCTGTGTCAACCCCACCCCCGTTCAACAGTGGGATCCCAGCCTGTTCACCTTCCAAGGATAGGATAACATCCCAAGTCAGGGAGGTCGGACCTAATGCAGTCGACCCTGCTTTTCTTTAGTATCTTGCCAATACTTCCTGCAGCACAGAATCCCATTTGCTATACTATGGTTATTGTATAACCATAGAACCATATAACCATAGAACAACCACCTGACTCAGGTATTAAGTCATCTATGGAGTATTTCATAGGTTTTTTGGGACTTTTTGCCTCAGGAGGTCGAGCAGAGTGGGGAGCATCAAGTCTTCGTGCAGTTTCTACCTCAGAAACACTTTTCTGTGAATAGAAAGCAGGAAGATAGGAGATAATTATTGTGGGCTATCTCTTAGAGCTACAGATTTCTAAGTCTATTTGGATGAAAGGAAGGAAAGAGGAAGACAATGCATGTGCATGGCTTTTTACAGGTACAGATTTGTTGTTGCTTTAGGTACTTCCCCCTTAATTTTTCCAGGCCTTTCACCTTATTTATTTATTCTGAAATGGTTTGACTTTGGATTCTCAGAGTCTCTGGGATGTGAATTTGTTGATTTTTACATCTGTGCTCATTTGACCTAGTGAAAAAAAAGTGAAAGTCACTCAGTCATGTCCAATTCTTTGCAACCCATGGACTACACAGTCCATGGAATTCTCCAGGCCAGAATACTGGAGTGGGTAGCCTTTCCCTTCTCCAGGGGATCTTCCCAACCCAGGAATTGAACCCAGGTCTCCTGCATTACAGGCAGATTCTTTACCAGCTGAGCCACAAGGGAAGTCCAAGAATAGTGGAGTGGGCAGCTTATCCCTTCTCCAGCAGATCTTCCTGACCCAGGAATTGAACTGGGGTCTCCTGCACTGCAGGCAGATTCTTTACCAACTGAGCTATGAGGGAGGCCCTCATGGATGAGACCTCATATATCAGGATTTTCCTCTGCCTGACTGACTTCACTTCACCTATCAGCCTTCAAGGTACATCCCAGGGTCTCCTAGTGTGGTAGTTCCCTAACTTCGGTGTTGTTGTGCTCCGAGCCCGTATCTCCAAACCGACCGAGAGAGCAAGTCCACCACAGTAATGCAAAAACAAGAAGGGAGTTTATCTCTAGCACACTAGGGCTCAAGTCTCATCCCACACAAGGGAATCTGACAAGAGCCTCGAACAAAGAAGTATGGCGGCTTATATACAGGCAGTTCTTTGTCACAGTTACAGGAGTAGCTGGCGTTACATGATTGGCCAGGCAGGATGAGCGCATATCCTGTCTCTTTCTGGTAAACATGACTCAGGTCCTAGAGACCGTCATTTGGTCCCTAACATTTCCCCCTGTCCTTAGATCATATAGAGGAATCTTCCTCTCGGTCCTGAGACACAGTTTGATATTGTTGTCGAAGCACAAACAGCTGTACGGTATTTATGCATTCCTTTACAAAGGCTACAAGTCTATTGATAATGCATGGGCCAAAGGTAAGCATTAGTAAAAGTACTAGCAGGGGTCCTAGCAAGGTGGAGATTAAGGTAGTCAGCCAAGGGGATTGTTGAAACCAAGATTCAAACCATCCCTGTTGAGCCTCACGTTCTCGTTTACGTTGGGCTAGTCCTTCTCTCACGTTGGCCATAGATTTTCTAACTATTCCTGTATGATCTGAATAGAAACAGCACTCTTCTCCTAGGGCAGCACAGAGTCCCCCTTGTTGCAGAAAGAGCAGATCTAATCCCCTCCTGTTTTGCAGAACTACTTCAGATAGAGAAGTTAGAGACGATTCTAAATGACTAATAGATTGCTCTATATGGGTAACGTCTTCATCTATGGCCGCTCTCAGGGAGTTAAATCCTTGGCCTTGCAGGGACAGAGCTGTTATTCCTGTCCCAGCCCCGGCTATTCCAAGACCGAACATAGTTGCTATGTTATGACAGTAAGAGGTTCCCTCTTAACTTTATAAGTTCTTTTTTGGAGGATTTAGAGTTAATTTCTGGGCCCAATAATCATATATTGCTTTTTCTGGTCGGTACAGAATCTTTGGCATGACAGCCACCATAACACAGAATTCTTCTCTGGGGTCAAAGATTGAGCTATGCAGGCATGGAGTTAGCCCCGTGTGTGAACAGACCCACCATCCCCCCATTTGAGGTATTAACCATTTAGCTACAGGCAAATCATCAGGCTCGACGACATGCACACAAAGTGGAGGCTTTGCTGGTAACACCGTGCCCATGCATAAGCCCTTTCCCCGTACCTCTTTCATCGTCAGGCCCACCTTTCGGTCCCCCCAATGACACTGAGGAGGATCGGTGCTGTTGGCCAAGTCATAAGAGGCGTTGAGGCCTACTGCTTCGTAAAAAGGGGGAATTAAGTTGTAACATAACCAACAAGATTTAGTTGCCTCAGGGTGGGTCTGATTCAGGGTGGCATAAGCTGCCCTAATCAGCTTCCATAGGGGATCTATTTCAGTGAGCGCTTCTGCTTTGGGACTCACTGCCAAAGATGTTGGCATGGAAGTCGTTAGGCGGGGGGTTACAACCAGCTCTTCTACTTTGTTGGGCCCGATACTGTGTACAAGAATTGGCTCTAAGACCTGGCTCACTACTATAATCCCTTTCCCATCAACCCCAAACCCTCCTGATTTCCTCGTCTGTAGTCCCCAAGATAGGCCAGAGATCCAGGTCCCCTCTTTTTTGCTTTTTTTTGGATTGAACCTTATTCTGACTTGTGCATAATTGCAGGTTTTACAGTTAAAAGTTGGATCTCCGAGGACCCTAGGGAGGGGCTTGGCGAATGAAAAATTAAGTAAATCTCGATTTCCTACTTCCCAGCGCCGAGGTCCATCATTAGAAGTAACACAATCCCAAGTTTTACAATAAGAGTCTTGTGCCCCCCCACAGGTCTTCCAGTCATGCCTGGGTGCGCCTGGGCATGCCCAGAACCCTTGTTCTCGGAGATAACCCCTAGCCCAAGGCACATTTACCATCGGCTTGAGGTCAAAGTACAAGTCTGGCCACCATGTGTTTGGTGGATGTATTGAGGTAGTGGAGTTTAGCACCTCTCGTGTTAGTCCATTTTGCAGCTTCCAGGTGATTTTGATGGGTTGATGTGGGTTCATGCTGGCAACTCCGGAGCAGAGTAACTGGGTCATCCACAAGAGGGCCCAGCCGAGTTGTCCTGGTCCTGTTGGCGCCTTCGAAGCTTTAGCCTCAAGGGGTTGGACGGGTGCAGAGATGCTTCCCATTTTTTTTTTTAGCGTCTTTTTGCTCTGCTGAAGCAGCTGGGCGAACGTGGTTGCAATGCACCCAAGGCCTGATACCGTCAACCTTTAGGGCAGTTGGGGTGGTAAGAAGAACAACATAAGGACCCTTCCATTTGGGTTCTAGTGCCTTGGTTTGGTGCCTTTTGACCCACACCCAGTCTCCTGGGCCAATGTCATGTGAGGGAATAGTTCCCTTATTTTGACCCACATGTATTTCCCAGAGCAGTTTCCAGACACGAGAGTGCACCTTGCTTAAGGCCATCAAGGCCTCTTGGAGTTGCCCTAACGTGGGAGGCGGTAGTTTCTTTCCTTTAAATATTGGACATACGGGGGGAGGTCTCCCATACAGAATCTCAAATGGGGTCAGATTAAGTTGATAAGGAGTATTACGCGCACGGAAGAGGGCGAAGGGAAGGAGGGTCACCCAGTCCCCGCCAGTCTCTATAGCCAATTTAGTTAAAGTTTTTTTTAGAGTCCGATTCATTCTTTCTACTTGCCCTGAGCTCTGTGGACTGTATTCACAATGTAACTTCCATTTAGTCCCCAGGGCTAGGGCAAGGCTCTGAACTATTTGGCTCACAAAGGCAGGTCCATTATCAGAGCCGATGGTCACCGGCAGGCCAAACCTGGGAACTATTTTGTTTTTTAATCTTTTTTTTGCCACTATCATCGCGGTTTCTCCCTTTGTAGGAAAAGCTTCTACCCACCCTGAGAAGGTATCCACCAACACTAACAAGTACCGGTAACCATACTTGCCTGGCCTTACCTCAGTGAAATCTATTTCCCAGTGTTGCCCTGGTCCTTCTCCCCGATACCTCAGTCCTGCATGTTGTCCTTTTCCTGGCCTCATCTGTTGACACGCCTTACAAGCATGCACTATGTTCTTTACAGTTGTCTGGTGCTGGGGAAATCGCAGGCGCGCAGTTTGAAAGAGCATCAGAGTCTTTTTTTTTCCCCAGATGAGTAGACAAGTGCAAATGCTCACATAGTTGCCGTCCCAACTGAGCAGGGAGTATCAAGTAGCCGTCTGAGTCTCAGTACCATCCATCTTTATCTTTTTGAAGGTTGGTGTGTTTTTGGATCCAAGCAAAGTCTGTGGATGAATACTCAGGGGTTGGGGGCAGAGTTCCCATACCTGGAGGTGGAAGTCCGATCGCCAACACAGGGGTGATGAAATCTTCATCAGCTACTTTTCGAGCTGCCAGGTCTGCGGCACGATTCCCTCGTGCCGTGGGGCTGTCACCCTTCTGATGTCCAGATACGTGTACTATTGACGCAGCCCGAGGCATCTGTACAGCCTCTAAAAGTCTATGGATTTCAGGCAAGTTTTTAATTTCTTTTCCTTCAGCTGTCAAAAACCCCCGTTCCCGATATATCGGGCCCTGGATGTGTACCGTGCCAAAAGCATAGCGGCTGTCAGTGAAAATAGTTATTCTTTTTCCTTTGGCTCTCTCTAATGCTTGAATCAGGGCAATTAACTCTGCCTTTTGTGCTGAGGTATCCGGGGGAAGGGCCTCTGCCCATATCGTCCGTCCAGAGTCATCTACTACTGCGGCTCCCGCCCGTCTCTGTCCATCTTTTACATAACTGCTGCCGTCTGTGAACCATCTTAGCTCACTGTTATCCAGTGGAGTATCGGTTAAGTCCTTTCGCATTGTTGTTACCCCGGCCAGTATCCCATCACAATCATGGAGGGGGCTATTTTCCTCCGGATTGGGCAAAAGAGTGGCCGGATTTAGAGTGCAGGGCGTTTGGAAATGAATCCGTGGAGTGTCAAGTAGCAAGGCCTGGTAGTGTGTCAAGCGGGCATTAGAAATCCATTTACCTGGGGGTTGCTTTAAAACTCTCTCTATAGTATGAGGAGTGTAGACCAAGAGTCTCTGTCCATAAGTCAGTTTATCAGCATCGTGGACTAAGAGCGCGGTGGCCACAATGATACGGAGGCAAGGTGGCCATCCGGCTGCCACTGGGTCCAGTCTCTTGGAAAGGTAAGCTACAGGTCGCTTCTATGGTCCCCATCTCTGTGTTAGTACCCCTTTTCCTATCCCCCGCTTTTCATCTACAAATAATTGGAAAGGCTTAGATGGATCAGGGAGGGCAAGGGCAGGAGCCTCTAGCAAGGCTCGCCTGAGCTCTTGGAAGGCCTCTTTCATTGGCTCAGTCCATTTTCAGTCCTTGTTTTCTTTGGTCCCCTCATATAGGGGCCTGGCCTTTTCTGCAAACCCCAAGATCCATAACCGGCAATATCCCACCATTCCCAGAAATTCTCTCACTTGTCTAGGGTTAGCCGGCTCAGGGATCTGGAGGATGGTTTCTTTCATAGCCTGTGTTAGCCACCTCTGGCCCTGTTTTATCTTATAACCGAGGTATGTAATCTCTTGCTTGGCAATCTGGGCCTTTTTGGCACTAGCCCGGTAACCTAAAGTCCCCAAGGTTTGGAGAAGGTCACCTGTTGCCTCTTGGCACTCTTTCTCTGTAGCCGCCGCCAGCATAAGGTCATCAACATATTGTAATAAAACAATGGTAGGGTGTTCAACCCGATACTCATGGAGGTCTTCGTCCAGGGCCTCATTAAATAACGTGGGCGAGTTTTTGAAACCCTGTGGTAAGCGAGTCCATGTCAGCTGCACAGGGGTCTGACCACCGTCTTCCTGCCATTCGAAGGCAAAGATCTCTTGGCTTGCGGGGGCAAGAGGCAAACTGAAAAAGGCATCTTTTAAAATCTAAAACAGTGTACCAAATGTAGTTTGGAGGCAAGTTGCTTAGCAATGTATAAGGGTTAGGAACCGTAGGATGAATATCACTCACCCATTTGTTGCCTTCTCGTAGATCTTGAACTGGTCTAAAATCAGTTCCCCCAGGCTTTTTCACAGGCCACAGGGGAGTGTTCCATGGGGACCGGCACTTTCTCAAGACCCCAGCGTCTATGAGGCGTTGTATGTGAGGAGTAATTCCTTGTTGAGCCTCTTGATTCATGGGATACTGCCGTACCCTCACCGGGGAAGCACTGGCTTTCAGTTCCACAATGATAGGGGGCCTCTGTTTGGCTAGTCCCATTCCTGCTGTATCAGCCCAGGCCTGAGGGTATCTTTGAACCCATGGTTGTACTTTGGGGCTTATTGTCGCTGGGGCCTCTGGCAAGTAGAGTCTGTATTCATCTTTTAATGCCAGAGATAAGACCTGAAGAGGATGCCCGGTCCCATCTAGAACCGACACTTGTCTGTGGTCGAAATGAATTTGGGCATTCACTTTAGACAGTAAATCCCTTCCCAACAAGGGCGCTGGACACTCAGGTATCACCAGAAAAGAATGGGTCACCTGGTGGGCCCCCAAGTTCACATGCCGTTTTGTAGTCCATCCATATCATTTAGTCCCGGTTGCTCCCTGCACCCAGCTACTTTTCTTACACATGGGTCCATCTTTTTGGTTTAAGACTGAGTATTGGGCTCCTGTGTCCACCATGAAGCCAACCGGTTTCCCCTCCACATTTATAGTTACCCAGGACTTGGGGAGGGGCTTCAAGCCCTGACCCCCCTAGTCGCTATCCTCACCCGCGTAGAGGATGTGACTGTCTGGAGAGGGAGTCTAGTTCTTGGGGTTCTTGGGCCCCTCTTTTAGATTTTTCTTGGGGCATTTATCTTTCCAATGTCCAAACTCTTTACAAAACACACATTGGTTTTTCTCAAGCTTACGCCTTGTCGTTTTTTCTTCAGTTTTTGAGTCCAATTTTTTCCCTTTTTGGAACCTGTTTTTGTTTTCAACCCCAGCAAAAAATATCTGGGCCAGCTCTTTTTGTTTTTTTTTACGGTTTTCTTCAGCTCTAAATTCACTTTCTTCTCTTCTAATGCGGTCCTCTCTCTCTTCTGGGGTCTCTCTATGATTAAAAACTCTCTCAGCTGCCCTCACTAGCTCTTGCAAGGATTGTTCACTTAACCTATCTTTTGTAACTTTTTTCTAATATCGGGGGCTGCTTGACTTACAAATGCTAACATAACTGCCGCTTGTGACTCATCTGCCTGTGGGTCCATAGGGGTATACTGTCTAAAAGCTTCCATTATCCTTTCAAGGAAGGCTGCTGGGCTCTCATTTGGTTCCTGCCTCACTGAATTTATTTTGGCCAAATTAGTTGGCTTCCTGGCAGCCGCTCTACGGCTGGCCATAAGAGTCTGAAGGTACACTCGGAGACGCTCCCTACCTTCAGCGCGTTTGAATTCCCAGTTGGGTTGCACCAAGGGGAATCCCTCCTCAATGAGGTTAGGGTGTATTGTGGGCCTCCCATCCACCCCTGGCACATTCTTCCGAGCTTCTGACAGGATCCGCTCGTGCTCCTCTGTAGTGAAAAGCACCTGTAACAGTTGCTGACAATCATCCCAAGTGGGATTGTGAGTAAAAAGGATAGACTCTAAAAGATCAATAAGACCCTGTGGTTTTTCAGAGAAGGAGGGAGTCTGGGTTTTCCAATTGTACAAATCACTAGTGGAGAAGGGCCAATACTGATATGTCCGCTCTCCACCCTCTCTGGCTGGTCCCGCCCGGACCGGAAACGTGTGAACGGTGGAGGAGGGGACTTCTGGGTCTTCTTCCGCTACGCTGGCCATTCCCCTTGTTCTTCCCCGAGTTCCCTGGGCGGGGCCCCCTTCTCTGGGAGGAGCTGAAGGCTCGGTTCTCCTCCTGGCTTCTCCCGATGAAACCTGTGAAACCTGTGGAAGCAAGGGCGGATGTGGATCCGCATACGGGGGTGGGAACAATTTGGTCTCCAGATCTATCAGATTAGGATACAGAGAAGATTCCTGGAAGACCGGCTTTGGTCGATTCTCGTCCTTTTTTCCTTCTTTTTCTTCAGAAGCCTTCATGACTAGCACCTGTGGGCTTGGTGAGGTTGGAGTTGGGGAAGAGGGACGGAGAGGTTTAGGAGGTTTAGGAGGAGCGAGAACAAATGGTTTAAGCCATTCCGGCGGGTTTCTCACTAGATCCTGCCAGACCAGAATGTAGGGAGTCTGATCTGGGTGCCCGGCAGGACTAGGAGTAAGCACCCTCTCTTTAACTGCCTGGATAATTTGGGGATTGAAGGTTCCCTCTTGTGGCCATCCGATGTCAAAGGTGGGCCACTCGGTGGAACAGAAAGTCACCAGTTTGCTCTTCTTCACCAGTAACGAAAGATTCTGAGCTCTAGACTTGAAATCAGAGAAGTGGTTAATCATAAGAGATAAAGGAGTAGAAGTTGTTTGTCCCATGATCACAGAAAAGTACACTGGGAGCCAACAGAGCACACAAAGAGCAACGCAGACACCACGAATAGACAAACAGATAAGAAACGCAAGGTGGCCACTGACAATGCAGTCAATCTTACCTGCAGGATGTTCACAGAGCCAGCTGCCTCCCTGGCACAATACTGGGACCCGGCCTTACACTGGACTTGCCTCTGCACTTTACACCCAGATGCCTCCCCAGTATGATACTGGGCCCCCGACTTAATCTGGGCTTCTGCAACGTTAGCATCGGTACTCAGAGCTCTTATCTCCTAACGAGGTTACTCCCTTCTACCAGGAGAGTTGTCCTCCCCAGCAGGACGGAGATCCCGGACGAACCCCCAAATGTTATGCACCGAGCCTGTATCTCCAAACCGACCGAGAGAGCAAGTCCACCACAGTAATGCAAAGGCAAGAAGGGAGTTTATTTCTAGCACGCTAGGGCCCAAGTCTCATCCGGCACAGCGGAATCTGACAAGAGCCCCAAACAAAGGAGTATGGCGGCTTATACACAGGCAGTTCTTTGTCTCAGTTACAGGAGTAGCTGGCGTTACATGATTGGCCAGGCAGGATGAGCGCATGTCCTGTCTCTTTCTGGTAAACATGACTCAGGTCCTAGAGTCCCTCGTTTGGTCCCTAACATAGAGATGTAACTTTAATGCTTTAAGGAGATGCAGATTAAAGAAAAACACTTCAGGGGAAATGAAATTAACATTCATTAAGAAAGAGAGCCAAAAAAGTGTTAACAAGCCTCCTGGCCAGAAGATAATGTAAATCACCTGAGACCTTTTGTATACAGAAAATATGCAGAAAGAGTCTGAGCTACATAATTTTGTATTACCCATTGATCTCTATGTATAATCAAAAGTATAAAAGGCCTTAAAGGACAATAGAAGGAGAGCCAGTCGCTGGACTGGTTTCCCCCGTGTCTCCTCTTTACTCTAATTTCAAGCTGATCCCTTGGAACGTGGAGGCTCTCTGTCTACTTACTTGTCCTGGCTTTTAAGATCTGTAAGAGAGAGGGCCCAAGGCGGGGCACTCTCCGATATTTAAACGGGTGCCACGGCCTAACGTAGATGGTGCAAGCTCCTTGTCTGGAACTTTATTGGTTTTCTGCATAATCCAAGCTATTCAGCCCTCTTCCTCCACTTAATTCTCCTACTACACTATTGTTTCTTAATCTAATCTTATATTAATAAATAAACAAGTCTTTCCACGCCAACGCTGTCCACCCTTCTAATTCCCTGGATCCACTGGGGCTGGACCCCAGCAAGGAGGCAAGTCCCAAGGAGGAGTAGGACTATTTCCACTACAGTTTTGAATTCTCCTAGATAAGAAGTAAGTAAGTAAAGTCGCTCAGTTGTGTCTGACTCTTTGTGACCCCATGGACTGTAGCCTACCAGGCTCCTCCCTCCATGGGAATCTCCAGGCAAGAGTACTGGAGTGGGTTGCCATTTCCTTCTCCAGGGGATCTTCTCAACCCAGGGATCAAACCCGGGTCTCCCGCATTCCAGGCAGACGCTTTAACCTCTGAGCCACCAGGGAAACAAACCATCCCCCAAATAGCTCTCCGGGATTCCATCCCTTCCAAGTCTGGACTGGGACATGAGCTATGTTAGTCATCTTTCTGGTTATTTCTTCTATAACCTTGCCATTATCATCTATCTGTAGGCAACGGTTGCTAAGATTGAACTTTCCTCAGATGCCCCCTTCTGCAGCTAGTAAGTAATCCAGGGCCAGGCAATTTTGATAAATAGCATCACACATTCTGGTTTGTTGTTCTGCCAATAAATTAAGACCCCTGGCCATTTCATTAGTAATGATTTCAATCACTGCCCAGAGCTGGATAATTCTGTTGAGCATGTAAATTGGGGTTTGTTAGCCCCAAGACCTATCTTCTGCACATGTAGCTAGCCTGTAGTATTGGATTATGCATTCAGGAGACCACTCATCATCTTTCCAGCCTCCAGTCTGTAGAGACCTGCGCTTTTTGGTAGGGCCTCTGTCTTTATAAACTGGGACTCCCAATGATTCACCTTAGGCTAGGGAGAGTAGGAAAAAGGAAGGACAGATAGTCTCCAATATGCATACTCCTGACCTGTTGTCTGGCAAAATTGAATATGCGTTAGTCCCACAAATCCAATATGATCCTTCTGGAGCAGGCCAATGGCCTTCAGTGGACACGTCATCCCATCATAAATGGAGGATGCTTGCTAGAGGGTGAGGATTAGGTTCTGTATAGTTTGAGCTTCCCCACCAACCAGAAGTATGAATATTATAATATTTTTGGCCAAGACAAGTGAGTTTTCCTACTGAAACATTGAATAATGGGCCCCACCATGCCAGACAGTTTTTGTAGATTAAAGAAGTCTCTAAATGCCAAATTCTGACCCTGGTCTTCTTGAATTCCCCTGAGTTGTTGAAGGGTCTCTAGTGATCTAATTCTTTAGCTTCCCAGGGCCATTGGTCTCCCGTGTTAGTTCCCCCACACACGTGGCAAGAAGTAGCTGTGGTCTCTGCCAGGGCGAAAGACAGTTTTAGTTTTGGCTGGAACAGGAGGAGGACCACTTCAGTCTTTCCCTAAAAAGAATGGAAGAGCCTGTGTGTGGAAACCCAGAGAGGAACAGAAATGCTCTGGAATATCAATACAGGACCCCTCCCATTAATACAGATGCTGATGTGGTGACTCTTTTCCCATCTTGAGTCCCCAGGGTTGAAAACAGTGAAATTGACTGGGTTACACATCCCCAGCCTACATTTGGGATCAACAGTTCCCTTTTGGAGGAGTGTTACTTTGTCCTTATTCTCCCAGGTCACCTCTGTATTTTCCCACGTTGCTCATCTGACACAGGCCCAGGTCAATCTGTGAAGAAAGGGGCCTTCATGACACCTGATATTATGGGGTACTGGGTCACACATGTATTGGTCATTGAACGTTTATTCCTGTTCCCATGACAAGCCTCCACAGTTCAGAGTACTGGGGTTACTGGGGTTTTCATGAGGAGCACTCTCATCAAAGTGCACCAGCACTGGGCTTTCTAAATCCATAATCTGTGTCGGGCTCACCCAGAGCCTCCGTCTGAGTGGTGAACCTCTAACCATGGGCTTTCTAAATTTGTAATTCGTGTCTGGTTCATCCGGAGCCCTCCTTCTAAGTGGTGAACCTCTAACCAGTCTTTACTGGGAGGGGAACTGGGGTCAAAACTGATGTACTGGCATTATTGTTGACAAATAGAATAGGTTGTTTTGTTATGTACACACGTTTCGACCTCTCCTTGGCAAGAGAAGTGAGTATGGTAAAGCAAGGTCCAAGCGACCCTCTGACCTGATCTAGCCATGCGAATGCATGAAATACATGTGGGGTCTGTTTTACTTTCTAATACACCTCAGCTCAGCAGGACATAAACCACTATTGCCCAAAACATCTGATTCTACTGAACAATCCCAGTGTGTTTAGGTAGGCTGTAGCCAGGATGCTCTTGTGTCTGACCCACAGAAAGCATCAAGGCCGGTTGAGTAATCAGTCCCCATTCAGCAGGGCGTGGCCATAACTTAACTCTCTGATGTCTCTAGTCAAAAAAAGGGGAGTGTCTGACTGGGGAGTGATTACAAGAGGTCCCTAATAAGGATGATGAGATAGCAGACAGCTGATAGCAGCTGCGGAGCCAAATTCCAGTCCTGGGGAGTGGCTGAAGATAGCCCTATAGCAAACAGCACGGCAGTAATGCTAATCAGGGAAAGGGGCCGGGGTGACAACGGAAGCCCATTTATGTGCCAATAACTGGATTCTCAAGCTTCCACCATGTGTCGACCAACCAGCTGCCGGGATGTGGCTGGAGCAGGGCTGAAGAATCCTCCAGCTTCTCCCATGCTTTGACTGGTCAGCCCCCAGAGTGACTAGAGCAGGCCTCGGTGTCCTTCGTGGGTGAGGGCTGTCACTTTTGGATCTGGACCTTGAGTGGGTTCTTAGGGTTTCGAACTGCTTTCCAGATGTCCTTGTCGAGGGGAGCCACTGCTATCTTGACTCTGGTGTGGTGAATCCAGGGGGTGACACCTGTAACTTTAACAGCGGTAGGGGTTGCAAGGACGACCGTATGGGGGCCTGTCCAAACTGGCTGAAGTGGCTCCTTTTTCCAATCTTTAACCCATACTTCATATCCTGGCTGATAGGGATGAACCCAGTTGCCCAAAGGAATGAGAGTCCTTTTGAAGGTTTCTTGGGTTATACTTCTCCCAGGGCCTGGAGGCATTGGGGCATCTCCAGGTCAGCTAGTTGTTGGTGAAGCTTGGTCTCCCGTATAAGATCTCAAAGGGAGAATAGCCTGAGACCTCAGGGTGCATCAGACTTGGAGAAAGGCTAGGAGTAGCACGCCGGCCCCACGTCTCCTGACAGAGCTTAGCTAATGTAGTCTTGAGGATCCAATTCATGTGCTCAACTTGCCCAGAGCTTTGTGGCCTGTAAGCAGTGTGGAGCTTCCATTTGACTCCCAGTGTCTTGGACAAAGTCTGGATTATTTCTGACGCAAAGCCTGGCCCTTGTCAGACCCTATGGAGACAGGCAGCCCATATCTCAGGATCGTGTCTCTTAGCAGGGCCTTGGCCACCTCTCGTTCAGTGCACGTGGGGCAGGCTTCAGCCCCTCCTGAGCAGGTGCAGACTACCACAAGGAAATGCTTATGGTCCCTGCAGGGCTTGGCTTCAGTGAAGTCCACTCCCAGACCTTCACAGGCAGTGTCCCAGCTGTCTGCACCCCAGGGCTGGGTCTTCCAGATCTTCACAGGGCAGTGTCCCAGCTGTCTGCACCTCTGGGCTGGGTCTTGCTCCTTGGCTGGCGTTGTTTTGTGCACGAGTCACTCACCTAGCACTGATCTGGGCGCAGGGTTGGGAGCTTAGGAACAAAATAGTAATGGCTCGGTAAGCTTTCCAGCGCAGTTTTCCCTAAGTGAGTTGTCTCATGGTGCTGTTCACCAGTTGGACTGCTGTGTTGCTGGGGACAAAGAGTCTTTGGTCTGGAAGCTTCCACCAGCCCTTTTTTCCTTTTGTTCCTCCCTCATCTAAAGCCCATTGATCTTCTTCCTTGGTACATCTCAGGGATGGAGGCAATTCTGATGCCAAGAGGACCTTAGAGATTGGCTCAGGGCCCACTGTGGGACTCAGTTGGGTTGCCACCCCCTTTGCTGCGTGGTTGGCAAACTGACTGCGTCTGCTGACTGGATCAGCTTCTCTTTGATGGCCTTTGCGATGGATGGCTGCCGTTTTGGTTGGCTTCTCTTTGATGGCCTTTGTGGTGGATGACTGCTGTTTTGGAAGGCTTCTCTTTGATGGCCTTTGCGATGGATGACTGCCATTTTGGAAGGCTTCCAGACTGGCACTAGCAGCTGAAGGATTTCTGCTTTGTTTTTGCTCTCCTTTCCCCCTGCTCTCAGTAGTCCCCTATCTTTATAAATGGCTCCGTGATCATGTAAAGTAGCAAAGGCGTACCTTGAGTCAGTGTAGATGTTAATTCACTTTCCTTTGGCGTCCCTTAGCGCCTGGTTGAGTGCCCACAGCTCAGCCTGTTGTGCTGACCACCCTTGTGTAACCATCTCGTCTGTTGCCGTTATTGCATAGCCTGCCTTGCATTGTACATCCTGGATGAAACTGCTCCAGTTCTGGGCTCTGGAAGGGAGTGTGCATCAGGTCTGGCCTCCTTGAATAACTTTCATTTATGACCTAGAATCTGGGCGTCGTTCATGGCTGGTGGCAGCAACCTTTCATCTTCGGAGCCTGTCCAGCATTTTTCAGGACAAGGGAAGGACACCTGGAGCTCTAGTTCTTTGCTCTCTTAGCAAACATGTTTCCTGCTGTGCTTCACTGACTCTACTATGTGCCTGTGGTTGTGACTGGTTCTAAGAGGTGTGCGTGTGAAATGAGAGCCGTGTCCTAATCTGCAGTTCCGTGGTGACCTCACAGGGCTTATGGAAGAAACCTACAGTGGGGGCTGATACTGACCCGCTAATGTCGAGAGGCACCCAGAGTCTCCTCTGGGGGAGTGGCCAGAGGTGGACGGAGCGTGCAGTCTGAACTCTCCTTTCTCTGTCAAAACTCTCTGGTCTCTTTGACCGTTTCATAACTTCCTGGAAATTAGGACTACTAACCCAATCTGTCGGATCATAGACTTTCAAGAGACTTGTGTTCTATGCTGTTACTGTGTACTGTTACTTGGATCCCAAACTTGGATTGGTAGTCAGGAAGTGCCTAACCTTTCTAGGAGTCAAAAGTTACAACAGAAGCATATTCAGAAGCTAGGTGGAGCTCTAGTTTCAAGAGCATCTCTCAGGTTAAATGTTACTCAGATAGGAAGTACAGCTGGCTTCTTCCTTTGGTAATGCTAGGTCTTAATGGACCAGAGTAGGCTCCCCAGTGGCTTTTGTCCAAACTCCTTAGATATTCTTTCTGCGGAATCTGTGGGAATGAACTGGAAGAACTGGCCCTAATAACTCGAGGAAAAAGATAACTTTTTGCTCACTGGCCGGCCCTGCACCATCTCTTTTGCTATCACTTGTACTGGTGTGGTGATGCTTGGAAGGACCGTCTTGGTTTATGTTTGTCCCTTTATGAGTTACCAGTCTTACTGTGGTCAGGAATATACTCAGGGTTGTGCACAGGCACCCAGGAGACAGATGTTTCCCCTAGTGGTCTTAACTTGGGAGGCGCTCTGGAGGATTATTCTGATGGCACTTCAGGTGGCATCAGAGGCAGGCAGAGGTTTTCATGCTGAGGAACGGGACATCAGTCTGGGATGCCATTAGGTCTGCCCCTGATGCATCTCCACCCCACGCTGATGGTAGGATGAGGAGGGGCGGAAGTGGGATGCCTGTGTATGTAAGAGGCAGGTTAACTCCTGCCAGGGAAGGAGGCTTAGGTAGAAGCTAGATGTCTCCACCCCTATCTAGAACAGGGAAGGATGCCTCAGTAGAAAAATGTCACTGGTTGCTGCTTTTCTCTCTTACAGATGGGAGCTAACAATTCCAGCCTCACTCCTTTGAACTGTATCCTGAAAAACTGGGATAGATCTGATCCCCAGAGCTGAAAGCAGACATGCCTGATCTTCCTATGTGGTCCTGCATGGCCACAGTATCCCCTGGAGGACAGCAAGCAGTGCTGGTTAGAGGGTCACTTAAGTGTAATCTGTTTCACAATTAGACAGGTTCTGTAGAGAACAAGGGAAGAAGTAGCAAATTGCCTTTTCTTTTTCTCTGTGAGACATGACATAGGTTTCTAAGGGTGTAGATTTGGGTATGAAACCTTCCGCTGCCTCCTGTCCTCCTACTTTACCCCCATACCTGGGGCTCCAAACTAAACAAACTGAAAGTCAGGGAACCCCTCCAGAAAGGGTTACCTTGGTCTCAGTAGAAACTCAAACCAAACTTTAAGTTGTCTTGGTCTCAATAAAAATCCAAATTGAGATTCAAACTGCCCAAACGACCCCTGTCTCAATATGACCTCAGACTACTCTGGTTTCAATAGAAACTCAGACAATCGAAGTAAGAGACACTTAGACAGCTAAAACTAAGGGTGAAATACAGGATGAGACGGAGGACAGGAGACAAAGAGACAAAGGAAAACAGGCTTCTCCAATCTCTCCCTGGGATCATATGCGAAGGGCATCCAGAGAGGCTGAGGAACAGCCACACAAGCTGTTGCCTCTTCATGAAGCGCCCACGGGGAGAAACGATCAATTTATGAGAGTTAGTGAGCCCTTTTCTTATCAAGAAATGCAAAGAATCAAGGAGGACCTGAGAGACTATTTGGAGGACCCAGAAAAATATATTAGAGCCTTTAAGGGTGTTTCTCTGCTTTATGACCTTACTTGGAAGAATGTGATGTATATCCTGGGGTAGACACTAACCCCTGAATCAAAACCTTGAGTTTTGGGGAAAACTGTTGCCTATGGAGATGAATGGCTTGGTGATGAATCAGTAGGGAAGAGGGAGGAGGAGAGAGCAGCCCTCCCCACTGGGAATCAGGTGGTGCCAACTATAGAACCAGACTGGGACTATAACACAGCTAAAGGAAGATGGGATCAGAGTCATTTTGTCAGATGTGTTCTGGAAGGACCTGGGCGAGTGCCTGCTAAGACTTTAAACTATGCCAAACTGGCAAACATAGAACAGGAGGAGAAGGAAGCTCCTGGTAAATTCCTAGATAGACTGAGGGAAGCCCTTTGCAGATTCACTGAGATTGGTCCTACAACTGAAGATGGGAGAGTGATCTTAAAAGATCAATTTCTCACTCAGTTGGCTCCAGATAGCTACTGAAACAGGTGTATGGACCAAATCAGTCTTTAGATAATCTGTTGCAGCTGTCTCAGACAGTCTATTATAGCAGGGTATATGCGAAGAAAGAAAGGGAGAGGAAGACTGAGGAACAGGCAGAAGCCCTTGTGATATCTGCCAGAACTGTTCTTAAACAGCCAGAGAAAAATGCCCAGAGGGACCCAGGGAAAAGGGGCGGGCTTGCCATTACTGTGGACAGGAGGGGCACCTCAAGCGTAATAGCCCTCAGGCATCTAGGCCTCCCGGCTCCATGTCCGGTCTGCATGGGACCACATGAGAGGAGAGACTGTCCCCAGAGGCGTAGGTCCCAGGGGTCTGACTCTCAAGACAATCAGGACTGAAGGTGCCCGGGGGTCCCCACACAAGCTCCTGTCCTAATTACACCTGAGGAACCTCGGGTATTAATAACTGTGGGGGGCCAACCCACCAATTTCCTTTTGGACACTGGGGCAACTTAATTTTTGCTTCCTGAAGCCCCTGGCCCACGCTCTCCCCAGTCCTCTTCCATGATGGGACTGTGTGGACAACCCAAACCGCATTATTTCAGTTGCCCTCTAAGCTGCAACTGCGACTCTATGCTTTTTCACGCGAGTTTCTGGTCCTGCCAGAGTCTCCCTCACCCCTTCTGGGGAGGGATATGTTGAGAAAGGCCCTTGCCTCTCTTTTCATGAACACGGAGCCCTTCATCTCTCCCCCATTAATTTAACAAAATATAAATCCTAGCGTGTGGCCTGATGGAAAAACTGTGGGTTGAGCACAAAATGCTATTCCTGTAGTTATCAAGCTCAAAGACTCGCACCTATTTCCACATCAAAAGCAGTATCCACTGAAACTCGAGGTTGAGGAAAGGTTAAAATCCATCAATGAGAATTTAAAGGAGCAGGGGCTATTAATTCCCTGTAACAGTCCAGGCAACACTCCTATTTAGGTTGTAAAGAAGTCAAATGATAAATTAAGACTAGTTCAAGATTTATGAATAATAAATGAGGCTGTAATTCATTTACACCCAGTGGCGCCTAACTCTATTGTCTGAAATTCCTGAATAAGCCAAATATTTTTCAGTAATTGATTTAAAGGAAGTGAAAGTGAAAGTCACTCAGTGGTGTCCGAATCTTTGCAACCTATACAGTCCATGGACTTCTGCAGGCCAGAATACTGGAGTGGGTAGCCTTTCCCTTCTCCAGGGGATCTTCCCAACCCAGGGATCGAACCCAGGTCTCCCGCATTGAAGGGAGATTCTTTACCAGCTGAGCTACAAGAGAAGCCCAAGAATACAAGAGTGGGTAGCCTATCCCTTCTCCAGGGGATCTTCTTGACCCAGGAACTGAACTGGGAGCTCCTGCATTGCAGGTGGATTCTTTACCAACTGAGCTATGAAGGAAGACCAATTGATTTAAGAGATACCCTCTGGCTCAGAGGTTAAAGCATCTGCCTCCAATGTGGGAGACCTGGGTTTGATCCCTGGGTAGGGAAGATCCCCTGGAGAAGGAAATGGTAAATCACTCCAGTATTCTTGTCTGGAGAATCCTATGGACAGAGAAGCCTGGTGGGCTGTAGTCCACGGGGTCGCAAAGAGTCGGACACGACTGAGTGACTTCCCTTTCACTTTCTATTCTATACTGTTGGAGGAGGAAAGCCAATTTTTATTTGCCTTTGAAGACCCCACCCAGCCAGCTTTGCCCCAGGGATTTTGTAACAACCCCCACCTATTTGGGCAAAGTTTGTCATGGGATCTACAAAAATATCTGAGGTTATTGATATTTCTCCTGGCAATCTTGATTCCAGCTTGTGTTTCTTCCAGTCCAGCGTTTCTCATGATGTACTCTGCATAGAAGTTAAATAAGCAGGGTGACAAGATACAGCCTTGACTTACTCCTTTTCCTATTTGGAACCAGTCTGTTGTTCCATGTCCAGTTCTAACTGTTGCTTCCTGACCTGCATACAGATTTCTCAAGAGGCAGGTTAGGTGGTCTGGTATTCCCATCTCTTTCAGAATTTTCCAGTTGATTGTGATCCACACAGTCAAAGGCTTTGGCATAGTCAATAAAGCAGAAATAGATGTTTTTCTGGAACTCTCTTGCTTTTTCCATGATCCAGCAGATGTTGGCAATTTGAGCTCTGGTTCCTCTGCCTTTTTTAAAACCAGCTTGAACATCAGGAAGTTCGTGGTTCAGGTATTGCTGAAGCCTGGCTTGGAGAATTTTGAGCATTACTTTACTAGCATGTGAGATGAGTGCAATTGTGTAGTAGTTTGAGCATTCTTTTGCATTGCCTTTCTTTGGGATTGGAATGAAAACTGACCTTTTCCAGTCCTGTGGCCACTGCTGAGTTTTCCAAATTTGCTGGCATATTGAGTGCAGTACTTTCACAGCATCATCTTTCAGGATTTGAAACAGCTCAACTGGAATGCCATCACCTCCACTAGCTTTGTTCGTAGTGATGCTTTCCAAGGCCCACTTGACTTCACATTCCAGGATGTCTGGCTCTAGATGAGTGATCATACCATCATCATTATCTGGGTCGTGAAGATCTTTTTTGTACAGTTCTTGTGTGTATTCTCACCACCTCTTCTTAATATCTTCTGCTTCCGTTAGGTCCATACCATTTCTGTCCTTGATCGAGCCCATCTTTGCATGAAATGTTCCCTTGGTATCTCTAATTTTCTTGAAGAGCTCTCTAGTCTTTCCCATTCTGTTTTCCTCTATTTCTTTGCATTGATCGCTGAAGAAGGCTTTCTTATCTCTTCTTGCTATTCTTTGGAACTCTGCATTCAGATGCTTATATCTTTCCTTTTCTCCTTTGCTTTTTGCCTCTCTTCTTTTCACAGCTATTTTTAAGGCCTCCCCAGACAGCCATTTTGCTTTTTTTCATTTCTTTTCCATGGGGATGGTCTTGATCCCTGTCTCTTGTAAAATGTCATGAACCTCATTCCATAGTTCATGAGGCACTCTATCTATCAGATCTAGGCCCTTAAATCTATTTCTCACCTCCACTGTATAATCATAAGGGATTTGATTTAGGTCATACCTGAATGAGGTTTTCCCTACTTTCTTCAATTTAAGTCTGAATTTGGCAATAAGGAGTTCATGATCTGAGCCACAGTCAGCTCCTGGTCTTGTTTTTGTTGACTGTATAGAGCTTCTCCATCTTTGGCTGCAAAGAATATAATCAATCTGATTTCAGTGTTGACCAAAGTGGATGGTATATATTAGATGCAAAGATTATGACTCCACAAGCTCAGCAATGGAAAGTAATCAAGGGTTTATATGAGACTACCCACTATGGATGTGAAGCTCTTTGGAAATTACTATGAAGATTGTGGGTAAAGGAGTGGAAGTGGTGGTGGCCCAGATTACCAAATCATGTGCCACATGTTTACAAAATGATCCTAGAACAGTGCCATCCCCTCCTCCATGATTCAGACCCATTCAATGCTGAGGAAATGGCATGGAGAACTGGCCAATCGGTTTTACTCAGATGCCCAAGACTAGAGGATACAAATATTTATTGGTAAAGGAAGACACATTCACTGGATGGGTGAAGACTTTTCCCATTTGGAAAGGAAAGGTGTTAGGAGTAACAAATAACTTGATTAAAAAGATAACCCCACCTTTCAGTTTACCTCAGTATATACAAAATGATAATGAACCTCTTCCAGATTTAGGAATTATTTTGGGAAAATGGTTTGGGTTCCCAAGATCATGGCTGAAATTCTGGAACAGAAACTGAGGCCTCTGTGTGTGTGTGCTTGTATGTGTCTATATGTGTGTTATATATGTATGATATTGCCAAAAATAATTCATAAAAGAGCTCTATTTGACTTAAAGGAGATTAAATACTCATATAAATACTAAAAAATATAAAATAATTAGGCCAGAATGAATTTCAGCCTCATGTTAGCTGAAAAATATTCACAGCAAACTGGTATCTGGTATTAAAAGTGGTTTAAGCTTTTTGGTGTGATTAATACAGGCAAAGGGTAACACATGATTAGGCTGAGAGGAGCTACTCCATGTTCAAGGTCAGGAGGGGTGGCGGTGAGGAGATATCTTTCATCCAGGGTAAGGAGCAGTGGTTGCACTTTGCTGGGGCAGTCATGAAGAGATACCCCACGTCCAAGGTAAGAGAAATCCAAGTGAGATGGTAGGTGTTGCGAGAGGGCATCAGAGGGCAGCCATACTGAAACCATAATCCCAGATAACTAGTCAATCTAATCACACGGACCATAGCCTTGTCTAACTCAGTGAAACTAAGCCATGCCCTGTGGGGCCACCCAAGATGGGTGGGTCATGGTAGAGAGGTCAGACAGAATGTGGTCCACTGGAGAAGAGAATGGCAAACCACTTCAGTATTCTTGCCTTGAGAACCCCATGAACAGTATGAAAAGGCAAAAAGACAGGACACTGAAAGAGAAACTCCCCAGGTCCGTAGGTGCCCAATATGCTTCTGGAGATCAATGGAGAAATAACTCCAGAAAGAATGAAGGGATGGAGCCAAAGCAAAAACAATACCCAGTCGTGGATGTGATTGGTGATAGAAGCAAGGTCCAATGCTGTAAAGAGCTATATTGCATAGGAACCTGGAATGTCAGGTCCATGAATCAAGGCAAATTGAAAGTGGTCAAACAGGAGATGGAAAGAGTGAAAGTCGACATTCTATGAATCAGCGAACTAAAATGGACTGGAATGGGTGAATTTAACTCAGATGACCATTATATCTACTACTGTGGGCAGAAATCCCTTAGGAGAAATGGAGTAGCCATCATGGTCAACAAAAGAGTCTGAAATGCAGTACTTGGATGCAATCTCAAAAATGACAGAATGATCTCTGTTCATCTCCAAGGCAAACCATTCAATATCACAGTAATCAAGTCTATACCTCAACCAGTAATGCTGTAGAAGCTGAAGTTGAACGATTTTATCAAGACCTACAAGACTTTATAGAACTAACACCCCCAAAAGATGTCCTTTTCATTATAGGGGACTGGAATGCTAAAGTAGGAAGTCAAGAAACACCTGGAGTAACAGGAAAATTTGGCCTTGGAATACGGAATGATGCAGGAGAAAGGCTAATAGAGTTTTGCCAAGAGAACGCACTGGTCATAGCAAACACCCTCTTCCAACAACACAAGAGAAGACTCTACACATGGATATCACCAGATGGTCAATGCCGAAATCAGACTGATTATATTCTTTGCAGCCAAAGATGGAGAAGCTCTATACAGTCAACAAAAACGAGACCTGGAGCTGACTGTGGCTCAGATCATGAACTCCTTATTACCAGATTCAGACTTAAACTGAAGAAAGTAGGGAAAACCGCTAGACCATTCAGATACGACTTAAATAAAATCCTTTATGATTATACAGTGGAAGTGAGAAATAGATTTAAGGGCCTAGATCTGATAGATAGAGTGCCTGATGAACTATGGAATGAGGTTCGTGACATAGACCATCCCCATGGAAAAGAAATGCAAAAAAGCAAAATGGCTGTCTGGGGAGGCCTTAAAAATAGCTGTGAAAAGAAGAGAGGCAAAAAGCAAAGGAGAAAAGGAAAGATATAAGCATCTGAATGCAGAGTTCCAAAGAATAGCAAGAAGAGATAAGAAAGCCTTCTTCAGCGATCAATGCAAAGAAATAGAGGAAAACAACAGAATGGGAAAGACTAGAGATCTCTTCAAGAAAATTAGAGATACCAAGGGAACATTTTATGCAAAGATGGGCTCAATCAAGGACAGAAATGGTCTGGACCTAACAGAAGCAGAAGATATTAAGAAGAGGTGGTGAGAATACACACAAGAACTGTGCAAAAAAGATCTTCACGACCCGGATAATCATGATGATATGATCACTAATCTAGAGCCAGACATCTTGGAAAGTGAAGTCAAGTGGACCTTGGAAAGCATCACTATGAACAAAGCTAGTGGAGGTGATGGCATTCCAGTTGAGCTGTTTCAAATCCTGAAAGATGATGCTGTGAAAGTGCTGCACTCAATATGCCAGCAAATCTGGAAAACTCAGCAGTGGCCACAAGACTGAAAAAGGTCAGTTTTCATTCCACTCGCAAAGAGAGGCAATGCCAAAGAATGCTCAAACTACTACACAATTGCACTCATCTCACATGCTAGTAAAGTAATGCTCAAAATTCTCCAAGCCAGGCTTCAGCAATACGTGAACCATGAACTCCCTGATCAAGCTGGTTTTAGAAAAAGCAGAGGAACCAGAGATTCAATTGCCAACATCTGCTGGATCATGGAAAAAGCAAGAGAGTTCCAGAAAAACATCTATTTCTGCTTTATTGACTATGCCAAAGCCTTTGACTATGTGGATCAGAATAAGCTATGGAAAATTCTTGAAGAGATGGGAATACCAGACCACCTAACCTGCCTCTTGAGAAATCTGTATGCAGGTCAGGAGGCAACAGTTTGAACTGGACATGGAACAACAGACTGGTTCCAAATAGGAAAAGGAGTACATCAAGGCTGTATATTGTGTCCCTGCTTATTTAACTTCTATGCAGAGTACATCATGAGAAACGCTGGACTGGAAGAAACACAAGCTGGAATCAAGATTGCTGGGAGAAATATCAATAACCTCAGATATGCAGATGATACCACCCTTATGGCAGAAAGTGAAGAGGAACTAAAAAGCCTCTTGATGAAAGTGAAAGAGGAGAGCGAAAAAGTTGGTTTAAAGCTCAACATTCAGAAAACGAAGATCAGGGCATCTGGTCCCATCACTTCATGGGAAATAGATGGGGAAACCGTGGAAACAGTGTCAGACTATAATTTTTTTGGCTCCAAAATCACTGCGGATGGTGACTGCGGCCATGAAATTAAAAGACGCTTTCTCCTTGGAAGAAAAGTTATAACCAACCTAGATAGTATATTCAAAAGCAGAAACATAACTTTGCCGACTAAGGTCCGTCTAGTCAAGGCTATAGTTTTTCCTGTGGTCATGTATGGATGTGAGAGTTGGACTGTGAAGAAGGTTGAGTGCCGAAGAATTGATGCTTTTGAACTGTGGTGTTGGAGAAGACTCTTGAGAGTCCCTTGGACTGCAAGGAGATCCAACCAGTCCATTGTGAAGGAGATCAGCCCTGGGATTTCTTTGGAAGGAATGATGCTAAAGCTGAAACTCCAGTACTTTGGCCACCTCATGCGAAGAGTTGGCTCATTGGAAAAGACTCTGATGCTGGGAGGGATTGGGGGCAGGAGGTGAAGGGGACGACAGAGCGTGAGATGGCTGGATGGCATCACGGACTCAAGGGACGCGAGTCTGAGTGAACTCCGGGAGGTGGTGATGGACAGGGAGGCCTGGTGTGCTGCAATTCATTGGTCGCAAAGAGTCGGACACGACTGAGCGACTCTACTGAACTGAACTGAACAATAAGGGAGACCTGGGTTCGATCCCTGGGTAGGGAAGATCCCCTGGAGAAAGAAATGGCTACCCACTCCAGTACTCTTGCTTTGAAAATCCCATGGACGGAGGAACCTGGTAGGCTTCAGTCCATGGGGTCTCAAAGAGTAGGAGCGTCTGAGCAACTTCACTTCACTTCAGTAAGCTGTGGTGGTCAAGTTGTAGTTACAGGAAACGTCCACAGGCGGCAGCACTTTTTCATGCCCACCTTTGGTTCCTTGGGTCAACCAGAGCCTTAGGGTAAGTTGAGCAAACAGGGAAGGCCTTGCGTTTCACTGTGGTTTTCCATACTTTCTTCATTTTTAGTCTGTCTTGCAATAAGGAGTTCGTGAGCTGAGCCACAGTCAGCTTCCTGTCATGTTTTTGCTTACTGTATACAGCTTCTCCAATTTTGGCTGCAAAAATTACAATCAATCTGATTTTGGTCTTGACCATCTGGTGATGTCCATGTGTACAGGAGCAACCAGATCCATAGGGAAAGTCCTGTTCCTGGATTGTCAACTAGAGTGGAAAGTGCCAGAAGAAATGCCCAGGGTTTGTGTCCCATTCCTTACTCCTTCCTTGCCCCTATGCCCTGGACAAATCTCAGTTCTTGCAAAAGCACTCTGCAGAGGCTGGTGTCATATGTAGGTGTGGTGACCCAAAGAAGGAGGCTGGAGGTGGGAACCCAGCACAGAGCACATGGAGACCAGGGGACTTTTCAAATCTCTTAGCTTGTCCTTTGGGTGCAATAGGCTTGCACTTTTTTACTTCAGAAGGACCCACTTGCATCTGGAGGCTGTGGGTCCGTGCAGAGGGGAATGGGCATTTCAGGTCCCAAAGGAGGTTTTGTTGGCTAGTGCATCCTCCCCAGCTCCATCAGGCCAAGACAGTCCATCTGTGGGACCCAGGCTTGCCCAGGCTCCAGGTCACAATGGCCTGAGGGAAATAGAGTCAGGATTTCCTTTTTAAAAATTTTTTATTTTATATTGGTGTAGAGATGACTTGGATTTCCCTGGTAGCTCAGCTGGTAAAGAATCTGCCTGCAATGCAGGAGATATGGGTTCAATCCCTGGGTTGGGAACATTCCCTGGAGGAGGGCATGGCAGCCCACTCCAGTATTTTTGCCTGGAGAACCCCATGGACAGAGGGGCCTTGGGGCCTACAGTCCCTGGGTCACAAAGAGTTGGACACGACTGAGCAATTAAGCACAGCACAGCACAGAGGTGACTTACAGCGTGGTCTGGCACGTGTGTTTGTTTTTCTGTTTAAGAGTGTATAGCAACGTGATTCACTTATGCATAAACGTATGTTGTTCAGTCACCTGGTTGTGTCTGACTCTTTGCAACCCCAGTGACTGAAGCATGCCAGGCCTCCCTGTCCCTCACCATCTCCCAAAGTTTGCTCAAGTTCATGTCCATTGCACCAGTATATGTGCTCTTTTCCAGGTTATCTTCCCATGTAATTTATTATACAGCATTGAGTCGGGGTCCTCATCGTACAGTGGGTTCTTGTTGGTTATTTCCTAAAGAGTAGTGTGTATATGTTCATATCCACCTGCTTATTTCTAAGATCCACCTACGATCTTTCCCTTTTAGTGACCGTAAAGTGCTTTTCCTGTGAAACCATTTCTGTTTGCTAAAGAAGTTTGCCTGTATCCTTTTTTAGAATTTACCTCTAAGTGATGTCCTATGATGTTTGTCTTTCCTTGCCTCACTTGACTTCACTCAGCATGATCACCTCTATTCCCTTCTTGTTGCTGGGCGTGGCGCGTGGCGTCCTCTGGCGGCTGAGTGATGCCCTCTGCGCGTATGTGCCCCGCCTTGGTTGCCCCTTCATCTGCCCTCGTCCACTTAGCCTGCTTCCATGCCCTGGCTACTGTGCAGCGTGTTGCCCTAAACATTGGGGTGCAGCTGTCTTTTATTATTATTTTTTAATTTATTTTTAATTGAAGTTTTAAAAATAAATAAAATTTACTGTTAACAGCAACAACAATAATTAAGCTGGTGAGCATCTTTTCATGTCCTTCCTGCCCATCTCTATGTCTTCTTTGGGGAAATGTTCCTTTAAATGTTTCAACCCTATTTGATTGGGTTGTTTGTTTGTTTCAAGGTGTATGGGCTGTTTGCATGTTTCAGAAATGAATTCCTCAGGGGTGTTTCTGTTCACAAATATTAGTTTCATTCTGGGGTTTCTCTTTTCGTTATTTTTATGGTTTCCTCTGCTGTGCCAATGCTTTTAAGTTGAGTTAGGTCCCACTTGTTTATTTTTATTTGTCCTTATTCTAAGAGGTGGATCCAAAAGGTCTTCCTATGATTCATGTCATAGCATGCCCTTCCTATATTTTACGCAAGCATTTCATAGTATGCACCCTTATATGTAGATATTTACATTATTTGGGCTGTAGGGAACTAGGTATAAGGAAGGTTGAGAAGTGCTTGCAAACGAGACTCTCAACCAGGGCTGAACATTCTTGCAAACGAGATGTTCAGCTAAGAATCCTATTTGTTCCCGTGGGAAAAGAACATATCTTGCACACAAGGATGTTTCTATGATTCCTCAAAAGGAACAGGCCCAGGGACAAAACGGATTCTAAGTTGATAAGGAAGTTCCCCAAAACAAAGTCTTAGCTGCAGTAAATAAGCCAAGGTAAAGGTTATCTCGCCCTGCGCCTGCGCACTGTATAGTCTCTGAATCGTAGTGCTTGGCAGCTTGCCCTGTAGGTTGTTGTGCAAGGGATATAAAATAAAGCAGCTGTAAGAAGCAAGTGTTAAAATATAAAGATTTAAACCACTCTGCACTGTTGGTGTTTCATTCCGTCGCCGGCAGTGTATGGATGAAGTATTCCCTAGTTAAGAATTTCAAGGTCACAGCAGCATTGAGCAGAGCACGTGGGCACAGGCATGAGGCCCGTGCATAGAGAAGCTGTGGCGTGGGCTTCGAGGACCCTCCATGTGGGGGTGGGATGGGGGCCGGACAAGGATTTCCTGCACACATGGCTCCAGGCTCTATTCTCGGCAGGGTGGACGACTGTCGACCCTGTCTGTCTGTGGAGGGGCTCTGGAGCTGCCCAGCTCAGCAGGAATGACAGTGGTGGGAAAGGAGGTCGCCCTCCCTTAGCACCCCTGACCTCACACCCCCTCATCAGGGCAGCCGAGTGCCTAAACGGCCCCTTCCCTGTCTAGCTCTGAAGACCTGGACGGTGTGGGGGCTGAAGGACACACAGGAAACAAAATTCTGTAAAGCAATTATCCTTCTATTAAAAAATAAAAAAAGATCAAAGAAAAAAACACAGAGACCAGCAAAGGCGGGGCTTGCATTCTCAGCCAGCCTCTGCCGAATTCTGCCTGTGCTTACGCGTCAGACCAAGATGCTGGTGCTCCCACCCTGTATCACAGATGAGAATCGAGACACAGACAGGTTGAGCATCTTGCCCCAGGTCACACAGCTGCTGAGTGCAGGGCTGAGAACTGGACCCCTGTGGTCGAATCTGGAGTCCAGATGCTGTGATGACCCTGAGGGAGCGGCAAAGACCAGACGGCCCACGCTGAGCCAGGCACGCACTCGCACACACACTCGTGTGCACGAGGCCTTCACTCTGAGGCGACAGACGTCAGAGGAAGTCAGAGGGCAGCCAGGGGGGGCCAGAGGAGAGTCGAGGTCTGTGAGGAGGAGAGGCCACACTTTCCAGGAGGCTGGGGATTCTCCTCCCTGGTGAGTCTGTCTCAAACCCTAGATTCCTCTCCCTGGACCCAGGAACAGACTGTCCAGTGACCTAACTGAGTTGGCTCCAGAATTATGCCTTCCCAGGGCTTCAGCTACCACTGGACCCCACTGCTGTCAGTAATAAGGGGGAAATGAGTACATAGTCTGGGCTTCAGATTTGTTTGGAGACAAAGTTTATTAGGAGTACAAATAACCACGAGGGCAGTTGGCAAGACTATCTCCAGAACACTTAAGAAACCCTCTGCTGTTTTCCTACCTCCTCTCCTGTCATGAAAGTGGAAGGTCTATCTAATCAAGTAATTCTGTGCTGATAACACTCTTTCTTTAAAATATTTATTTATGTATTTATTTAGTCAGCTGCGCTGTGTCTTAGTTGCAGCATGTGGGAGCTAGTTCCCCAATCAGGTACTGAACATGGGTCTCTGCATTGGAGTCTTGGCCCCTGGACCACCTGGGAAGTCTCTCCTCATACTCTTGGGGACTGTAATGGGTCACAGGCCTCCTCTCAGGCCCCCTTAGAGCTGAGGCATGGGGTGGCTGCAGTAATCCTCCTGTGGCTAAAATGTGGTTTGTTGGTCATGATTCACTCACACTCCCTGCACACATAGGGCTTCTCCCGTGTGTGTCCTCTGGTGTGTGATAAGATTTGACTTAACACTGAAGCTTTGCCCACACTCCCTGCAAACATAGGGCTTCTCCCCTGTGTGTGTCCTCTGGTGTCTGATGAGGACTGACTTCCAACTGAAGCTTCGCCCACACTCCCTGCAAACATAGGGCTTCTCCCCTGTGTGTGTCCTCTGGTGCGTGATGAGGACTGACTTCCGACTGAAGCTTCGCCCACACTCCCTGCAAACATAGGGCTTCTCCCCTGTGTGTGTCCTCTGGTGTCTGATGAGGACTGACTTATCACTGAAGCTTCGCCCACACTCCCTGCAAACATAGGGCTTCTCCCCTGTGTGTGTCCTCTGGTGTGTGATGAGGACTGACTTCCAACTGAAGCTTTGCCCACACTCCCTGCAAACATAGGGCTTCTCCCCTGTGTGTGTCCTCTGGTGTGTGATGAGGACTGACTTCCGACTGAAGCTTCGCCCACACTCCCTGCAAACATAGGGCTTCTCCCCTGTGTGTGTCCTTTGGTGTCTGATGAGATGGGACTTCCGACTGAAGCTTTGCCCACACTCCCTGCAAACATAGGGCTTCTCCCCTGTGTGTGTCCTCTGGTTTGTGATGAGACTTGACCTATCCTTGGATCCTTGCCCACACTCTCCGTACTTGACTTTTATAATCCCTGAGACCCCTGCCCCCATGAGTAATTTGCCCGTGTCCTCTGGATTCAGTTTCTGGCTTGTGCTGGGCTCTTCTGTGATTCTCTCATGCACCCAAGAAGCCCTCATTTGTCCTCTGGGTGAATAGGAGGAGGCCCTTGAAATCCTCTTCAGCCTTATGCTTTTCAGCAAAGGTTGGGGCCTGTCCTTGGCCTCGCGACCCTCAGGTTTGTCACTTGGGCTGTGTGGATCGGAATATCGCTGCTGCTGATTTTGATTGCCTGGGCAGGGATCCTCTGGTTGGAGGTGGTCTCTTGCAGATGGTCTCAGGAGGGTCTGAGAGGGGTGATTGCGTTGGACGTGTTGGCTGAGGAATTTCTGACTGGAGAAGGCCAGAGAGCAGGAGGCACATGGGTGGATCTCGGGCTTTGGTTCTGCTGAGAGAGGAAGCTTTTGGTCAGGTGGCTGGTTTGCCGTGGTGAGGCCCGCCCCACTAATCATCTTAGTGTGGGCAGTGCACGGTTTGTCTCCCATCAGGTGCGTCTCTACAGTCCACTTTCCATTCCATTCTTATTCTCTGCATCTACAGAAATCCAGGAGGCTTGTGTCAAGGGCCTTTTCTACCCAGACTAGGGACCTTCCAGCAGCCGCAGAGGCAGCGTCTCTCCTGATAGAGGTGGCTCTGCAGGAGCCTTTCCCTGTGTGTAAGTGTCTGGAAGGTCATGTCACAGTGGCCACAGGAGTGTTACCCTACTGAGAGATAAGACTTGACGACTCAGGGGGAATCCTCCTGAGTGGCTCCCTGGGAGGGAAAGGGTCTATTAAGTCAGGGGCACCTGGCCCGGAGCTCTCTGCATGTGGGCGGCAGCACAGGGGGTGGTTAGAGCAGGCGCGAGTGAAGCTGACTCTGTGGCTCCTGGCTCACAGAGCGGGCTCCGTGCCGGTCTCTGCGGGAGGTGGGCGCAGGCTGGACGAGGCCAGGCGGCCCCGGGCCCACCGACTGCCGGCCTCTGGCTCCTGCTGCCCCCACTGGCTCACAGATTGCTCCTCTCTGTTTCCCATGAATCATAAATAGAGGCATGTCCTTTCTCAAGCCTCACCAGTATTCATACCTCCCTTATTTCACTCAGTCTCAGTCCATTTAACATGCACTAGGAAGCCCTGTTTAAAAATACATCTCCAGCCAGACGCCTCACACCCTCACTCCCGAGCATCTTCAGCCAGCCCACTCTCCCCTCATGTCTGGCAGTGAACTGACCTCTGAGGGGACTCCCCACTGCTGTCTCTTCCCAAAAATGAACCAAAGCATCGTCTTAGCACAGAGAACATGCCGCTTGCAGCTGAAAGCCGCATGGTTGTTCTGTGTCATCCAGGAAGACCCCTGGGGCCTGCACATGGACACGGGCCCTGAGGCGTCCCTGTCCCGTCCAGCCTCCTTCCTCTCCCTCTGTGCTTCCTCCTGTGACCACGGGCATGGCCTCTCTTCCCGGGCCTGGGACTGCGGCACTGGCTGCTCCCCTGCCTGGAATCCTTTCCCACAGGTGTTATCGCTGCAGAGACCCTGCCCACCACCCTGCGCCGCACCCCACCCTCTGCTCACGCTGATTGGAGGTGCTTTCCCTGCACTGGTTCTTCTCAGAGCACCAGCCCCCGTCTGGTGTGAAGCCCATGCTGCCCCGGGGCAGTGGGTCCGTCTGTTTCGGTGCATGGAGCCCTGCCTGGCACAGAGTGTGAACTCACACGGCAACACACTGGAACAGTAACTGAATGCAAATCGCTGCACACGTGTCGCTCAGAAATGGGAGGAAATGAGGAAGAAACAGGTACGGGGAGAGAGCTGGTAGGCACTAGAAAACTTGCTGTTTGCTTCTAAGCCTTTCAGCAGAAGGTGATGTTACATGTTTTCTGCATGAAATATTAAAAATTAGAACAAACATTTATAATATAAAAAACTTTTCCTAACAGTCATATGAAATGAATCAAAGTCTGAGGCATTTTAATTGCGACCCGACTGACTTTGGACTGGATTGTACTCTGCCTCGGAGTCGGACCAGGGAGGCTCCCCAGGATGGGGTGGGGTGCTGGAAGAGGGGTGGCGCTCACCTCTCCCGGCCGCGAGCTCGCTCTTCCCGCTGCTGTCCCGCTTGATGCCGAGGTCCTGGCCATACTCGTCCCCGTACCAGACCAGCAGCTCACAGCCCGGCCTGACCACCTGGCAGGTTCGGTAGAAGATCTGCCCTTGATACTGCAAGGCCACCAGGTTCTGCTCCTCTTCGTCCCGGGCACAGTTCACATACCTGGGGTTGAGGCCAGGAAAGGGAAAGAAACCTCAGGTGATGAGTGCCCTCCACTGTCGGGCCACGCCCAGCTCCTTGCCTTCAGGCCCTGAGGCCGCCATGGCTTCCACCGCCCCTCATGGGGACCTTCTGTTCACACCTTCGACCAGGCCATGTGAATTCCCATTTCCAGATCCTGTTTCCAGTCCTCTTCCTGGCTGGAATGCTTTTTTCTGCTTTCCTAATTAGCCACTTTATAGAGCCCAGTTCCAGACTCGTCTCCACCTGGACTGTCTGTGGGGCTGGTGACCTCCAGCTCCTCTAAACTCTGAATTAAGTTCTCTTTCATTCC
The DNA here is from genome assembly GCF_042477335.2 of Ovis canadensis. Classification (NCBI taxonomy): domain Eukaryota; kingdom Metazoa; phylum Chordata; class Mammalia; order Artiodactyla; family Bovidae; genus Ovis; species Ovis canadensis. The sequence goes on from NC_091245.1 coordinate 281,143,236, forward strand.
ACAGGACAGGGTGCTCCTCTGCTAGCATGCAGCCCTCAGCACTCACCCCAGCCTGCCTTCTCTCCTGAGGCTTCCCTCCAATCTCCCCACGTGTATCCAGGGTCATATTCACTTGCCCTCCCCCTCGCATGGAAACTTGGAGAGTGCTCTGACATAGCTTAAGACCCAGAAGAGTGATAGTTTATTCACTTTCTTCCTGCCCTGATGAAAGGCACGGCCCTCGTGCCGTGGCCCTGCTCACGGCCATCCTGCCCCCCATTCCTTCCAAGGCCTCAGGACCCACTTCTCACTGGAACCGAGCCTGGGGAGGTTGTTGCCCACATGGACTCAAGGTCTCCCGTGTTAGGTTATCCTGGCGCTGTGCAGTTTCTCAAAGATAGAGAAATTAAGGTTACTGTTCCTAAAATCAATTGGCTACTGTCTGTCTGCAGTTGTTCTCCAAAAGGACATGGGATGTGTGATCTGCTTCAGTAATGAAGTTCACTGTCTAAACTGGAACATAAAATGCTTGGCAAGTGTCAGTTAAGTGAGTTAGAGTGTCCCTGGTGAATCTAGACTCCTCAAGTTGTTTTCAAGTCCCCCAGTTTTGTTCAGCATCTAGACTTGTATTTTGAGGGCACTATATATGCTATATTTTTATTCCCTTCAAATGTCTTTTGAAATGAAAGACCATGATATGGAGGGAAAAGAGGAAAGAAGATGTGAAAGCTATTGAGGGAGACAGGTTGAGAAGGAAAGGGGTGGGGGCTTGAGGGAAGAGCGGCATCTACAAACTGCAGACTCACTGTGCACACCTCATCCAGTTGGCCAAGGACGTGTCCTTTCCATCCACATACTCGTAGCAGTTTCTCCCTTTGGTGATCTGAGTGTCAGAAAAGAGATACAAGCTTTCCTCTCTATTTTTTTTTGGTAGGAAGTAATAGAAGAACTATTTCCCTTTGCAGTCATTGGCGCTCTTCAGCCTGCATGGATTCAACTGCCAGTCGGACCAAATGGTAAGCTGCTTAATCATCATTCCAAGTCTGAGTCTCCTGGTTCACTGAAGGGAAGGGCTCCACAAAGGAGGAGTCACCTCTGTGTCTGTACCTGTCTCCCACCTCTCCTCTGAGCTTTAGAGAGAGGTCCTGCGTGCCTGGACCAGTGTCTTCCACCTCTCCTCTGAGCTTTAGATAGAAGTCCTGTATGTCTGTACACTGTGGTCCCACCCCTCCTCTGAGCTTTAGAGAGAGGTCCTGTGTGCCTGGACCAGTGTCTCCCACCTCTCCTCTGACCTTTAGATGGAAGTCCCACGTTCATGCCCAGTGCACACGGTACACAGGACTGCCTGTGTCATTGCTGACCGTGTCATCACCACCTGCATCCTTGCATGTAGACATGAAGTACCCCCCACTACACACAAGCAATTCGAGGCCAGAGAACAGGGAAACAGGGGTGTTTCTCACCAGCCAGGAGTATCCACTGTTGGCGGCCTCTTCATCGTCTGTGATCTGGCCCTCATAGGGGCCAAAGTGCAGGCCCAGTGGCAGATCGGATGCCTCATTCCACACTCCAAGCCCAGCCTCAGGGATGCCCGACAGTCTGATACTTAACCCAGGGGGCAGAGTGAGGGCTGAGCGGTTGGCATGCCCCTTTTCCACTGCACAGTCCTTTACAAAGGTTGGGGGCCCGTGGGCAGCACAGCTGTCGATGAAGAAGTTCTGACACTCCTCACAATCTGGAGGCGAGAGCAACAGGGATGAGGGGAGGTATAGTGATGTTGCTGGTCGTAAAGACCTTCAGAAAGAACTGGGGCACTCACGGCATGTGGCCTCTATCCTGCACCCCAAGTCACAGAGGAAGGGGATGATTGGGGGACCAAATGGTGAGGTGAGGTTATTGGACAAAGGCCTCGTAGCCCCTTCTCCATGAGTGGGCCAGCGGGGGCACTCACAGAGGTACTCGTCATCCTGGGGCTCGCTGACCTCTTGGTACACATGGCCCTTTCTTTCTCGTAGACTGTACCTCTTCACTCCAGTCTCCGTTCTTTTGCGTTCTAAGATGGAGAACAGAAGCTAAACAAGGCTGGTGGGGTTTGGAGAGTTAGTAGTCCCTGTTTTATCGGAAAGTGTGAGATGTCCTACCTGTTCATTTATACACTTTGTTAAAAGTTGTTTACATGTATTTTTTAAACTTTTACTTTTGTAATTTTATGTTTTAATGTTACATATTTATGCATCTTAGTTCTCTGATCAGGAATGGAACCTGCACCCCCTGCAGTGGAAGCAGGAGTCTTAACCACTTAACCACTGGAAGTCCCTTTTCTATGCTTTGTTTCTTCCCCCTTTAACTCCTGGTTCAGGAGACTGAGGCTCCTCACTGACCACAGATGCCCAGTCCAGTGTTAGCTTCCCGCACTTCTCGTTAGCAGGTTTAACTTCCCACCTTCTTACTTAGGAAATAGTTCACTGACACATGTACTCAGAAAACATACGTTGAAGGCACATGACATGTAAGGCACTGAGCAGAGGTCTGGGCATAAACACTAACAAGGCATGGTCCCTGTCGTCACAGCTGGATTTACTGAACTACTTATAGCTCAAAACGGTGTCAGCACTTTTGCATTTAATGTAAAGCTTTCAAACACTGTATGAGTTATGTATCCTTATCTTCACTTTACAGATGAGCAATCAAGACCTCAGAAAATGTATAAGATTTTCCCAAGGCCCCATTGCTAACTTCATGTTTCAGATCAGTCCATCTTAAACCCAAGCCTACCCAAAATTCACACCACACACCTAGTCCATACTTACTAGCTTTTCTACAAGGATTAGGGGAACTAATTAGAGGAACTCCCCAAATTTTCTCTTACCGACTTTTTGCCTGGGGTGCTGTCCAGGGATCCTTGCTTTTCTGGGAGGGGGCACCGGTTTCTGAGCCTGCTTGGAGCCACTTGTCTTCAGCAATTTTGCTGCTCCCGGCAATTCCTTCAAACTAGATTCCATACTTAATGGTGCCCTGGACATTGCCTTCCACACGAGTAAAAGACAACATGCATTTCTTTAGTTCTTTAGGACTTTATGAAGTGTTTTCACATGCACGACTTTAGCTAATACTTTGACAATTGGAAACATCTGGTGGAGGAGGCGTCTGAACACTGGAGTGTAAAATAAGGACCTAAGTGGGTAGTGAATCAAAACTAGAATTCATATCTTAAGGTTCTTTCCCTTCAACTTTCTGCATAAAAGGGAGAGCAAGGCAAGAAGAATAGCTGGAGGTCAGGGAAAGAAGAGGGTAAGGGCTCATAGAAAAATCCGGGAGGTTTTCTATTAATTAGTGGCCCTTTGATGGACGAGGACGTATGGAAAATTACAGAGGGGACAAAACACATCTGGAAGATAAGGTGACAAAGCAGTGAGATCGAGAAGAGAAAAGATGATCGGAGAAACACATTTAGACAGTAAAGAAAGTGAGCTGAAAGTTGCAGGTTGCCATGTCCTCTTAGAGACAATGTTTAGAATTAAAGTAGCTGGCCTCATCAATTGTGCTTGAACAAGGCTGTATGACTAGCTGGTTCTCCTCAGTTTTCTGATCCATAAATTGGTATACATGCTCATTCTTAATGTTACAGTGGACATGAAATTTAATAACATTTCAACAAATCGTGGTGTGAGCTATTTAATACAGTATGAACATGAGTATATATCCCTGCCATCAATTAATCCTTTCAACTGTCTCTATATTTGAAGTCTAGCTCACAGATACTGTTCAGCATTCTTTGACCTTCTTACTCCTAGATGAATGTTTAAATGTGGAGTCACTCATTCACAAAACATTCAGGGGGCACTCAGGGGCTTTAAGCTGGGCCTGGACTTCTGAGAATTAATGGGTATGGGCTAGGCTCTCAAAGCTCACAACACAGGGCAGGCTAAACAAATGAATCCAAACATGAGAGCTGCCTAATCAGAGCTCAGGGGAAGGACTTGTTACTTCCTCCTGCAAGAATGAGCATTTGAAATGATGCCCAGATGAGTTTCTACTCAAAAGCGGGTAATCAATGTGAAGTCCTTCAGTTATTTTCTCATTTGTTGCTTTTCAGTCATAAACCCGAGGCTTGTCAGGGTTGCAAGTTGCTTCCTCTTATTGGACTGGGAGGCTCTGAAGTAGGGATCCTGTCACCTTCATCATCCTGGACCGTCCACTCTACAAAGTGTCCAACATGTCCTTCAGCTTCTTCCTCTTTGACCGTCCACTCTACAAACTGCTCAGCATGTCCTTAAGCTTCCCTTAGTCAGATAACTTAGCATATCCCTCCCTAGCACAGCACAAAAGAATTGAGGTTGAAAACATCTCAGATGAATGATATAAAGATGTATGAATAAACTTCATGGAACTATGGGAATTTTAGTCATTTTGTAAGGAGTTTAGAAAAAGAGCTTTGGATTAGATTGCACTACCAGTGATACTGTGATCTCAGGCGTATAATTAATCATTTTTTTACCTCAGTTTTGTGATCTATAATGGTGATAGCTATATACCTACTGATAGGTACGGTAGGATTGTTTTAAGGTTTAAGTAAGTTTATTCACATAAAATGCTTAAATTCTGAGATATTGTGAAAATAATGTAACAACAGAACAGCCTACTATTGTTGCTGTTCTTACTGAGTATAAAGATGGTGATGATATCAGACATTGTGCTAAAGATTCAGGACAGGAAGGCAGCAGTCTCCAGGACCTCTGTGTTTTCTCCTATTCTCACCTGTGACTGGATCCATGAGAAGGATATTTTGGCAACAGGATTTGGGAAATACTCACCTTTTGGTGTTTATTGTGCTCCACTCTGAAGGCCATCGAAGAAGGTTTACCTAAAAAATGATGGGAATCAGTGTTTTGGTTGGTAAATGTTTCCAAACTCTGGGCATTCCAATTAAAGACACATAATTCTGAGCCAGAGAGTGACTAGGACAAGGATTACCAAAGGAGGAATGGAAAATGATTTCTGTATCATCAACTCCTATGCTTCCACTGGGAGCATTACATAATTTTCTTAAAATTAAAAAAAAATATGAAACTTCATCTGTGCCTCATCTGATGTCCATAAAGTATCTAATAAATTTACTAGCCTTTCATGGTAGAAATACTCAAAAAAGTAGAGTAGAAGGAAGTGACTGCAATATAATAAAGGTCATATATGAAAAGTCTACCTCTAACGTCATAGTCATCAGTGAAAAGCTGAAAACTTCTCTAAGATCTAGAAAAAAAGGCAAGGATACCCATTTTCAACATTTCTATTCACCATAATGTTAGAAGTCCTAGCCAGGGCATTAGGTTAGAAAAGGAAACATAAGGCTTCTATTTGGAAAGAAAGAAGTAAAATTATGTCTGTTCACAGAGGACATTATTTTATGTACAGAAAACTCTTTAAAATTACACACACACACACACACACCTACACAGAAAGTTGCATGGTACAAAATCAACATTCAAATATCTTTCCATGCATGAACGATGACCATTCCAAAAAGAAAAAAGAAAACAATCCTATTTTTCATTTTTTAAAAACTATAGTCAAGATCTAAATTTAAGTTAAAAAATATTTATTTTTATTTTTTATTTGTGCCAGGTCTTTGTTGCAGCATGTGGGATCTAGTTACCTGACCAGGGACTGAACCCAAGTTGTCTGCATTGGGAGTGTGGAGGCTTAGCATCTGGACCACCAGAGAAGTCCCAATAATGTTATTTGTAATAGCATCAAAAAGAACGAAATAATTGGGAGTAAACTTAAAGAGATGAAAGACTTATACATTGAAAACTACAAAGTATTGCTGAAAGGACTCTGATAAAAGTAAATAGAAAGGTGTCTTATGTTTATGGATCTGGAGACTTAATATTATTAAGCTGTTCATACTACCCAAAGTAATTTAAAGATTCAATGCAATTCCTATTAAAATCCCAATGGAATTTTTTTCTGATATAGAAAATCCATCCTACAGTTAATACCGAATCTCAGGGGACCCCAAATAGTCAAAACAATCTTAGAAAGAACAGCAAAGCTGGAGGCCTCTGATTTCAGAACATATTACAAAGCTACAGGAACCAAAAGAGTATAGTTTTGGCATAAAGTGTGTGCTTAGTTGCTCAGCTGTACCGACTCTTTGTGACCTTTTGGACTGTAGCCCACCAGGCTTCTCTGTCCAGGGGATTTCTCAGGCAAGAATACTGGATGGGGTTGCCATTTTCTTCTCCAGGGGCTCTTCTTAACCCGTGGATTGAACCTGCATCTCCTGTGTCTCCTGCACTGAAGGCAGATTCTTCACTTGCTGAGCCACTGAGGAAGCCCGTTGGCATAAAGACAGACATGTCAATCAATGGAACAGACCAGACAACCAGAAATTAACAGAAATACATTCTTGGATACACGGTCTAATGATCTCCATCAAGGGTGTCAAGACAATGGGGAAAGTTTAATCCCTATAACGAATGGTGCTGGGGAAAGAAGATATCCATATGCAAAATAACGAAGATCTAACAACATGAAGAAAAACCAACTCAGAATGGATTCAAGACCTAAATGCAAGACTTGACAAGACTCTTAGAGGAAAACAAGGGTGAAGCTTCATGACACTGAATCAGCAATGATTTCTTAGATCTGGTACCAAGTGCACAAGTATTAGTAACAAAGTGAAAATACACAAATGAGATTACATTAATCTTAAAGTCTCTGTGCAGCAAAGGACACAGTGAATGGAGTGAAAAGGCCACCTATGGGACTGTAGAAAACATTTGTAAAATATGTATCCGATAAGGGGTTAATAAGCATACACCAATATGAAGCTTATGTATAAGCCAGGAAGAGAACCTGATTGACCACGATGGCACCCTGATATCAAACTTCCATGCTTCAGCATTGTAAGAAAACAAATTTCTGTGGTTTAAGGCATGTGCTCTGTTTTGTTACGGCAGTCTGAGCTGACTAACACAGCGGGAGAAGGAATTCAATAGACATTTCTCCAAAGACACACAAATGGCCAACAAATATATGAAAAGATGCTCAACATTACTAATCAATAAGGAAATACAAACTGAAACCTTCTGTGATGGGCAATATGAATAAGAAGACAATAGCAGGTTTGGTAAGGATATGGAGAAATTGGAACCCTTATACATGATTGTTGGAAATGTAAAATGTCGCAAACTTCATAGAAAACAGTATGGAGTTTCTTCAGAAAATTAGAACTGCTGTATGATCTAGCAATCCAACCCAAGAGTCTATTTCCATTAAAAACTGAAAGGAAGATCTTGAATAAATAGTGCGCACATCTATGGCCATTGCAGCATTATTCCCACTTGGCGAGATGTGGAAGCAATCTAAATGTTCATTGGTGGATAAACAGATAAAGATTATATATAAGAAATATCTTATATCTGTTATGTACACAGGCACACACTGGAATGTTTTTAAGCCTTAAAAAAGAATTCTGTCATATGCTACATCAGGGATGGGCCTTGATGATATGCTGAGTGAAATGAACCAATCCAAAAAAGACAAATATTGCCTGATTCCACTTCTATGAGTTATCTAAATTAATCAAACCCATGGAAGCAGAAAATATAATCGTGGTTGCCAAGGGCTATGAGGAGGAAGGATTGGAGAATCGTTCCTCAGTGGGTTAGGGCTTCAATCACGCAAGATGGAAAAGTTCTACAGATCTGTTATACAGCAATGTGTATATATATCCCCGGTGGCTCAGCGGTAAAGATTCCGCCTGCAATGCAGGAGATGCAACAGACGCAGGTTCGATCCCTGGGTTGGGAAGACCACCTGAAGCAGGAAATGGCAACCCACTCCAGTATTCTTGCCTGGAGAATCCCCTGGACAGAGGAGCCTGGTGGGCTACAGTCCATGGGGTCGCCAAGAGTCAGACACGATGGAGCAATTAACACTATGGCCACTAATGTGTACATAGTTAGCAAGAGAGTTCCACACACTCAGAAATTCTTAAGGTAAGTAAAGATGTGCAGAGGCATGGTGGACTGTGGCAGATGTATTCCCTATGAAGAATCTCTCTTCTTGTCAAAACCTTTGCAGACAACCAAATGTTTGATTTTCATGTCCCTTTCACTAGTTTTAATAACCTAAGGGAACAGAGGGACTTCCCTGGTGGCACAGTGGATGAGAATCTGCCTGCTGATGCAGAGGACACAGGTTCGATCACTGTTCCAGGAAGATCCCACTTTCTGTGGGGCCACTAAGCCTGTGTGTCACAAACTACTGAGCCTGCATGTGCTCTGCAATGAGAAGCCACTCACTGCAACCAGAGAAAGCCCATGTGTAGCCACGAAGACCCAGTGCAGCCAAAACTAAATAAATAATTTTAAAAAATCTCAGAGAACAGAAATCCATAGATGGAGAATCATAGAACTATCTAAATTGTTTGCTCCAGTCTAGGAAGATTAACTGTTCTAAACTATCTGAGCAGCAGAAGAGGAAGTGAGCTGCTCACTTCTATTTTATAATGAGTGTACTTCATTTTATTCACCTGATGCTGTCTCTGGTCAGTGAAATGTGGGAAAGATCAGGGAGAATAAATAGTTCTCTCAAACCCTTTCCCAGAATTAAAACAAAGAATTAATTTCACCTTAGGGTAAGAAGATCATGTATTGTTGTTTTATATACCTACATAAATAATGTATCTTGACATAATATGTTAATCATTTCCTCTTCTAAGAGATTTAATCCAACAACCAATTATGAGATTAGTATTAAATCTCTTTGGTGAATTTATTTCTAAGGTTTCTTTAACTGCCTTTCATTAAGAATGTTTAGCAAAAATAATTCTTTTTAAAAAGAATGATAAATTTTAAACATAAAACTTTTGAGAATTACACTGGAAAACCTATACATTCATCTTCATTCAGGCTTATGTCAATATTCAGCCACAACCACTTTGGAATGCTGAAAATTATGTTTTATTTGCTAATGGCTGAGATATAATTGAGACCTAAGCCCAGACTGGTTTCAGGAAGACACCTCTAAATCCTGCTGGCCCCTCACCTTGCTGCCTTGGTGTCCATTCTTCATCAGAATCCTCAGTGTCATCTACCTGGAGTTTGATGACCTGCCTGCGGTGATGCATGAAAGCTGGTTGAGTGGCTCTGAAACCTGGAAAGAAGCTAAATATTTGTTCTAAGAAGGAGGAACAAAGCACAGAAGCAAAGGAAAGTGTCACAAAGTCAGGGAAATCAGTAGGATGGGCTGGGAGAATCTAAACAAGGCAAGAGGTGAGCTCTGCACTGCAGGGTCAACCTCCCTTTGGTACAAAACAATAAACATTTCCTCCAGGTTAGTCTCCACACAAAAGGGAACTGTAAGCAAATGAAGCCACCTGTGAGGGGGCTAAGTGAACACTGAGGGTGAAGACCTGTTTCATGTTTCCCAGGCTCACAGGCACCCAGCACTTCCTGTTACCTATAGCAATCAGCGCTTCGTAGTTCCTTTTCACATTCCTATATCGAATTTTTTCCCATTCTCCCATCTCTTCCCATTCTTCCTTGGAGAAGTATACAGAGATGTCTTTGAAAGCATCTTTTGCCTAAGGAAAATAATAGATTTCATCAGTGATTTACTAATATAAGTCAGACCTTAGAGCTGGGTCTTCTCCTCCACCTTTTGTGCAGGGAGTAGCCTGAAGCTACTGGATGGTCTCTGTGAGGCAGGGATGAAGACTTTCCTTCCCGACTGTGTCCTGCTTAACTAAACAAACACTGAGCATTTTCCTAACTCTCCCTGGACACAAAGCAGTTGACAATGCTAGTGTCCCGTTTTGTCCCACTCCACCCCACCATCTCAGACAGGACCAGGCATTCCCATCCTGTGTATGGTCACAGAGAAGTTCACTCAGCTAACCAGGCAAGTAGTCTGTGGTCCTTCGGGGACCAGCGCCATGTCCTTCCTATAGAGCTGGTTTAGAGCCCAGCTTTGCTGCCTCTGCCTCTCACCGTGGGCTTCCACTCTGTTCTCCCAGCATCTCCCTCAGTGCTCTCCTCTGGAGACCTGTTCGGCCTCGTGGCCATTGGAGCGCTCAAGGCCAAGGTACCTGTGGAAGAAGAAGGTACTGAGATAGCCCAGACCACTGGCCAGAGCCTGGTCTGTCTTCCTTGGGTGGAGTGTCCAGGGCAGGAAGGTGAGGGGAAAGTCGGGGTGAGGGTATTGGTGGGATGGACAGATCCAAACTAGCTATGACAGACAAGCCTAATGTGAACTAGATTTGGTTTCTTTGGTTCCCCTACAATTCAGCCCCCGTGAGGAAAGGCACTGGGAAGGACATGTCTGTGGGTGACGGAGCGATTCCTGAGGAGACCTGGAAGCCCCTAACTGCTGGACTGGGGTCAGGCTGAAATCAGGACTCTGTTCCAGTGCAGGAGAGGGAATATTTCTCCAAGAAGGATTTTGAAGATCTCTGCCTGGGGACTCAGAAAAATCTGGGCATAACGTGGTTCTACGTCTAAAGGATAGGTCACTTGGCTTGAGGAGATCTGGGTCACACGGGCTGAAGGAACTGGGGTCTTCAGACAAAGGGGACTGGGGATCTTTTGGCTGATGTAGAATGCGCAGGGTGAGAGCCAAATTATACAGAGTGAAGTAAGCCAGAAAGAAAAACACCAATACAGTATACTAACACATATATATGGAATTTAGAAAGATGGCAATGACGACCCTGTATGCAAGACAGCAAAAAAGACACAGTTGTGTATAATGGACTTTTGGACTCAGAGGGAGAGGGAGAGGGTTGGATGATTTGGGAGAATGGCATTCTAACATGTATACTATCATGTAAGAATCGAATCGCCAGTCTATGTCTGACGCAGGACACAGCATGCTTGGGGCTGGTGCATGGGGATGACCCAGAGAGATGTTGTGGGGAGGGAGGTGGGAGGGGGGTTCATGTTTGGGAACGCATGTAAGAATTAAAGATTTTGAAATTAAAAAAAAATAAAGAAAAATAAATAAATAAAAGTCCTGCACACAGGTACCGTTTAGCCAATCAGCTATGCTGTTACAGGAACAAAGAACTGTCTGTATAAAAGTAGATTCAGAGGTTGGAGCTCTTGTCAAAACTCCACTGCGCTGGATGAGACATGAGCCCTAGCTCGAGCTAGCAATAAAACCCCTTTGTGCTTTTGCAAAAAAAAAAAAAAAAAAAGGGATCTTTTGGCTGATGTAGAATGCGCAGGGTGAGAGAACTTGGGATCTTTGAGGCTCAGGAAATTAGGGGTTTCTTATTAAGGCGCTTTAGGTCTGAGACAGGCAGGACAGTTGGGGTCTTGAGGATGAAGAGTTTTAAGAGCTCCCAGGCTGAGGTATTCAGGGTCTCTGAGGTTAAGGAAACTTGGTCTCCCTGCGGGTGCTATTTTTAGGGTGCCTCAGGCTGAGGGGAACTGGGGTTACTCTGGTATTTGAAAATCACAGCACTAGGGGATCCAGTGTTTCTGCGGGTGAAGGGACTTGTAGTCCCTGAAGCTGACGAGACGCAAGCTTCCTTCAGATTAGGACTCAGGTTCCTCAAAGCTGACGGGATTTCGGGCTTCCCACCTTGGAATTTGAAGCCGTCAGGCTAAGGGTTTATGAGGGTTGTGCAGGGTGCGTTCCCATCAGTCTCCCCGCTGTCCTGCGGCGCTGCCCAACCCGGCCTGGGGCCCGCTAGCACCACAGCGACGTCCAGTCCTCTTGCGCTGAGGTGAAGTGAAGGGCAAGCAGCCGGCCTGTACCCTGTCAGGCACGAGCGACCAATCGGCGTTGCGACCGAGGCAGTCTGGCCAATAGGTGCCGGGAGGGTGCAGAGCGTGATGGAGGCCCCGCCCTACTGCTCAGGGATTGGCTGCTCTGGGGGCGTGTCTGTCAGGAAGCCTCCAGCGCGCAGATGCATCTTGGCCGTTTTCTTTGCTTGTTTTCAGGAATGGCCTCTTAGGCCTGGATCCTCAAGTGGGCAGGTTGTCCTCAGGCTCGATGTTTCCTTCCAGTGCCCTCAACTGGAATCTCGGCTCCACCAGACTAGTCATGCTCCTGGACTTTCTCCTAGGCCCACCTGTGCCCTACCTTGTCAAATCCAGTTTTGGCAAGAACTCTATATGATGAGTACTGCATTATTCAGGGGAAAACGGTGTCATTAAATTCTGATGAGACACAGGATAAACAACATATGGTCAAAGATTTAAATGCAAGGCATGGACTAAGTATGTTAGAAAAAACTTGGACGACTTTAAACCTCAAAGTAGCAGTGGCACTGATGAGTCATCTGTATATCTAATGTAGGGATTAAAAGCCTTCAGAAATGAGGCATGAATGAAACCTCAAAGCCTTGCAAGTATTTTCTGTAAAATGAGGCATCGAACTGGAGGACAAAGGAGCCACAGAGCTGAGTTTACTTGACACCTACTGGCTTCACAAGATAAAACAGGGACACTGTTTCTGGCCCTTAGCTAGATGTGTTCACAGAAAAATAACGTGATTTCCATGTACTGGAAGCAAGACAACTGACTGTAGAATTAGTATCAAGTGGTGGTTGGGAGTCTGGGTGGAGAAATGGTACCAGGAAAGAGAGTTTACCTCTTGGTGGGTGTTGAGCCAGAAGATACAACCCAGCCAAAGCTCATGGGAAGAAAAAGCGTATTACTTGCAGAACTATGGAGAACACCATGGAGCTTTCCAGAGCAGTAGCTCTCTAAACCACAAAGTTGGGGAAGCTTTAATCTCTGGGTGCAGACATGTTCAGGCTCTCATGGAGGCTCAGATGGTAAACAATCTGCCCATAGCAGAAGACCTGGGTTCAATCCCTAAGTGAGGAAGATCCTCACAGGAGGACATGGAAGCCCACTCCAGTTTTCTTGCCTGGAGAATCCCACGGACAGAGGAGCCTGGTAGTCCATGGGGTTGCAAAGAGTCAGACATCAGACATGAGTGAGTGACTAACAGATTAACTTTACAGGCATGTTCATTAAGGGTCTTGGGCTGTGGCAGACTCCAAGCTTCCATTGATTGAAGTGTTTAGAGTCAGAACCAGTCACCATCAGCATCCCTTACATTCCAGCTGGTCACATTCTTTCCGCTCATCAGTTCAGTTCAGTCGCTCAGTCTTGTCTGACTCTGTGATCCCATGGACTGCAATATGCCAGCCTTCTCTGTCCATCACTAACTCCCAGAGCTTGCTCAACTTGTGTCCATTGAATCAGTGATGCCATCAACCATCTCATTTTCTGTCATCCCCTTCTTCTCCCGCCTTCAGTGTTTCCCAGCATCAGGGTCTTTTCAAATGAGTCAGTTCTTCACATCAGGTGGCCAAAGTATTGGAGCTTCAGCTTCAGCATCAGTCCTTCCAATGAATATTCAGGACTGATTTCCTCTAGGACTGACTGGTTGGATCTCCTTGCAGTCCAAGGGACTCTCAAGAGTCTTCTCCAACACCACAGTCCAAACGCATCAGTTCTTCAGTGCTCAGCTTCTTTCATGGCCCAACTCTCACAACCATGCATGACTACTGGAAAAACCACAGCTTTGACTAGATGGAGCTTTGTTGGCAAAGTAACGTCTCTGCTTTTTAAATATGCTGTCTAGGTTGGTCATAACTTTCCTTCCAAGGAGCAAACATCTTTGAATTTCATGGCTGCAGTCACCATCTGCAGTGATTTTGGAGCCCAAGAAAATAAAGTCTGTTACTGTTTCAATTGTTTCCCCATCCATGAAGTGAGGGAACCGAATGCCATGATTTTTGTTTTCTGAATGTTGAGCTTTAAGTCAGCTTTTTAACTCTCCTCTTTCATTTTCATCGAGAGTCTCTTAGGTCTGCTTCACTTTCTGCCATAAAGGTGGTGTCATCTGCATATCTGAGGTTATTGATATTTCTCCTGGCAATCTTGATTCCAGCTTGTGCTTCATTCAGCCTGGCATTTCCCATGATGTACTCTGCACATAAGTTATGTAAACATGGTGACAATATACAGCCTTGATGTACTCCTTTCTCAATTTAGAACCAGTCTGTTGTTCCATGTCTAGTTATAACTGTTGCTTCTTGACCTTCATACAGATTTCTCAGGAGGCAGGTTAGGTGGTCTGTTATTCCCATCTTTTGGGAATTTTCCAACAGTTTGTTGTGATTCACACAGCCAAAGGCTTTGGCGTGGTCAATAAAGCAGAAGTAGATGTTTTTCTGGGCTTTCTTGCTTATTCTATGTATGACCCAGTCAATGTTGGCAATTTGATCTCTGGTTCCTCTGCCTTTTCTAAATCCAGCTTGAACATCTGGAAGTTCTTGGTTCATGTATGTTGAAACCTCACTTGGAGAATTTTGAACATTACTTTGCTAGCATGTGAGATGAGCACAATTGTGCAATAGTTTGAACATTCTTTGGCAGTGCTTTTCTTTGGGATTGGAATGAAAACTGACCTTTTCCAGTCCTGTAGCCACTGCTGAGTTTTCCAAATTTGCTGGCATATTGAGTGCAGCATTTTAAGAGCATCATCTTTTAGGACTTGAAATAGCTCAGTTGGAATTCCATCACCTCCACTTGCTTTGTTCGTAGTAATGCTTCCTAAGGCCCATTTGATGTCACATTCCAGGATGTCTGGCTCTAGGTGAGTGAAAACACCATCGTGGTTATCTGGGTCATTAAGATCTCTTTTGTATAGTTCAGTGTATTCTTGCCACCTCTTAATATCTCTTGCTTCTGAAATGGTCCATACCTTTTCTGTCCTTTACTCTGCCCATCTTTGCATGAAATGTTCCATTGGTATCTCTAATTTTCTTAAAGAGATCTCTATTCTTTCTCATTCTTTTTTTCCCTCTATTTTTTTTTCTCATTGTTCACTTCAGAGGTTTTTCTTATATCTCCTTGCTATTTTTTGGAACCTTGCATTCAGATGGGTATATCTTTTTCCTTTTCTCATTTGCATTTAGCTTCTCTTCTTTTCTCAGCTGTTTGTAAGGCCTCCTCAGACAACCCTTTTGCCTTTCTGTATTTCATTTTGGTGGATGGTTTTGATCATGGCCTCCTGTACAATGTTAGGAACCTCCATCCATAGTTCTTCAGGCACTTTGTGTATCAGATCTAATCCCTTGAATCTATTTGTCATTTCCACTGCATAATCATAAGGGATTTGATTTATGTCATACCTGAATGGCAGGTATGACATACTTTCTTCAACTGAAATCTGAATTTTGCAATAAGGACATCGTGATATGAGCCACAGTCAGCTCCTGGTCTTGTTTCTGCTGGCTGTATACAGCTTCATCTTTGGCTACGAAGAACATAATCATCTGATTTTGGTATTGACCTTCTTGTGATATCCATGTGTAGAGTTTTCTTTTGGGTTGTTGGGAGATTGTGTTTGCTATGACTAGTGCATTTTCTTTGCAAAACTCTGTTAACCTTTGCCCTGCTTCATTTTGTACTCCAAGGCCAAACTTGCCAGTTACTCCAGGTATCTCTTGACTTCCTACTTAAAAAAAAAAATTTATTTTAACTGAAGGTGGATTACTTTACAATATTGTGGTGTTTTTTGCCATACTTTGACATGAGTCAGCCATGGGTATACATGTGTCCCCCTGTCCCAAAGCCCCCTCCCACTTCCCTCCCCATCCCATCCCTCTGGGTTGTCCCAGTACATCAGCTTTGAGTGCCCTGTTTTATGCGTCTAACTTGGACTGCTCATCTGTTTCACATATGGTAATATACATGTTTCAATGCTATTCTGTCATGTCATCCCACCCTCGTCTTCTCCCACAGAGTCCAAAAGTCTGTTGTTTACATCTGTGTCTCTTTTGCTCTTGTCTATAGGGTCATCGTTACTATGTTTCTAAATTCCATATATATGTGTTAATGTGTATTGGTGTTTTTCTTTCTGACTTACTTCACTCTGAATGACAGGCTCCAGTTTCATCCACCTCATTGGAACTGACTCAAATGTGTTCTTTTTCATAGCTGAGTAATATTCCATTGTGTATATGTATTACAACTTTCTTATCCATTCATCTGCCTATGGACATCTAGGTTGCTTCCATGTCCTATGCATTGTAAACAGTGTTGTAATGAACACTGGGGTAAGGGTGTCTCTTTCAATTCTGGTTTCCTTGTTGTGTATGCCCAGCAATGAGATTGCTGGGTCATATGGCAGTTCTATTTCCAGTTTTTTAAGGAATTTCCACACTGTTCTCCATAGTGGCTATACTAGTTTACATTCCCACCAACAGTATAAGAGAGTTCCCTTTACTCCACACCATCTCCAGCATTTATTGTTTGTAGACTTTTAGATGGCAGCCATTCTGACTGGCATGAGATGGTACGTCATGGTGGTTTTGATTTGCATTTCTCTGATAATGAGTCATGTTGAGCATCTTTTCATGTGTTTGTTAGCTATCTGTATGTTTTCTTTGGGAAAATGTCTGTTTAGTTCTTTGGCCCATTTTTTGATTGGATCATTTATTTTTCTGGTATTGAGCTGCATGAGCTGCTTGTATATTTTAGAGATTGATTCTTTGTCAGTTGTTTCATTTGCTATTATTTTCTCCCATTCTGTCTTTTCACCTTGCTTATAGTTTACTTCATTGTGCAAAAGCTTTTAAGTTTAATTAGGTCCTGTTTGTTTATTTTTGCTTTTATTTCCATTACTCTGGGAGGTGGGTCATAGAGGATCTTGCTGTGATTTATATCAGAGAGTGTTCTGCCTGTTTTCCTCTAGGAGTTTTATAATTTCTGGTCTTAAATTTAGATCTTTAATCCATTTTGAGTTTACTTTTGTGTATGGTCTTAGAAAGTGTTCTAGTTTCATTCTTTTACAGGTAGTTGACCAGTTTTCCCAGCACCACTTGTTAAAGAGATTGTCTTTTCTCCATTGTATATTTTTGCCTCCTTTGTCAAAGATAAGGTGTCCATAGGTGCGTGGATTCATCTCTGGGCTTTTTACTTTGTTCTGTTGATCTATATTTGTCTTTGTGCCAGTACCATACTGTCCTGATGCCTGTAGCTTTGTAGTATAGTCTGATTGACTTCTGCTTTTGCATTCCAGTTCCCTATGATGAAAAGCACATCTTTTTTTTTGGTATTAGTTCTAGAAGGTCTTGTATGTCCTCATAGAACCATTCAACTTCAGCTTCTTTGGGATTAGTGGTTGGGGCATAGACTTGGATTACTGTGATATTGAATGGTTTGCCTTGGAGACAAAGAGAGATCATTCTGTCATTTTTGACACTGCACCCAAATATTGCATTTTGGACTGTTGTTGACTATGAAGGCTACTCCATTTTTTCTAAGGGATTCTTGCCCATAGCAGTAGATGTAATGATCATCTGAATTAAATTCTCCCACTCCAGTCCATTTTAGTTCACTGATTCCTAAAATGTCAATGTTCACTCTTGCCATGTCCTATTGGACCACATCCAATATCCCTAACATTCCAGGTTCCTATGAAATATTGTTCTTTACTGCAACAGACTTTACTTCCATCACCAGTCACATCCACAACTGGGTACTATTTTCGCTTTTGCTCCGTCTCTTCATTCTTTCTGGAGTTATTTCTCCACTCTTCTCCAGTAGCATAATTGGTCACTGACTGACCTGGGGAGTTCATCTCTCAGTGTCATATCTTTTTGGCTTTTCATACTGTTCATGGGGTTCTCAAGGCAAGAATACTGAAGTGTTTTTCCAATACTGAAGTGGTCCCTTCTCCAGTGGACCATGTGTTGTCAGAATTCTCCACCATGAGCCGTTCATCTTAGGAGGCCCTACACAGCATGGCTCATTGTTTCATTGAGTTCAACAAGGCTGTAGTCCATGTGATCAGTTTGGTTAGTTTTCTGTGATTGTGGTTTTCATTCTGTCTGCCCTCTTATGAATAAGGGTAAGAGAGTTATGGAAGCTTCCTGATGGGAGACAATGACTGTGGGGAAAACTGGGTCTTGTTCTGATGGGTGGGGCCATGCTCAGTAATCTTTAATTTTCTACTGATGGGGGAGGCTGTGTTCCCTCCCTGTTGTTTTGCCTGAGGCCAAAGTGTTGACCTACACTTCCACCAGAGACTCCTGGACTCTCACAGGGAAGTCTAACTCAGCCACTTGCGGGGAGACTGCTCCTTTTTCCTGGCTCCTGGTGCACACAGGTTTTGTGTGTGCACAAAAGCCAAGAGCCAACAGCCAAGAGTCTGTTTCTCAAGTCCTGTGGAAGTTTTGTAATGAAATACCACTGGCCTCCAACATCTAATTTCCTGGAGGTTCTCAGTCCCTTTGTCAGATCCCTAGGTTGGGGAATCTATTATGGGTGCTAGAACTTTCTTAACAGTGCGAGAATTTCTTTGGTATAATTGTTCTGCAGTTTGTGGGTCATCTGCTTGGTGTCTCTGTGATGGGTCTAATGGCAACTTCCTCCAAGAGGGCTTATGCCACATGCTGTGTGACCCAGGTCTGCTGCAGCCACAGCCCTTGTCCATGTGGCAGCCCACTGCTGACCCTTGCTTCCACAGGAGACACTCAAACACTCAAAGGCAGGTCTGGTCAGTCTCTGTGGGGCCTCTGTGTCCTGGTGCACACAAGGTTTGTTTGAGCCCTCCAAGGGTCTCTGGCGGGCATGGGGTTTGATTCTAAATGCAATTTTGCCCCTCCTGCCATCTTGTTGGGGCCTCTCCTTTGCCCTTGGACGTGGGGTATCTTTTTTGGTGGGTTCCCACACTCTCCTGTAGATGGTCGTTTCACAGAGAGCTGCAGTCTTGGAGTTCTTGCAGGAGAAGATGACCACATGTCCTTCTACTCAGCCGTCTTTCCCCTTATAAGTCATCACAGCATGCTGAGTGTAGGTGCCTGTGCTATACAGTGGGTCCGTGTTGATTATCTACTGTACCTTAATTTTTAAAAATGTTGATTTTCCCTGTTTATTTTATGTATCTGGTTTTGGCTGAACTGTCTTGCTGTGCGTGGGTTTCCTCTGGTTGCAGTGAGTGGGGCTACTCTTCCTTGTGCTGGGGGGGGCTTCTCCTTGCAGTGTCTTCTCTTGTTGTGGAGCACAGGCCTCAGGGCACATGGGCTTCTGTGGTTGCAGCACATGGGCTCAGCAGTGGTGGCTCCCAGGCTTTCAAGCACAGGCTCAGTAGTTGACCAACAAGCCCTCACACTGCAACCAGGAGAAGCCCACATTCTCCTCAACTAAAGGAAAGTCCACGCAGCAGCAAAGACCCAGTGCAGCCAAAAATAGACAATAAATAAATAAATAAAATTATAAAATAACAACAGCAATACACCACACAAAAATCAGAGCTGGTATCAGGTAGTGGGTAATTAGGTCTGTTCATCTCTGGTTCATTGCACTGCTGCTTTCTTTCTGAAATGCAAAAAGAAGGAAAACTGCAAGGGGTGGACTGTGGGAAAGGCAAGCACCAGGGTGTGAGTAGTATGGGGTTAGCAGAGAATGGGTGCAGGATGTAGCTCACACAGAGTTGGGGGCAGAAAAGCAGACTTAGTTACCGGGTAAAGATTAGGGGCAGTGAAGGAAAAGCTAGGAGGGAGCCGGCCTGCTCACTGTTCTCTTTATCTTCTTTGTCTTCAGGAAAGAAAAGAAAACCATTTCTCTCTTTTCTTTTTCACTGCAACACTGATAGAAGCAACTTAGATGAGAAGGGGTGGCCTTCAGGAGCCCAGCCTCATTCTCCAGTTCCTGTATAAAAGCAGTGAGTTTGAGACATCACCAGGAGAAAAGCAGACATTTAATAACTTGTATACCTCTTGCATGGAGAAGGCAATGTCACCCCACTCCAGCACTCTTGCCTGGAAAATCCCATGGGTGAAGGAGTCTGGTAGGCTGCAGTCCATGGGGTCGCACAGAGTCGGACACAACTGAGCAACTTCACTTTCACTTTTCACTTTCATGCATTGGAGAAGGAAATGGCAACCCACTCCAGTGTTCTTGCCTGGAGAATCCCAGGGACGGGGGAGACTAATGGGCTGCCGTCTATGGGGTCGTACAGAGTTGGACACGACTGAAGCAACTTAGCAGCAGCAGCAGCAGCAGCAGCAGCAGCAGCAGCAGCAGCAGCAGCAGCAGCAGCAGCAGCATACCTCCTGTATATAGGGGTACTCCAGGAAACCTGAGTCACTCCCTGAAATGTCCAAAGCCATCACCTCAAGTACGATCTTTAGAGAAAAATAAAAGAAAGACCTTGGGGAAAGGGGGAAGCCTGTTGTGACAGGTTATCATGCAAACATAGTAAAGAAATGTATGATTGTTGCAGATTTAAGTCAGGACCTCTCCACTGATGAGAATTACTTGAGAGTTACTCATTATCTACTTCTAGTGCAGAGAGGGATAGCCCTTAAATATGTAGAGTTCTCTGTTGTAAATGTTCTTCACAAAAAGGCAATTGCTACTTAGTTTTATGAGATTTCTGTTTTTTCTTTTTTAAAAGTTAGACTGAAATAATCCTTATACCAGAGAGGCATATTTTGGGGTGGCATATTCTACTCATCTTATCATGGGTGTACCCCACTTTGCTTATGCTTTCATGTATTGAAGGATATCCTGATTTTCTTTTCAATTTTTTAGCTATTATGAATAGTGCTGCTGTGCATAATTGCATCCTTGTTTGAATTTGGGATAAATTTTCAAAGCAGTTGACAACACTGAACACATGATTATTGGGTCCGGTGTTTTGGCTTTGGAAAATGCTGCCCGGCTGTGTTATAAAGTGGCCGTCCATACACCCCACCAGCAGTGAGGGAGATTTCTTGTTCCTCATCTCCCAGCAGTGGATATTGTCATGTATATGGAGTTTAGTAGTCCTAAGAAGTGTGGTGTGATACTTCATGATTTTCACTCAGTGTTCCCTAGTTCAGTTCAGTTCAGTTCAGTTCAGTTGCTCAGTCATGTCTGACTCTTTGTGACCCCATGCACTGCAGCAGGCCAGGATTCCCTTTCCATCACCAACTCCCAGAGCATGCTCAACTCATGTCCATCGAGTCAGTGATGCCATCCAATCATCTCATCCTCTGTCGCCCCCTTCTCCTCCCGCCTTCAATCTTTCCCAACATCAGGGTCTTTTCAAATGAGTCAGCTCTTCACATCAGGAGGCCAAAGATTTGGAGCTTCAGCTTCAGCATCAATCCTTCCAATGACTATTCAGGACTGATATCCTTTAGGAATGACTGGTTGGATCTCCTTGCAGTCCAAGGGACTCTCAAGAGTCATCTCCAACACCACAGTTCAAAAGCATCAATTCTTGGGCAGTCAGCTTTCTTTATGGCCCAGCTCTCACATCCGTACATGACTACTGGAAAAACTATAGCTTTGACTACATGGAGCTTTGTTGGCAAAGTAATGTCTCTGCTTTTTAATATACTGTCTATGTTGGTCATAGCTTTTCTCCCAAGGAACAAACGTCTTTTAATTTCATGGCTGCAGTCACCATCTGCAGTGATTTTGGAGCCCAAGAAAATAAAGTCTCTCACTGTTTCCATTGTTTCCCCATCTATTTGCCATGAAGTGATGGGACTGGATGCCATGATCTTAGTTTTTTGAATGTTGACTTTTAAGCCTACTTTTTCACTCTCCTTTTTCACTTTCATCAAGAGGCTCTTCAGTTCCTCTTCACTTTCTGCTATAAGGGTGGTGTCATCTGCCTCTCTGTTTATTGATATTTCTCCCAGCAATCTTGATTCCAGCTTGTGCTTCATCCAGCCCAGCATTTCTTGCAATGTACTCTGAATGTAAGGTAGATAAGCAGGGTGGCACTAAACAGTCTTGATATACTTCTTTCCAAATTTGGAATCAGTCCAGTGATCCATGTCCGGTTCTAAATGTTGCTTCTTGAGTGGGATAAAGTTTTGCAGGAGGCAGATAAGATGGTCTCATATTCCCATCTGCTTAAGAATTTCCCACAGTTTGTTGTGATTCACACAGTCAAAGGCTTTAGCATAGTCAATGAAGCAGAAGTAGACGTTTTTCTGGAATTCTTTTGCTTTTTTATAATCCAGTGGATGTTGGCAATTTGATCTCTGGTACCTCTGCCTTTTCTAAATCCAGCTTGAATATCTGGAAGTTCTTGGTTCATGGACTGTTGAAGCCTCGCTTGGAGAATTTCGAGCATTACTTTGCTAGCATGTGAAATCAGTGCAGCTGTGTGGTAGTTTGAACATCCTTTGGCATTGCCCTTGTTTGGGATTGGAATGAAAACTGACCTTTTCCAGTCCTGTGGCCACTGCTGAGTTTTCCAAATTTCCTGGAATATTGAGTGCAGCACTTTAACAGCATCATCTTTCAGGATTTCCAATAGCTCAACTGGAATTCCATCACCTTCACTAGCTTTGTTCATAGAGATGCTTCCTAAGGCCCAGTTGACTTCACACTCTAGGCTGTCTGGCTGTAGGCGAGTGATCAAATCATCATGGTTATCTGGGTCATTAAGATCTTTTTTATATAGTTCTGTGTATTCTTGCCACCTCTTCTTAATATCTTCTGCTTCCATTAGGTCCATACCATTTCTTTCCTTTATTGAGCCCATCTTTGCGTGAAATGTTAGAATGTATCTCTAATTCTTTACACATATTCGAGTATTTTAACTGGGATAGGTGGAGAATGTTCAGGAGCAGCTAGCCTAGGTATCAGGCAGCATTTACTTCAAGATGCCTCTGCGTGGTCCCCCAGCTTCCCACTGAGGACCCTCCTTGTGGGAGTGGGGGTGGGGGGTTAGGAGGGTAGAGGAGGGGGTTGGAAGTGTGGAGGAGGGGGTCAGGAGTGTGGAGGAGGCGTGGGGAAGTGGAAGGGCTGCTGTCTGCACTTAAGTCCCCACCCCCGACCATCTTCAGAATTGCTCATTGGTGTAGCAAGCATCCTAATTGGGTTTTCACCTGTGTAACTGGTGGGTTATTAATGAGCAATGTGAACAGTGACATTAAATGTCCTCAGTCAGGACTAGATACTTACTACACCACGTGAAAAGGTGTAAGAACCTGGGGAGGCATGTGTAGCCAGTACCCCTAGGGACAGGGTTCAGACTTGACCCCTCAACATTTAGGGGTCCAGCCACTGCTTTAGCATTTCTGAGGGCCCAGTGCTAACTCTAAGGGCTCTGTAATCCAGCCTCCAGCCTCCTTTAGTGAGACCCGCACTTCCAGGATCTTACAGAGCATGGCCTGTGTGAGTTCTCTGGGGCTTCTCTAACAAACGACCACATGTTGGGTGATTTAAAACAACAGGAGTTCATCCTCCCCCAGTCCTGGAGACCAGACACCTAAGACCAAGGTGGCACAGGGCTGAGGTCCCTCCAGAGGTTCCAGGATGGGGTCCTTCCTGCCTTCTCCAGCCTTGGGGCTCCAGGGTCCCGGGGCTTGGGGCCCCTCCCTCCCACCTCTGCCTCCATCTTCATGGGGCTTCTCATCTGCATCCCCTTCCATCTCTTACAAGGATTCCAGCCTTGGGGCTCCAGGGGTCCTGGGGCTTGGGGCTCCCTCCCTCCCACCTCTGCCTCCATCTCCACGGGGCTTCTCATCCGCGTCCTCGTCCGTCTCCTATAAGGCTCTGTCAGTTGGACTGAAGGTCACCCCCACCCCGGATGCCCTGACCTTGAGACCCTAACTCCATCTGCAAAGACCCTTTTCCCAGAGGCGGCCCTGTTCCTGTGTTCTGGGCAGACACATCTTTGGGGGCCACCATTCACCACATTATCTGTATATAAAATAACTTTTATTTTAGGAGATCACCACAGGCCTATATGGACGGTCACAGACAGCGGCCACACACGTGGGGTCTGGAGAATGAGGATCCTGGAGTCACCTGGAACGGATCAGGCCTGGCTTCATCGGGTGAGGGGAATCACAGGGAGGAGCCGGGCATGGTCAAAAAGACCATGTTGTGTGGGATGTGAGACACACTGTGAGGGCAGGGAGCTTTGATGGAGGGTTTAGGCTTGGGCCAGGGCCGTGGGTGTAGAGGGGAATGAGTGTGGGGGTTGGCCATATGCCCTGGAGAAGGAGCGGACAGTCCCTGGGGCACAAGGAGCTGGGAACCTGGGAGGCGTCTGTGTTACTGAACCAAGTCCACACGCCTGAGTGCAGTAAAGCCAGTCGCCTGACACCGGGTGCAGTAAAGGAAAGGGCAGCATTAATTGTAAAGGCACCAGTGCGTGGAGACAGGGAGCTCATGCTCTACACCCTGAGATCCCTGAAGGGCTTCAGGAAAGCAGTTTTACGGGCCACATGAGGGAGGGAGGGTCACAGAGTATGTGATTCACTGGTGCACGGTTCTCTGGCTGGTGAGGTAACAGGCGGCTAACCTCACAAATCCTCAGGCACTGGGCACTCTGGGGGAGACAGGTTCATGCTCATCAAGTAGTTAACTTCTTCCACTCAGTGGGGCTTTCAGCAGTGGCAAAACACCTCCCTGAGTGTGCCTCAGCTACTGTCATCTCCATACTTCAGAGAGGGGCTACGGCAGGGGATACGGGACGGGGTCTCTCCTGGGAGGCCCCTAGGCTCCTGCTCAGTTTCACCAGGTGTCTGGGCTCAGCAGCTGGAGAAGTCGGGGCTGCCTCCTGGGCGTGGGGAACAGCAGGACCGCAGTCCTCCAGGGGCCTGTTAGTCCCCAGGATGAGATGGGGAGGCCATGGATGGACAGATACACCTGGCCTGGGAGAGGGCTGCAGGCTGGAAATGTCACTGGAATCATCGCAGGGAGGAAGGGGAAAGACCAGAAGTGGGCAGGTGGGTTATAGCACCTACATGTAGGAGATGGTGGTCCTGTTGGACACAGCTCAGAGCCGTAAGGAGTGGTGGTCAGGGGCCCAGCTCCGTCCTCTTTTTCTCTGCTTATCTGTGACTTCCCACTCCTGAAGCGAGGAGCTGGGCCCCCACCATCTGCATCTGTCAGCTCTTTTCTACTCTTCAGATTACGTGTACAGCGGTCTCAGAATTGCTAGCTACTGTGCTCTGGAAAGATCTCTGTAAAATGAAGCCCAGTGTTTATGTGCAGGCCATTTGCCTTTTGTGTATCTATTCACTCATTTCCAAAGTCAACACATTTTGCCCCATCTCCTACAGTGAGATATCCTTTCAGTGCATTTCTAACGTGGTTAGGTTTTGTTGCATTGTGTATTCTGTCCTGCGGCTCTCCTACACTCTAAATAACTATACTTGAATAGATTGTTTGATCCCTTGGGCTGTACAAATTGATGAGTATAGACAAATGCCTAGTGACAGGTGTCCATCCTGAGGCATCACAGGGAACACTTCAACCCCCTTCAGCAGATGACCTGCTTATCATCTATGTAGCTTTGCTTTTCCTAGAATGTCATAGATGAGGTCATACTCCAGACTGTATTCTTTCACTGAGTGATATGCACATGAGAGTCAACCGTGCTTTTCGAGGTTTGGTGGTTCATTCCTTACTACTGATGAGTAATACTCCATTGCATGTGTATGGGAGGAAAAACAATTTTCACTCTGCTCTTCCATAATAAGAGACAAATCACCAGGAGAAAAAACAGAAGCATACATTCTTTATGCTTCCCTAGTGGCTTTGTGGTAAAGAATCTGCCTGTAATACAGGAGACTTGGGTTGGATCCCTGGGTTGGGAAGATCCCCTGGAGAAGGAAATGGCAACCCACTCCAGTATTCTTGCCTGAGGAATCCCATGGACAGAGGAACCTGGCTGGCTACAGTCCATGGGATCACAAAGAGGCGAACATGACTTAGTGACTGAAACAACAAACAGCTTCTGTATACAGGGGAACTACCAAAGAAACCTGAGTCACTCCCTGAAATGCCCAAAGTCATCACCTTAAATGCTGTCTTCAGCTAAAAGCAAGACCCTGAAGAATGGGAGAAGCCCATTATGGAAGGTAATTAAACAAAACAGGGTAAAGAAGGATATGATTGTTTATAGATTTAAGTCGGGACCTCTCCATTGATAAGTTACTTGAGTTTTTAATTATCCTTTTATTTCTGGTGCAAACAGGGACAACCCTTAAATGCAGAGATTTCTCTGTTGTAAATGTCCATCACAAAATGGCAATTGCTACTTAGTTTACTGAGAGTCCTTTTTTTTTTTTTTCATGTAAGTGGACTTAAGCAATCCTCACAGCAGAGAGGCATATTTTGGGGGGACATGTTCTACTTGCTTTGACATGGATATACCCCAATTTGATTATGCATTCATCTATTGAGGGAAATGGCAACCCACTCCAGTGTTCTTGCCTGGAGAATCCCAGGGACGGGGGAGCCTGTTGGGCTGCCGTCTATGGGGTCGCACAGAGTCGGACACGACTGAAGCGACTTACCATTGAAGGATACCCTGATTACTTCAAGCTTTTAACTATTGTGGATAGTGCTGCTGTGCCTACGTTCATCTTTGTTTGCCTTTGGGCATGGATTTTTCAAAGCAGTTTCCTAAATACTGGAAGTACGATTGTTGGATTCCAAGGTGGGGTGTGTTTAGCTTTGGAGAAAACTGCCCAACTGTGTTACAAGGTGGCTGTGTGTGTGTCCCACGAGCAGTGAGGGAGCGTCCCTGCTATTCCTCAGCCTCCAGCAGTTGGTATTGTCATATATTTAGGGCTTAGCAGCCCTAATATGTGTAGTGTGGTAGCTTGTGACTTTAATGTGTAATTCCCTAATGGTGTATGATGTTGACTGTGTTTCTGTTTTGTATTATCTGTGTAACTTTTTTTGGCTGGGTGTCTGTTCAGATCTTTACTTATTGTTTATAGGGTTGTTCAAGTGGTCTTTGTCTATTTTGTGTCCAAATCCTGTATCAAATATGAATTTTGCAAATATTTTCTCCCAGTTTGTGGCTTGTATTTTTATTTTCTGAATGAGGTCTTTCAGAATAGACATCTTTATTTCTATAAAGTCCACAGTATTTTTCTTTTGTGGACTGACAGATTGTATGTTAAAACTCAGAGCGCATGATATACAGGCCAAACCCAGGGTCATGTAGATTTCCTATGTTTACGTCCACAATTTTGATAGTTTCAAAATTTAAATGTCTGTTAATAAATTTGAGTGTATTGGGTGACTACATTTCATTCTATACAGTTTCAAGTTAATTATTCCTTAACTATTTTGGAGAAGTTTTGGATATTGGCAATATTTCAGTTTGAATTTCCATAGTTTAATGGACCTAGCAGAACTGCCCTGAGGGGCGGAGTCTCCACTGAGCTGTGCCTGCGCCAGTGAGGGAGGCTTGAGCTGCAGTTCCCATTGGCTGGCAGGGAGCGAGAGCCCGCCTCCCCGACCCACCCCCACCCCACGCGGAATTCCTGCTCCGCCGGAGCGCCTGGCTGCCTGCGGCTGCTGCCGGGAGTCTGGTCTCCTCAGGACCCTTTGGGGCTTCAGCTTTGGGACGTTGTGGGGTTCAGTTCAGGCTGAAGGGAGTCTGGTCTCCTCAGGACCCGTTGGGGCTTCAGCTTTGGGACGTTGTGGGACTCAGTTCAGGAAGACAGGGAGTCTGGTCTCCTCAGGACCTGCTCAGGTTTTGGCCTTGGGACGTTGTGGGGTTCACTTCAGGCTGACAGGAGATGGACCTCCTCAGGACCCATTGGTGTTTCGGCTTTGGGACATTGTGGGGTTACTTCAGGCTGAATGGGTGTCCTTCTAAAGCACCCGGAATAAACATGATGCCCCAGGAAGCTGTATCACAGGCACTCTGTTTTGCGTCCCCGTGCCTGGAACTGGGGCCATGCAGGCTCCAGTTAGAGACGCGTGTAGGCATGTGGTCCTTGGAGTTATTCAGAGCAACAAAACGGAAAAACGATCTAAGTGACTCCCGACATTGACAGTGCGGTCGTGAAGGGGAAAGGCTTGAGCGGCATTGCAGGACCGGAATACGGAAAGTGTGTGCTAGCTTCCTGCACTCGCGTTCCAGAACACTTCCAGAAGGACCGAGGGGATCTCCGAGGCCCTTACTAGGAGACCAGAGTCCGTGGCCGTCCCCGCGCAGCTGTCTCCTGACCGTCGCGCAGGGGGCCTTTCCACGGCCAGTTCCCCTGTTTACAACGGGCGGTGGAGCAGCCCCTCTGAGAGGCTGGACCTTGGTGGGAGCTGCTGAGCAGCTCAGGTCCTGGGGAGGCTCCTGTGAGCCACACGTCTCAGGGGGAGGAGTCAGGAGACACAACAGCCCGGAAGGACGAGGGCCAAGGAAAGGGCCTTAAAAAAGCTAAGTTCCAGCTTCCCAGGAACCAGGTGTTTCCACTTTAGGTGGTGAGTCTGTCTGTCAGATGTCTGTCCCTGCGCTTGCACATGGGCTCCTGGAAGCCCCGGGCGGCTGCATGTGGCCAGGGGCCTCGTGTGCCCGGCTGTCACCGCGCAGTGACGCTGCCCATGGGTCCACACCAGACCAGTCGGAGAGGACCCTCCTCCAGGCCCAGAGAGCGGGCTGGGAAGCAAGAGGACTGGAGCAGGGTGGGGGCCCTGCTGCGCCCTTTATCTTCCCTGCTCTGGCTTTCTTTGCGCTAAGATCCTCAGGACCTGCTGGTGCTTCAGCTCTCGTCAGCCTATGCCGTCCCTGCCACCAACAAAGAGTGAGTTTTTTTTTCCCATGCATTTCTAAGTCATTTAGACTCTGCCGCATTCTGTTTCATTCTGTAACACTCTCATGTCCTAAATAACTTCATTTGAATAGATTATGATTTACTAAGTGAGGTCTAAAGATCTGTGGGTTTATTCAAATGCACAGTGGTAGATATTCATCTGTAATGTCAGTTCAGTCCCTCAGTTGTGTCTGACTCTGTGTGACCCCATGGACTGCAGCCCGCCAAGCTTCCCTGTCCATCACCAACTCCCGGAGCTTACTCAAACTCACGTCCGTCGAGTCGGTGATGCCATCCAACCATTTCATCTGTAATGTATCAGATGGAATATTGAACCTCCTACCTCATAATCTTTTTCTAAGTCTGTTTTGCCTTTTTCAGAATGTCGTATAAATGGGGTCACTAGTGTGTAGACTGGATTCTTTCACTTAGCAATATACATGTAAGATTCATCCATGGTTTTTGCTTGGTTTGATGGTTCATTCCGTTATATTTCTGAATACTATTCCATTGCATGTGTATTGGAGGAAAAACAATGTTCTCTTTATATTTCTGTTTTCCTCATTGAGACTTTCCCCTGCAATGAAAGGCAGATGAACTGGAGGAAAACAGAAGCTTATTACCATTCATACCCCCTATATGCTTGTAAGGTACCTAGGAAAACCTGAAATGGCCCAAGCCTGTAACTTATGTGCTATCTTTAGCTAAGAACAAAAGAAAGATATGGTGGGGGGGGGGGCGGGGGGGTGGAATGATTTTGGAGGTTTGGAGGCAAAGCACAGTAAACAAGGGTCTGGATATTATGCAGAATTACATCCAGGCCATCTCCATGGACTAGCTTCTCTGAAGACTTAGTTATCCTTCCATTTCTGGTACACAGGTGGAGACAGCCTTACAAGTGGAGATTTCCCTAATAAATGTAAATTTAATTCCTAAAAGGTCACTTTCAAACATTCTTCTGGATCTGCTGTTTTTTTAAATGTCAGTCCAGAATTATGCTGATGTCAAAAAGACACAACTTGGGGTGGCATATTCTGCTCCCCTTGATGTATATGTGCCATAATTTGCTTATTAATTCATTTACAGAAGAACATTCTGATGTCTTTCAGTTTTTAACCAATTTTTAACCCAGAATAAAGCTACTGTGCATTATTTTATGCTAGTTTTTGTTTGAACACAGTTTTTCAAAGCTGTTGTCTAAATACAAGAAGTGTAGTATTGCATCCTAGATGAGTCTGTTTAGCTTTGGAAAAAACTGTCAGACTGTCTTCCAAAGGTGGCCGTGCACGCATCCCACCAGGATCTTGAGTATATTTCTCATGGTTGTTTCCTCTCAGTGTACCCTCTGTGGCCAGGTGTCTGTTTCAGTCTTTACTAATTATTGACAGGTTTGTTTGCTCTAGAGTTCTTGGTATAATTTGAATACAAATTCTTTATCAGATATGCGTTGTTATAAAAATTATTAATGTTTGGCTGTGCTGGGTCTTCATTGTGTGGCTTTTGTCTAGTTGTGTTGAGCAGGGGCTGCGCTAGTTGTGGTGTGGGCTTCTCACGGGTGGCTCCTGTTGTGGGTCACAGGCTCTGGGGCTCATGGGCTCAGTAGTTGCAACTTCTGGGATCTAGAACACAGGCTCAGTAGTTGCAGTGTGTGGGCTTAGCTGCCCCACAGCATGGACAGGGATCCAACCTGCGTCTCCTGCATTGACATGAAGATTCTTTAATACTCAGCCACCAGGGAAGCCCTCAGCCATGTTTTAGATTCTAGTTTGCCATACCCCTCTCTGGTGAGAGAGGCCTGTATCAAGAGGTCTGGGAGCTGGGGGTGCTCAGCCACAGTTCTGGCTGTGCAGTTGAAAGCTTTGGGGCCTTTGGTGAGCACCTCAACTTTCCTGGGACTGTTTCCTCTCTTCAAAAATGCCCTGCTGTTGGACTGTAGTCTGCCAGGCTCCTCTGTCCATGTGATTGCCCAGACAAGAATACTGGAGTGGGTGCCATTTCCTTCTGCACAGATACACATTTGGAAGATATTTTCTCCTGGTTTGTGGTTTTGATGCAGGAAGGGGGGACCCCTTCCATGGCCTGAGAGCAGGCTCTTGTCTGACACTTGGAAATGAATTGTCCGAGGAGACGTGTGCTGTCAGAGCAAGAGATTTTTTTGGGAAGGGCTGCCTGGGTGGAGGGCGGGAGGGTGAGGGAAGCTGAGAGAACTGCTCTGCCACGTGGCTCACAGTCTCAGGTTTTATGGGCATTGGATTAGTTTCTGGTTTGTCTCTGGCCAGTCTTTCTGAATTGGGGTCCTTCCTGGTGGCATATGCATCACTCATTCAAGGTGTTTTCTGGCAAGGAGGATCCTGGGAGGTTGGTAAGACCTATGGATTGGAGTCTCCTATCTCCTTTGACTTTTCCTGAATTCTTCTGGTTGGTGGTAGCTTGTTAGTTCCTTGTTCCTTACCCAGGACCTCCTGTTGTAAGATGACTCCTGCAAGTGGTTTCTCTGGTGCCTGGCAAGGATGGGTGGGTGATTTTGGTTAATGGTTCCCCTAACACTTTGTCCTTTGGTTTTCTTGAGCAAGGGAGTGAATGTATAAATTTTTAAAAGTCCGTGTTTTAATTTAATTTAAAACATTTTGTATATTGGCTTTTTTGTTGTGTTTTAGAACTCATCACCAGACTCAAGGCCATGTAGATCTTTAGTTGTTTTCTAAAATGTTTATAGTTTTTAATTGAAATGTGGTGTCAGTTGCAAAGTTTGTGTTTATGTTCTTTTCATTCTTTCATATGGTTTTTAATCAATTGTTCCCTGGCCGTGTGTTGAGCAGTGTCATGGAGATTTTTGGCTCCGTTTCAGTTTGGGCTTCCAGTCTGAGCCCTCACAGCAGAGCTGCTTCTGGGTGAGCCCTCTGGGGTCTGTGAGCGCGGGGCTGCCTGCTCTTCTCTGGCGGCCCGCAGGGGGCGCCAACCCCACCTCTGACCTTTGCCTTCAGACTCCACTCGGTGAGCAGCTGGCGGGAGCTTTGTCTCCTCAGGGCCGTCGGCGCTCTGGCTCCTGGGTAACGGGGCTGCGTCCAGGCTGAGAGGAGCGCGGTTGCCTCAGTGCCTGCCAGCAGGGAGCTGGGCAATGAGCATCACAACTTCCCTTGAACTTCGTCTGGGTAAGTCTTGGCCTCTATAAGAAAGTTTCAAGCCTGTCTGATCTGATTTTCTTTTGTGGTATTGACATAGTTGTTTTGAAAAATAATTTACTTTTCAGTAACTTAAAATGTGCAGGAAACTCTTAATAATGGTTAGAAAATACTCACATTTGGCACATCACCTAAAATACTCCATGAGTTTTATCCAAAATGGGTGCATTCTCCTGTGGAGCCAGCACATATTCTCCAAAATCAGGAAATCATATGGTTTCTATATTATAATGTAATCCACAGCCCCACTTCCACTTTCAGCAATTGTCCAGTTGTATGAACATATCTTTTTTCCCATCCTCATCCAATTTTTTTTTAGACCATTACTGAGATTTTCAGACATTTGGACAAACTTGGTGGATGTAAAGCAGACATGGTGAATATGGGATCTGGGTGGTCTTTTCTATATGTATTTTTTCACTAAAGATGTTTTTTATGTTTATTCATTTTGTAACATGTATCAATACTACATTGTTTTTCCCTGCCGGGAGCCAGCGTGAGGAATTCCACATGTGACAAGGTCATGCGGCAGAGCTCTGATGGCAAGGCTAATCAGACCTCAGGTTTTCCCCCTGGAATTTCCTGAGCATCCACCCCCCCAAAAATAAGAATCTTCCTGCTTTTCCGCTCTTCTAATATTCTCTGGAAAAAGTCAAATCAGGGCTTTAGGCTTCTGCATTTGAAAGGGATGTTTCAGTTAAAACCCCTCTGATAGCTCTCTAGTTTGCCCAACAGGTTCCCTGTGGGCCCCTAAATGGGAAACCTTGAAAAAGAAGGGCTAGCTTTCCAGTTTAGAGCTAAGATGGCGCCTGGCGGCAGAGATGAGGGCACGGCCTAAGTTGTTTGTTAAAACTTTTGATTGGCTCTCTTGATTTCCGTGCATGTGGACAGTGCGTGATCACCATAGACTCCTGTTACAATGAAGGCGCATGACGACTTGACCTTTAACGTGATTGGTGAAACTATGGCATATTATGATTTGACCTTTAATGTGATTGGTGCAACTATGGAAAGTCCCTCGAAAAACCCCCTTGCTTGCCTATATAAACCAAGAGTTTGTGGCAATAAAGCGGAACTGCTTAGACGGAACCCCTGTCTCGTCTGATTGTCTCTTGCTTGCCGCGGGGCTGGGTTGGTGGACAGCAGGCTCACCTCTCCTCGGGACCCCTCGGCTTTGCTGAGGGAAGTTCCACTGCCTCTCTCTTTCTGCAGAGCGCCCCCCGCAGTTCCCCTGGGCCTCTTACAGCTTGTGAATTGCTTACAGCCCCCAACCTCGAGAGGCACAGAGCTTAAAGCGTCTTAAGATACAGAGCCTTTTCTAAGAGCTAAAAATCATGTTGGTGATAGGTTTTCACTGTCGACTCAATGATTGCTGCCAGGCCTCCATATCCTGTATCTTTTAGGCACCTGGGAGGATGTTAATCAATGTAAATGGGATATGGAAAAAGATATATAATAGTTTTGATGTTAGCAATACTAGACTTTTGAGTTAATTACTTCTCTTTGCACTCCTCTTGTGTCCTTGCTATGTAAGAATGCAACTTTATTTAGTGCTTTCTGAGAGTGGCACCAGACCTTGGGAAGATCAACACAAATAAGTCTTCTGGTTGACAAACCCTTATCAGAAAAAAAGGCTGTAAAATGTAAATTGGCCCTTTTTGGCCAGAAGATGATGTAAATCACTTAAGACTTGTGTATACAATTAGGTATGCAGAGAGAAAAGCCTGGTTTTGATAAGAGTCTGGACTGCTAACACTGCATAATTTTGTATTACCCATTGATCTCTATGTATTTTAAAAAAAGGTATAAAAGGCCTTTCTAGACAATAGGGGCCGGAGCCAGTCGCTGGACTGTTTCCCCCCGTGTCTCTCTCTCTTTTTCTCCCTCTCCCTCCTTTTCCTCTTTACTTTAATTTCAGGCTGAATTCCCATCTGGGGCGTGGAGGCTCGCCAAGTCTACTTACTTGCCCTGGCTGTTAAGACCCGCGCGAAAGGGAGCCTAAGGCGAGGCACCCTTAGATATTCAAGCGAGCGCCGGTGGCCCAACGTAGGTGGTGCAAGTTCCTTGTCTGGAACTTTATTGGTCTTCCACATAATCCAAGTTATTCAGCCTTCTTTCTCCACTTAATTTTCCTACTACACTATTGTTTCTTAATCTAATCTTATGTTAATAAACAAATAAGTCTTTCCTCGCCAATGCCATCCACACTTCGAATTCCCTGGATCCACCAGGGCTGGACCCTGGCATTTCCCCATAGTAATTAAAAATAAATAACATGCCATTTACCATTTACATATTTGTAAGCATACAGTGTTGGAGTATGAACTACCTTTACTTGTTTTGCAAAGCAGTTTAAAAATGTGCACCTTGTGCGTGCTTTGGAGAAACTCGGGAAACAGAGTCAGTGACTGAAATGGCCCAAGATATCACATTAGATACCGTCAGGGGCTTCCTGGTGGTCCAGTGGCTAAGACTGGACACTCCTTAAGAAGGAGGCCCAGGTTCCATCCCTGATCAGATAACTTGATCTCCCATGCCACAACGAAGAGTTTGCATGCTGTAGCTAAATATCTGGCTTGCCTCAATGAAGGTCAACCTGGTGCAGCCAAATAAAAAAACAAATAAATATTAAAAAATAAAACTAAAGGAAAGGAAGGGTATGGTGGTTGTACAGATTTATGTCTTAGCTTTCCCTATTGATAAAAAAAGAGTTTCACAAGACTGTCATCCTTCTATCTGATACATACAGAGAATTCCTTTGAAATGAGATTTCTCTTGTAAATGTGACTCAGAAGAGCCATCTTGAACTTAGGTTTCAGAGATGATCCTGTGTCCTCTTAAAAAAAAAAGTTAATTAAGTCCAACTAATTCTCATGCTGAAGGGGTATATTTTGGGGTAGCATTTGCTCCCCTTCACTTTGGATGTATCCCAATTTGCTTACACAGTCATCTACTAAAGACATCCTGATAGTTGAAAATTTTTAGCTATTACAAGTAGAGCTCTTGTGTATAATTGTGTGATAATTTTTGTCTGGACACTTTTTCAAAGCTGTTTACTAAGTACTAGACATGTAGTGTTCAGGTCACAGGTAAGCCTTGTTTAGCTGTGGAAAAATCCAGCTACGTTTCTCTGTGGCATGTGGGATCTTCCTGGGTAAGGGATTGAAGTACAGTGTCTTGCATTGTCAGGCAGATCCTTCACCGCTGAGCCACCAGAGAAGCCCCGCCCAGCCACCAGAGAAGCCCCGCCCCCGCCCCCTTTCTGAGTTTACTGGATTTGACAGGTGTGCAGTGCTGCTTCACTGTTGCTTTAGTTTGTAACTCCCTAGTGTATGTGATTTTGAGTATTTTTGATATGCTGATTTACTATCTTTATATTTTCTTTGGCCAGATGTTCAGATTTATACATTTTTAATGAGGTTGTCTGTTCCAGGTTTTTTGGTATAGTTGAAGTACAATCCAGAAGTAGGTTTTTTTGGAACACCTTGCTTTCTTCATGATTCAGTGAATGTTGTCAACTTGATCTCTACACTTACAGTAATAAAAGAACCATTGCTATTTAGAATGTGAGGGGTTTAGGGAAGTCATTAGGTCATGAAGGCTTTGCTTTGCTCTCATGAACTGAGTGCCTGCTCATGCTTAGTTGTGTCCGACTCTATGACCCCATGGACTGTAACCCACCAGGTTCCTCGGTCCATGTAGTTCTCCAGGCAAGAATACTGGAGTGGGTTGCCATTTCCTGATCCAGGGAACATTCCCTACACAAGGATCAAACTCAGGACTCCTGCATTGCAGGAATATTCTTTACTTTCTGAGCTACTAGGGAAGCCCATGAACTGGATTAATGCCATCATAAAAGAGCTCAGGGCACTCCCTTGCCCCATGTGATGTGTGGGCACAGCAAAAAGAAAGCCATCTACAAACCGGGAAGAATGCTCTCATCAGAACCCATTCCAATCTTAGACTTTCAGCTTTCAGAACAGTGATAAATGCTTATGTTATAATTACTATAGCAGTCCAGACAAGCTAAAACAATCATCAACATAATGTTCAGATATCAAGAGTTTTCACCAGAAGACTATACATGAAATAATGTGTTCTGTTTGACTCCACTTGTGTAAGATTCAGGAAAAGACACAAACTATGTAGAGTGCTAAAAATAAAGGTTCATCTAACTTGAGGAATACGGACTCAGAAGGAAGATGAGAAGTTTGTCTGAGGTGGTGTTGGTCTTCTACTTGGTTTAGAAGTTTGGTCATAAAGGCATTTTTACTTAGAAGAAATTCAATAAATTGTAAACTTATGTTTTGTGCACATTTTGAATGTATACTATAAACATTTGAAATATATTAAAAATGATACTACTCTTCAAAGAAGCAAAACCTCCTTTGAATATGAAAGCAGTCTCTTTGTCTACTGAAGGCAGAACATATTAGTTTGTGAGGGCTGCTATAACTAAGTACCACAAACTGGGGTGGCTTAAACAAAAGAGACCAATTTCCTTCCAGTTTGGAGGATACTAATTCAGGATCAGAATGTTAGTAGGGCTGGTTCTGTTCTGAAGCTTCTGTCTGGCTTATAGACAGCCATCACCTCCTGTGTCTCACAGTCTTTCCTGTGTGTATTTTTGTGTTCTAATCTCCTTTCTTAAAAAAGATACCAGTCATCTTGGGTTAGGATGCACTATTTGAACCAATTAAAATTTAATTTCCTCTTTAAAAACTATATTTACAAATTCAGCCTTATTCAGAAGTACTGGGAGTCAAGATTTTGATATATGGATATTAAACTTTTCAACGCATAACCCAAAGTGAGATGGTAATAGGTTGTGGCACAAAGTTATGATAATTGCGTGGACGAATTGTGTTAAATTGGATTAGACAAATATTACAGGTAAGAGAATATGGCATGAGTATCGATGGCAGACATCCATATTATGATGTAGACTTCGCAATGTATGAAGGAAAATATTGACACTGAATCTCAAAAAGAAAAGCACTAGAAACCAGTTGGGCCCCATGGCAAAGCTGCACTGTACCCAATTGCTATTTCTCCAGAGAACTCATTTAGTGCAAAATACTATCTAACAAAGCAATTACTTAATACTCACCTATATGTATAATCTCTTAGGGAAATGGCATCAATCTACAAATAATATAAATCCTGCCTGCGTTATTCAGCAGAAGAGCCGTGACACTGATGCTCTTCCTAAAATGGCTCTTCCTTCAAAGGCATGTAGACCTCTGCATTATACATTTATTTACAACCATCAAAACTCTGCTTTCTTATTTGGGCAATCTTGTGCCAAAACTAGATTTATGATTCATAAATGACGAGAAAGAAGAAGGAAATACCAATGACCAGAAAAGTGTGGATATTTACTATTTTAGGTACTATTACTTACATAATCCATTGAGTCATTTAGGTGGATGATAAGGAATATATAGAATGCCACTCTCTATGATTCTTTATTTAATGACTAATAGCTACCATTTATTGATGACTACCCAGTCCATTGGAGAAGGCAATGGCACCCCACTCCAGTACACTTGCCTGGAAAATCCCATGGATGGAGGAGCCTGGTGGGCTGCTGTCTATGGGGTCGCACAGAGTCAGACACGACTGAAGTGACTTAGCAGCACCCAGTCCATGGATGTACAAAGTATCAGAAATGACTGAGCATGCACACAAACACACAGACATGTATGGAGAACAGTATGTTCCATAGTGCATACTTTCTGTTGTATAATCCTCAAAATAAACCTACCCATATAAGGAATCCATTTTGACCAAAAAAAAAAAAAAAAAGATGAAGCCCAGAAATATTAAGAAACATTGTCCAGAGTGCATGGATCAAAATTGTTAAAGCCAGAATGGGAATTCAACAAGTTGACTCCATAGCCCATGTTTTTACCAGTAAATTCTACTCAGTTCAGTTCAGTCACTCAGTTGTGGCCAACACTTTGCAACCCATGGACTGCAGCACGTCAGGCCTCTGTGTTCATCACCAATTCCTGGAGTTTACTCAAACTCATGTCCACTGAGCTGGTGATGCCATCCAACCATTTCATCCTCTGTCATCCCCTTCTCTTCCCACCTTCAATCTTTCCCAGCATCAGGGTCTTTTCAAATGAGTCTGTTCTTCGCATTAGGTGGCCAAAGTATTGGAGTTTCAGCTTCAACATTAGCCCTTCCAATAAATATTCAGGATTGATTTCCTTTAGGATGGACTGGTTGGATCTCCTTTCTGTCCAAGGGACTCTCAAGAGTCTTCTCCAATACCACAGTTGAAAAGCAACAATTCTTCAGTGCTCAGCTTTCTTTATAGTCCAACTCTCACATCCATACATAACTACTGGAAAAACGATAGCCTTGACTAGATGGACCTTTGCTGGAAAAGTAATGTCTCTGCTTTTTAATATGTTGTCTAGGTTGGTAATAACTTTCCTTCCAAAGGGTACTTGCCGGAGTCCAACTCCAGCAGCCAGGGATTCAACCTGAAGAGGTGAACGGTGTTGGCGAATGCCACAAGCTCTCTGTTTTCTATGGATTGCCTGTTTATTTCAAGTTTAAGATTCTCTTTTATACTTCTACAAAAACATTAGGCCAGAGTTTTGACATTTTCAGTTCCCCCTCTCCCAGATTTATTATCTCCATAAATCATTGTTGCTCTTCAGAGTTCCTGCTTCAGTGATTCTCTCGGAATCAGCCTTCAGTTCAGTTCAGTTCAGCTGCTCAGTCGTGTCTGACTCTTTACGACCCCATGAATCACAGCACGCCAGGACTCCCTGTCCATCACCAACTCCCAGAGTTCACTCAGACTCACATCCATCGAGTCTGTGATGCCATCCAGCCATCTCATCCTGGGTCGTCCCCTTCTTCTCCTGCCCCCAGACCCTCCCAGCATCAGAGTCTTTTCCAATGAGTCAACTCTTCGCATGAGGTGGCCAAAGTACTGGACTTTCAGCTTTAGCATCATTCCTTCCAAAGAAATCCCAGGGCTGATCTCCTTCAGAATGGACTGGTTGGATCTCCTTGCAGTCCAAGGGACTCTCAAGAGTCTTCTCCAACACCACAGTTCAAAAGCATCAATTCTTCAGCACTCAGCCTTCTTCACAGTCCAACTCTCACATCCGTACATGACCGCAGGAAAAACCATAGCCTTGACTAGACAGAACTTAGTCGGCAAAGTAACGTCTCTGCTTTTGAATATACTATCCATCCCACGTTGAAGGTCAGGAACGGTAGTGGTAAGGAGATATCCCTCATCCAAGGTAAGGAGCAGCAGCTGTGCTTTGCAGGAGCAGCCTGCAAAGAGATACCCCACGTGAAGAGATACCCCACGCCCAAGGTAAGAGAAACCCAAGTAAGATGGTAGGTGTTGCAAGAGGGCATCAGAGGGCAGACACACTGAAACTATACTCACAGAAAACTAGTCAACCTAATCACGCTAGGACCACAGCCTTGTCTAACTCAATGAAACCAAGCCATGCCTGAGGGGCAACCCAAGACGGGCAGGTCATTGTGGAGAGGTCTGACAGAACGTGGTCCACTGGAGAAGGGAATGGCAAACCACTTCAGTATTCTTGCCTTGAGAACCCCATGAACAGTATGAAAAGGCAAAATGATAGGATATCAAAAGAGGAACTCCCCAGGTCATTAGGTGCCCAATATGCTACTGGAGATCAGTGGAGAAATAACTCCAGAAAGAACGAAGGGATGGAGCCAAAACAAAACCAATACCCAGTTGTGGATGTGACTGGTGATAGAAGCAAGATCTGATGCTGTAAAGAGCAATATTGCATAGGAACCTGGAATGTCAGGCCCATGAATCAAGGCACATTGGAAGTGGTCAAACAAGAGATGGCAAGGGTGAAGGTCGAGATTCTAAGAATCAGCAAACTAAAATGGACTGGAATGGGTGAATTTAACTCAGATGACCATTATATCTACTACTGTGGGCAGGAATCCCTCAGAAGAAGTGGAGTAGCCATCATGGTCAACAAAAGAGTCCGAATGCAGTACTTGGATGCAATCTCAAAAGTGACAGAATGATCTCTGTTCGTCTCCAAGGCAAACCATTCAATATCACGGTTATCCAAGTCTATGCCCCAACCAGTAATGCTGAAGAAGCTGAAGTTGAACAGTTCTATGAAGACCTACAAGATCTTTTAGAACTAACACCCCCAAAAGATGTCCTTTTCATTATAGGGGACTGGAATGCTAAAGTAGGAAGTCAAGAAACACCTGGAGTAACAGGAAAATTTGGCCTTGGAATGCGAAATGAAGCAGGGCAAAGACTAATAGAGTTTTGCCAAGAAAATGCACTGGTCCTAGCAAACAGCCTCTTCCAACAACACAGGAGAAGACTCTACACATGGACATCACCAGATGGTCAACACCAAAATCAGATTGATTATATTCTTTGCAGCCAAAGATGGAGAAGCTCTATACAGTCAACAAAAACAAGACCAGGAGCTGACTGTGGCTCAGATCATGAACTCCTTATTGCCAAATTCAGACTTAAATTGAAGAAAGTAGGCAAAACCGCTAGACCATTCAGGTATGACCTAAATCAAATCCCTTATCATTATACAGTGGAAGTGAGAAATAGATTTAAGGGCCTAGATCTGATAGAGTGCCTGATGAACTATGGAATGAGGTTCATGACATTGTACAGCAGACAGGGATCAAGACCATCCCCATGGAAAAGAAATGCAAAAAAGCAAAATGGCTGTCTGGGGAGACCTTACAAATAGCTGTGAAAAGAAGAGAAGTGAAAAGCAAAGGAGAAAAGGAAAGATATAAGCATCTGAATGCAGAGTTCCAAAGAATAGCAAGAAGAGACAAGAAAGCCTTCTTCAGCGATCAATGCAAAGAAATAGAGGAAAACAACAGATTGGGAAAGACTAGAGATCTCTTCAAGAAAATTAGAGATACCAAGGGAACATTTCATGCAAAGATGGGCTCGATCAAGGACAGAAATGGTATGGACCTAACAGAAGCAGAAGGTATTAAGAAGAGGTGGCGAGAATACACGGAAGAACTGTACAAAAAAGATCTTCATGACGCAGATAATCATGATGATGTGACCACTAATCTAGAGCTAGACATCTTGGAAAATGAAGTCAAGTGGGCCTTGGAAAGCATCACTATGAACAAAGCTAGTGGAGGTGATGGCATTCCAGTGGGGCTGTTTCAAATCCTGAAAGATGATGCTGTGACAGTGCTGCACTCAATATGCCAGCAAATTTGGAAAACTCAGCAATGGCCACAGGACTGGAAAAGGTCAGTTTTCATTCCAATCTCAAAGAAAGGCAATGCCAAAGAATGTTCAAACTACCACACAATTGCACTCATCTCACATGCTAGTAAAGTAATGCTCAAAATTCTCCAAGCCAGGCTTTAGCAATACCTGAACCGTGAACTTCCAGATGTTCAAGCTGGTTTTAGAAAAGGCAGAGGAACCAGAGATCAAATTGCCAACATCCGCTGGATCATGGAAAAAGCAAGAGAGTTCCAGAAAAACATCTATTTCTGCTTTCTTGACTATGCCAAAGCCTTTGACTGTGTGGATCACAATAAACTGTGGAAAATTCTGAAAGAGATGGGAATACCAGACCACCTGAGCTGCCTCTTGAGAAATCTGTATGCAGGTCAGGAAGCAACAGTTAGAACTGGGTGTGGAACAACAGACTGGTTCCAAATAGGAAAAGGAGTACATCAAGGCTGTATATTGTGTCCCTGCTTATTTAACTTATATGCAGAGTACATCATGAGAGACGCTGGACTAGAAGAAGCACAAGCTGGAATCAAGATTGCCGGGAGAAATATCAATAACCTCAGATATGCAGATGACATCACCCTTATGGCAGAAATTGAAGAGGAGCCAAAAAGCCTCTTGATGAAAGTGAAAGAGGAGAGTGAAAAAGTTGGCTTCAAGCTCAACATTCAGAAAACAAAAATCATGGCATCCGGTCCCATCACTTCATGGGAAATAGATGGAGAAACAGTGGAAACAGTGTCAGACTTTATTTTTGGGGGCTCAAAAATCACTGCAGATGGTGACTGCAGCCATGAAATTAAAAGACGCTTTCTCCTTGGAAGAAAAATTATGACCGACCTAGATAGCATATTCAAAAGCAGAGACATTACTTTGCCAAGGTCCATCTAGTCAAGGCTATGGTTTTTCCTGTGGTCATGTATGGATGTGAGAGTTGGACTGTGAAGAAGGCTGAGCACCGAAGAATTGATGCGTTTGAACTGTGGTGTTGGAGAAGACTCTTGAGAGTCCCTTGGACTGCAAGGAGATCCAACCAGTCCATTCTGAAGGAGATCAACCCTGGGATTTCTTTGGAAGGAATGATGCTAAAGCTGAAATCCAGTACTTTGGCCACCTCATGTGAAGAGTTGACTCATTGGAAAAGACTCTGATGCTGGGAGGGATTGGGGGCAGGAGGAGAAGGGGACGACCCAGGATGAGATGGCTGGATGGCATCACGGACTCGATGGACATGAGTCTGAGTGAACTCCGGGAGTTGGTGATGGACAGGGAGGCCTGGCCTGCTGCGATTCATGTGATGGCAAAGAGTCGGACATGACTGACAGATTGAACTGAACTGAACTGATCTAGTTGGTCATCGCTTTTCTTCCAAGAAGTAAGCATCTTTTAATTTCATGGCTGCAATCACCATCTGTAGTGATTTTCGAGCCCCCCAAAATAAAGTCTGACACTGTTTCTACTGTTTCCCCATCTATTTCCCATGAAGTGATGGGACTGGATGCCATGATCTTTGTTTTCTGAATGTTGAGCTTTAAGCCAACTTTTTCGCTCTCCTCTTTCACTTTTTTTCTCTGTCTTTTCTAAAACCAGCTTGAACATCATTTTCATTGTACCTCGGGTTAATATAAGTTAAATGTTATATCTGTTACAAGTTTGTCAACAGGAAATCACCGCAAATGAAGAAACTTCTAAAAAATATAAATGAGATATGAGCTTTTTTAAAACTCTATTAAGAATAATTATTCTTTAGAAATATCTGTCTCCAGATTGGCATAACTTAAATTTCTAAGGGTTGTGCTAAGTGTGCTAAGTTTTGGAAGTCTATTCCAACTAAAATAAGTCTTATTCTAAATAAAATAAGATTTTGAAACATTTACTACTAAACACTAATTTCCTTTTACAAAGAAACTAAAGAGATTTGGGACCATAAATGAATAATGTTTGGTGCCATCCTAAAATGTTCTAAGAAGGCAAGGGTTTTAGAAATTATCACTGGTATTTATGCTCACCAACCTATAAAATGCTAATATAAAAGTTAGTTCTTGGTTGCTAAAGGAAAGTAAGAAGTGTGTTTTCAGTTAAAAAAAAAAGGTATGAAAAATACTAGAAAGACTTATGCATGATCAGGATTTTCTAAAATTGGATTACGGTTAGTTAGATAAATGGATTTTGTTAGGAATGACTCAGCCATA
Organism: Ovis canadensis; assembly: GCF_042477335.2. Lineage (NCBI taxonomy): Eukaryota > Metazoa > Chordata > Mammalia > Artiodactyla > Bovidae > Ovis > Ovis canadensis. The sequence continues at coordinate 281,186,424 of NC_091245.1, forward strand.
AGAAAACTGGTTAAAACCAACTAGGTCCAAGATGGCGGAGCTGACTTTCACTAGACCTTGAGCCTTGATGAAGTGAAGTCGCTCAGTCGTGTCCGACTGTTTGTGACCCCATGGACTATAGCCTACCAGGCTCCTCTGTCTGTGGGATTCTCCAGGCAAGAGTACTGGAGTGGGTTGCCATTTCCTTCTCCAGGAGATCTTCCCAACCCAGGGATCGAAGCTGGGTCTCCCGCATTGCAGGCAAATGCTTTACCATCTGAGCCACCAGGGAGCCTTAGTATTTACGCCCATTGTGACATATCAACAAGCTAAATGATACACCCATCACCATTGACTAAATCTGACCAAATGTTCTAAACGCTTTTAATTGACCTTTTTGATAAAACTTCCTAAATCGAATTCTTTTGAAGTTCCTTTGACCTCTAGCTAACTTCGGGGTGCTTCAGAGGGCCCCTGAAACATCCCAAAGAGAGATATTAAACTGGGTTAATTTGGTTGGTTAAAGTACATGAAAAAGATTATCCAATGAATAATAAATCCGCTCATGTTATAATGTATGGTAAAATTACTAATACAGATATAAAATTATATGGATTTCTTAACATTCTGATATGTCCTGGTATTCTAATGGAAAACCTGATGACTTCACAAAAGTTAGCAGAGGACTGAATGAACCAGCGAATATGCTTATAACTTTTATGGTTTCTATCTGAAAAATTATGAGTTTGAATCTTATGTTTTCAGGGAGTAGGGAAAACCTACCTCTCAGACTAATTATGACAATACTTTGGTAAAACTAAATGTTATAAACAAAACAATTATATTTTCTTTCTCTGACTTCATGATCTTTGTTTCCTGAATGCTGAGCTTTGGGTTAACTTGGTAAATTTCTCTACTACCAGACTCTAACTGGTTGGCCCTGAGAAAATTTACTTAAAAAAATTATAGTCATATTCAGGTCACTGTGATATTACTAGATAGGATCCCTTCACCGGGCCAATTAATAATGCCTTCTCTGACTTTGGCCATAAATTTGAGCTTTTTTCTGTTATCCAAGCTCAATCAGAACAAGAAAGG